>NC_053393.1:332500-660000 GCF_905171765.1 Bufo bufo
ACCTGTTACTATTATTCGTTGTAGGCACTATCATCTAGGCAGCAGCACTTTTAGCCCTTTGAGTATGTGGTATCTGGACGTTTGGGCTCTAATCTCATGGTCCAATATTTTATATGTTGTTTTATTTACAGCAGGTAGAATATTTTTTATTATATTACATTATTTTCTACCTTCAGTGCAGACCTTTAATTAGATTAGACAAGTTTCCTGAAATGTTGCTCTAGGTACTGAGAGCCTGGTCACTCTCCTGGTTGGGGGAGAGTGATGTCTTCAGTGAGTTCTCCGCTCTAGATCTGGTGAGATACGTTAGGTCCCCCCTGGCCTGGGCTGCTGGAGGGTCATTTATTATTGGATTTATTAGAACATTGATACAAGGGTTTGACCGCTCTCGGATTTATTTTCTATTGGTCTACCTTGATTCTTTTGATGTGTTCGTGTGTAATAAAGATTCTGATTTACATTTGTTTCGCACTCTTAGAATTTTTTGAGGTTACACTTAATGTCTAATATATTGTTGGGGCCCCTGTGTGTAAGATATGAGGGTTGGACAAAGCATAATTCAACAATAAGCAGTATGTGACATTAGCTTTCAAGGGGTTGTCCCATTAAAAACACATACCCCTATCCAAAGTTGTCTGATCAGGAGGAGTCTGCTGCTTGGGCCCCCACCGATCATGAGAATCAGGGCCCATGGTCTCCATTTTAGTGGAGCAGCCGTCTCGCATGTCTAATACCACTCCATGAGCCTGCTGGAGCTGGCTGAGTGGTCGGGCATACATGTTTGTAATGGCCCCTTTAATTAACCCCTTAGTGACCACATATGTGCCTTTTTACAGCGGTCACTAAGGAGCCTTAGGCAGCGGTGAGCGGGGGCTCGGCTCTCATATAAGGGCCACTCTCCTTCTCTAACAACCCGGACCGGTAGGAGCGCCAATCTGGGCTGATTAACCCCTTACATGCCGCGGTCAATGGTGCCTGCTGCATGTAAGCCGTTACAAAGCGAGTGGACTCGTCCCATCGGCACCATGCAAATGAGATTGTGGGGTGCCGAGGCCAGTGAAGGCAGGTCAGGGCCTAGTGTAGGCCCCAGCATTTCCCTCTCTGGCGCAGCCTACTGTTCAATGTCAGTATTGCACTGATGTTACATTGCACTATTCCTATAGTCTGATGCATTTTATTTTTAGAAGCAATGAAAAGATCACCTATTATAGTCCCCTTGTGGGACTATTAAATGGTTAAAAAAGTTTTTAAAAAATTTAGTAAATTAAAAAAGACACTTATTTTATTGGAAAAAAAAACTTTTAAATGGAAAAAAATTGCAAAAATAAAATCTCTCACCATGTTTTATATCGCCATCTACAAGTCATGCTGTAAAAATAAAGCCCTCGCACATCTCTGTAGGAAAAAAAATAAAAAAGTTATGGGTCTTGGGATGTGGTGATGCAAAAACATTTATTTTTCAAAAACAGGGTTTGTATTGCGCAACAGTAGTAAAACGTAAAGAACCTCAATGTATTTGGTATCGCTGTAATCGTACTGACCCAGAGAATGAAGTTACCATCTTATTTATGCCAAAAAATTAACTTTTATTAACTCTTTCTGTCACTGAGTTTTTGCATGATAAATTTTTCAGTGTTAATCAGGTGCCATTAAAAACTACAACTTGTCCTATAAGGCTACATAGACGGAAAAGTAAAAATGTTTTAGGTCTTAGAAGTTGACGATTAAAAAATAAAGAAAATTGCTTTGTCAGTAAGGCCCAAAACAGAGGTGAGATGTCCTGGAAATGCATATGGTGACATTTATAGTGGCCCCCTCCACCCACAGGATTACACCCTAGTGAAGAAGACATCGGGGAGGACTCCCATCATCCAGGAGTCAGGAGCGTGGACCCCCATCATAGACCCTCTCCCCCTGATACATGAGCAGAAGATCCTGGAACTCACCCACAAGATGATGGAGCTGCTGACTGGAGAGGTGACCCTGCTGGGAATACTGGGAGGTTCTCCAGTAACAGCACTGGAGGGGTCTGGGTGATGACGGTATCATTGTGTTGTCAGGTTCCTGTAAGGTGTCAGGATGTGGCGGTGTATTTCTCCATGGAGGAGTGGGAGTATATAGAAGGACAGGAGGACCTGTACGTGGACGCCATGATGGAGGACCACCAGCCTCTGACATCACCAGGTGAGAGGAGACATTCTTTAAAAGGGTTATCCCATGATTAAGGTAAAATAATGAAAATCCGTCATCATATAGTGCATGACCATCTCTAACACAGCTAGAATTAGCCGTGTTCCTCACGTGGTTCCAAAGATGCTCCAATTGCTCTGCTAGGTTTCTCTCCAGCTCGAGGGGAAGGACTCGGACCTGATTAGTGTTCACTCCACGGCCACTGTTGGTTTCACATCTATACTGCTCTTCCACACGCTTCTGCTTCTCAGTATATGGAAGATACCACTAGGGGAGTAGTATGTCCTGAGCGTTGTGTGTTCTCTCTGTATGATAGACATCAAGACAATCTACACCACCAGCTCAGAGACTCCTGAGAATTACAGATGGAGCCGGCAGAAAACTGCTAAAAATACCATATACAAGCCATACAAAGGCCAGATATAGTGCTACTACTCATGTAGAAGCACTTGGAAGCTTATTCTAAAAGGTCATCTGAAAGTGTAGATACTACAAACTACTCAGAGGTGACAGAGACCACCGCATGGCCAGGGTGCACACGAAGCGGCTTCAGTTGGCAGGTTAACAGCTGTACTGGAAAACACGTGATGCCCCGACACAGACATCCGTAGAATGGGCCATTTCCAGCATGGTCACAGGAGGACATCATTCGTAGGAATCTCTCTTGTCCTTCTCGACCTGCTTGGCCTGAAGTAAGAGCTGCGAATGTAAAGCGGAAGCATCAAGGAGAAAAAATTGTTTAAAAGTTCACTAAATAGGCTTAAAAAGGCTGAAACCTGTAAAATTGTCTTCCATCTTCTGCGATGACAGCAAGTGTGTCGCATATAGAACAGAAAGCCTGGACTTAGCCTCAGGGCTGCAGATTTTCGTGGTTCAGAACTGTGTCTAAGGCCCCTTTCACACGGGCGAGATTTCCGCGCGGGTGCAATGCGTGAGGTGAACGCATTGCACCTGCACTGAATCCGGACCCATTCATTTCTATGGGGCTGTGCACACGAGCGGTGATTTTCACGCATCACTTGGACGTTGCATGAAAATCGCAGCATGCTCTATATTGTGCGTTTTTCACGTAACGCAGGCCCCATAGAAGTGAATAGGGCTGCGTGAAAATCGCAAGCAAGTGCGGATGCGGTGCGATTTTCACGCATGGTTGCTAGGAGACGATCGGGATGGAGACCCGATCATTATTATTTTCCCTTATAACATGGTTATAAAGGGACAATAATAGCATTCTGAATACAGAATGCATAGTACAATAGGGCTGGAGGGGTTAAAAAAATAATAATAATAATTAAACTCGCCCCATCCACTTGTTCGCGCAGCCGGCATCTCTTCTGTCTTCATGGTGATGGACCATGTGATGAGCGCAGTGACGTCACCAAAGGTCCTTTTCCTCCTAGGTCCTCAAAGAAGAAGACAGAAGATGAGCCGGGCTGTGTGAACAAGTGGATGAGGCGAGTTTAATTATTTATTTATTTTTAACCCCTCCAGCCCTATTGTACTATGCATTCTGTATTAAGAACGCTATTATTTTCCTTTATAACCATGTTATAAGGGAAAATAATAAAATCTACACAACACCTTCACAGAAGTTCGGGTCTGGGTACCAAACATGCCGATTTTTCTCACACGCATGCAAAACACATTAAAACGCTTTGCACTTGCGCAGAAAAATCGCGCATTTTCCCACAACGCCCGTGTGAACCCAGCCTAATTGTCCCAACTGGAGTGCCTTTGCTATTCGGGCCTGTAATGAGGCCCGGGGTACATCCTTCTTGGTTATGACAACACATGTTAGAGAGGATTCTGTCAGAGATGCTATGGATATCTCTCTGAAGAGGTCTGCTGGTCTCCTGGCTGACATTGGAATATCTGTCACATGTGATGGCCAGAGGTGTCCGGAATCAACAGAGCGAGCTGTCCTACGTGGCTTCTGTAAGGGCTCATTCAGACGTATGTTTGTGTACCTCCGCTCCATGGCCTTGCATGTGGAGAGGATTTTTGGAGTAGTTGTTCTCCTTACTTTCTCGGTTATAAGAAGAGGGTCTTCACCATAGATTTCCTCTCTTGTTATTTAGAATTCCTTTATAAGGTATTTGGTTTTAGGTTTTCTCTACCAGAGAATCCATCTAAGTCCATGAATGCCTGAGTCTTCTTCTACTTACTGAAAATGGATCTCTCTGAGGAAGTAGGTAAATCTGTGTCTCTTGCTATAAATCCCAGTAGCTCCAAGCCTGGGAGTTCAATGTGGGGCTGACTGTACTAGCTTAGGTCCTGATAACTATACCTAGAAGTGAAGGAGCTAAGAGGTGTCTGATCTATAGACAGATCTTCAGGAGGCCATGTATTCAGTCACTGTGTGTTTGTGCTTCACAGATGGATACAGGAGGAGATCTCCTCCGGTGAGATGTCCACATCTTCTGTATTCCCTGGACTGTCCAGATGAAAATCCCAATGTCTCCGACAACCATCAGGTAGACGGCTAAATTCTTTTACAAAAATCTAATCATAAAGTGATTGAACCTAAGGTCAGTTTATATTTTTTTTTTTGTTTAGGATGAAAATCTGATTGATATTAAGGTTGAGGTTATAGATGACGCAGAAGAGGAGACGGATTTATGGGGCGATCAGCAGTGTAAGGAGGGGGGTGTCATGTCTGTTTTCAGGGTCACATAGATACTACTTCATCATCTCATCATCACATGTAATCAATCTCTCCTGTCCCTGTGTGTTTCGGACAGATGGACTCATAGAAAGAAATTCCCCAGAGAGATGTCCCCATTCTCTGTATCCCCAGGACTGTCCAGATGAGAATGTCCCAGAGAACCATCAGGTAGATGGAGCTGAGCCCTATATACATGTACATAGGGGGTGTGGAGCTTTCTGGTCGTGCATGATAGATGGGTCATAGATTTTAGTGGTCTCTTATGTGGACCTGAATTGTTACAGATGATAAATCAGGGGGAAGATCTGAATGATATTGAAATGGATGCTAAGGAAAAGAGGTTGATGGGCGATCCCCTGTGTAAGAGTGAGGTGGAGGAGGACATTCCAGACCATGTGACCACAGGTTTGTGATAATGAATGCAGAAAGTGAATTCAGCATGACATCAAGGATGATACGTAAGTTTGTATGTACTTTTAAAATCTGAAATTCATCGGGGACCCACCAAACTGGGTCAAATGCTCAATAACCATGCCTTTAAAATCATTCTACAAGGACTGCATGAGATGGAGCTTAGTAGCTACGTAAATTATGTTCCTGGCTATCCCTCCTCTTGTTTCAGGCATGCAACGTCCATAGGGACATAGGTAACCATAGACATAGGTAACCATAGACTGAGCGAAGCAAGGAGGAGTTGGCCAAAGATGGAGCGATAGGAGTAGGGGACAGCCATAGACTGAGCTAAGCCAGGATTAGCTGGCTGCCGTTGGAGCGATGGGATGGGGAGGCTGCCATAGACTGAGAAATGCAATAAGGAGGTAGCTGCCAAAGAAGTAAGTGTTAAGAGCATTACACAAAGACTTGAAGAGGAGGGGGAACTTAAGAGTAGGGCAGCGCTGGATATAACTGAACAATAAATCGCTCATCCCTACTGATAACTCTGTCCCGCTAGTCTTTAACTGTCCTTCAGTGATGACATTCAGAGCATGAACACGTGACTACTGCAGATCGTGATCTTTGGGGTTAGCATGTCATCACGTAAAACAGTTAATAAAGATTAGTGAGACCACCATGCAGTCTGCTATGGAACGACATATGATTATGCTGCTTCTCTGTTATATTAAGTTAAATTGGGTATAACAAAATGATATGTGGGAGATTATTACCGTGGCATTCAGTGATTAATTCGTGATTTTATTATTTTAGTAAGGAAATAAAGGTATTTTCGTAGGTAAGATCATGTCAGGTCTTATACCATCTTTCTTGTGCATCATACTATGTGGTTTAAAAAAACAAAACACAAAATTCATTTTTTTTTTAATCCAAACAGAAAATCCCAGTAAGGACTCTGAGGGAAACTTCATGTCATTACTGAATTATGAAGTAGAAGATAAAGAGATGCAGCACTCTTCAGGAGGAAAACTCATTACCCGTAATGTACATCCAAGACTTCAGAGTACAGTTCTATCATACAATCCCCCTAATCATGAACCGCCTCATGACCAATCACAAATTATGACCACAAGGCAGAAAGGGGGAAAACGGTATGAATGTGGGGAATGTGGAAAACAGTTTACAAAAAGTTCAGGTCTTTTTACACACAGAAGAAGTCACACAGGAGAGAAGCCTTACTCCTGCTCAGAATGTGGGAAATGTTTTACCCGTAAATCAGTCCTAGAGACACATGAGAGAATCCACACAGGGGAGAAGCCATATTCCTGTTCAGAATGTGGAAAATGTTTTATTACTAAGACCAAACTCCAAGATCATCAGAGAATTCACACTGGAGTGAAACCATATTCATGTTCAGAATGTGGGAAATGTTTTATTACTAAACCAAAGCTCAAAAATCATCAGAGAATTCACACAGGGGAGAAACCATTTACATGTTCAGAATGTGGGAAAAGTTTAACATCCAAATCAAATCTTGTTATACATGAGAGAATTCACACAGGGGAGAAGCCATTTCGATGTTCAGAATGTGGGAAAAGTTTTATTTGTAAAGCCAAACTCAAAGATCATCAGAGAAGTCACACAGGGGAGAAGCCATATTCGTGTTCTCTATGTGGGAAGTGCTTTACAGATAAATCAAATCTTTTTACACATGAGAGAATTCACACAGGGGAAAAGCCATTTTCATGTTCAGAATGCGAGAAATGTTTTATTTCTAAAGCCAAACTCAAGGGTCATCAGAGAAGTCACACTGGGGAGAAACCATATAAATGTCTAGATTGTGGGAAAAGTTTTATAAAAAAATCAAATCTTGTTACTCATGAGAGAAGTCACACTGGGGAGAAACCATTTAAATGTTCAGATTGTGGGAAAGGCTTTATAAAAAAATCGAATCTTCTTATACACGAGAGAATTCACACAGGAGAGAAACCCTTTTCATGTTCAGAATGTGAGAAATGTTTTATAGAAAAATCAAGCCTTGTTATACATGAGAGAATTCACACAGGAGAAAAACCATTTTCATGCTCAGAATGTGAGAAATGTTTTTCACATAAATCAAATCTTGTTACACATGAGAGAAGTCACACAGGAGAGAAGCCATATTCATGTTCAGAATGTGAGAAATGTTTTACAGAAAAATCAAGTCTTGCTACACATGAGAGAATTCACACAGGAGAGAAGCCATATTCATGTTCAGAATGTGGGAAATGTTTTATGACTAAAGCCAAACTTGGGGATCATCAGAGAATTCACATATGTTGATGTTCTGTATTTGTATGTGGAAAAGCTTTAGGCCTCTTTCACACGAGCGAGTTTTCTGTCAGTATGCGATGTGTGCAGCAAAGACATGGCATCCAGACTGAATCCTGACCCATTCATTACAATGGGTCTGTGACATGAGTTGTTTTTCACGCATCATTTTTGCGTTCAGGAAAAATCGCAGCATGTTCTATATATGCGTTTTCACACAGCCCTGGCCCCATAGAAGTGAACGGGGCTTGCATGAAAAACGGATTGAATCTGGATGTATTCCGGATGCAATGTGTTTTCAGGAGATATAATTTGTAATTTTTCTTTTTCTTTTTTTTTACACACCCATCAATGCACCCGCATGGAAAAAGCTGAAATGCTCAACTCAGTCTCAGACTGACTGAACATTCCCTGAGAGAATCCGTAACGCTCGTGTGAAACAGGCCTTATAGGGAAATTACATTTTTCAACTCATCAGACAATTCACATACAGAAGACACCATTTTGCTGTTTGTTCATATTTGCCTAAATTATATTTACCTGACGTCAACTGTGCCCAGGATCCATGGAGGAAATAAGGAAGGAAAGAGGAGCCTTGTATACCGTCATTTTTATGTATGTGAATTTATCAGTATGTGATCATCTTTCATTGAAATCCGACAACATTGAATTTGCAATAATTTCTTGGGAAAAAAAAAAAGATCTGCCATTTCCTTCTCTGCTTGGCAGTTATTATAAGGCTTGATTCACACTTGTGTATTTTGCATTAGTATTTTACACTGGAAACAGGAACAGGTCCAAACCATGGACAATCCCTCCATTTCTACTGCTCTATGTTTATGCTCCCAGTTTTGGCTTATCAGACTGATACAAGATGCTGACCAAAAGTCCCCGGTGAGAATGAGACCTTACTGTCTACTGCTCTCTTGGATGGGAGGTCTTGCAGAGAGCATCCATGGCCAGTTTTCTAGTCCGCAACAGATTCGTCTACTGAAATGGTGTTTATTGTTTGTCAAACATGTCGGCTCCTGAGGACAAGTCTGCGTCGTCTTTAGTGGTGATGCAATCGGAGCCTTCTCTCTGCATCTCGTGCTCTCAGGCTGATACTGACTTTGTAATATGTTTCAATCTATGAAAAAAGACAATTAGGCTTCATGGATATGAACGTTGTTTGGGTCTGCATCTAAGGCTACTTTCACACTGGCGTTTTGGATTTCCGTTTGTGAGATCCGTTCAGGGCTCAGCGCTCCAAAACGGATCAGTTTTGCCCTAATGCATTCTGAATGTAGAAGGATCCGCTCAGAATGCATCAGTTTGCCTCCGATCCGTCTCTATTCCGCTTTGGAGGTGGACACCAAAACGCTTCTTGCAGCCAAATGGATCCGTCCTGGCACACAATGTAAGTCAACGGGGACGGATCCGTTTTCACTGATGCAATAGAAAACGGATCCGTCCTCCATTGACTTTCAGTGGAGTTCATGACGGATCCGTCATGGCTATAGAAGACATAATGCAACTGGATGCATGCGGTTGTATTATTGTAACAGATTATTGCATTTTTTGCGGCTAGGATGCGGACCTATTCACTCTAATGGGGCTGCAAAAGATGCGGACAGCACCCTGTGTGCTGTCCGCATCCGTACTTCCCTTTCTGTGGCCCCGCAAATAGAACATGTACTATTCTTGTCCGTTTTGTGGACAAGAATAGGCATTTCTATTATAGGCAGCCCGTTCCGTTCTCCAAATTGCGAAATGCACGCGGACCACAAAACATGGCGCGGTCATGTGCATGTAGCCTTATCAAGTAGAATAATATTATCTTCTTATACCCACCTTCCCCAAAAACAGGAAAAAAACCACTCAAATCAACCATGCCCTTTCATATAACTCCGTGTGACTGATGGAATGCTAGTGCTGTGTATTGACATCCACGGTCTCCACATCCTGACATACACCTTCATATTGGGTAGTTTTTTTATTAAGAATCAAACAATATTTTCCATACAAATTCATATCCAGATCATTATTACTTTTATTCCTTTTTAACCCTCCCACTGCGGTGAATCTCTAAAAAAAGGAGGCAAAGGCAAAGAAATGGAAAGTTTCCAAGCACTTTATATCCTGATCCATTGTTCCTCTATATTTCTTTGTTTATAAAGAACCTTTTTGTATCTTTTAATCTTATTAACCAAGGTAAGCCATATGGTCACATTTGGAATATCCTGTGAAAACCAGACCCATGTAAATCAAAAGTCTTGGCAAAAACATTACTTTTATCAAAAGAATCTTTTTTATATTTATGGCAGTTTACCTTGGAGAGATCGCCCAATATCCAGCATTCCACCATAAAAGGAATCACTACTTTCAATTTTTGGGTAATAAAGTCATCAATCGCAGCCCAATATTCTTTTGGTTCTGGGCAAAGCCAGAACATGTGCATAAAGTCGGCTCCTGGTGAATCGGACAATTGGATGTGTTCCTTACACCACATTTATTAATCCAGAGTGACGTAACATATATTCTGTGTAAAATATTACAAGGAACTACAATGTGATTGACGTTGTGGGACACTAGTCTCAGAATAGACACGATGTTCTCCCAGTCATCTAATTGTATAATTGGGCATTCAGCTCCCCAAGCCCTTTGTCCAGGAGAAGATGTGTTATTAAATAGTCATTTATAACGTTGAGCAATCTTCACCTTGTGACCTGCAATCCCCATTAGATAATTTAAAGGTGTAGAAGTATCTACCTGTAACAAAGACTTTTCTATAACACTGTGCAGTGAGGAACGGAACTGAAAATACCTAAACCACAATAACTTTATTATATTCTCTTTGTGCCAACTCCAAAAATGAAAGTATTTCCCCATTCCTCACTACCTGTATTTTTCTGCCAGTACTGATCCCCTGCCAATTCCTCTAGAACCTGCAAGTAATGATTGTGCCAAAGGGGCGTACAGCCCAAAGATCCCTTAATTCCCAACCAGCCTCTAATAGTGCACCAGGACTTACTGAACAATTTCCCAGCCTCTCTGTAATCCTTTAGTATAATAGATAATTGGCCGGATTCCAGTAAGGTAAACATGCTATCAAAGGAAGATTTAGTCACCAGGATCCTGCATAATGGACTTTCCTTCCACTGACAAAATAACCATAACTGAGCAGATATAAAGTAACCCTTAGGCCTCCTGCACACGACTGTTGTGTGCACCCGTGGCCGTTGTGCCGTTTTCCGTTTTTTTTCACGGACCCATTGACTTTCAATGGGTCCGTGGAAAAAACGGAAAATGCACCGTTTTGCAGCCGCATCCGAGATCCGTGTTTCCTGGCCGTGAAAAAAATATGACCTGTCCTATTTTTTTCATGGCCAACGGTTCACGGACCCATTCAAGTCAATGGGTCCGTGAAAGAACACGGATGCACACAAGATTGGCATCCGTGGCCGTAGGTTAGTTTTTATACAGACGGATCCGAAGATCCGTCTGCATAAAAGCTTTTTCAAAGCTGAGTTTTCACTTCGTGAAAACTCAGAACCGACAGTATATTCTAACACAGAGGCGTCCCCATGGTGATGGGGACGCTTCTAGTTAGAATACACTACAAACTGTGTACAAGACTGCCCCCTGCTGCCTGGCAGCACCCGATCTCTTACAGGGGGCCGTGATCAGCACAATTAACCCCTTCAGGTGTGGCACCTGAAGAGGTTAATTGTGCTGATCACGGCCCCCTGTAAGAGATCAGGGCTGCCAGGCAGCAGGGGGCAGACCCTCCCCAGTTTGAATATCATTGGTGGCCAGTGCGGCCCCCCCCCCTCTATTGTAATAATTCGTTGGTGGCACAGTGTGCGCCCCCCCCCCTCCCTCTATTGTAATAATTCGTTGTTGGCACAGTGTGCGCCCCCCCTCCCTCTATAGCATTAACAACATTGGTGGCCAGTGTGCGGCCTCCCTCCCATCTCCCCCCCCCCCATCATTGGTGGCAGCGGAGTTCCGATCGGAGTCCCAGTTTAATCGCTGGGGCTCCGATCGGTAACCATGGCAACCAGGACGCTACTACAGTCCTGGTTGCCATGGTTACTTAGCAATAGTAGAAGATTCATACTTACCGGCTGCTGCGATGTTCGTGTCCGGCCGGGAGCTCCACCTACTGTTAAGTGACAGGTCTGTGCGGCGCATTGCTAAATGAACTGTCACTTACCAGTAGGAGGAGCTCCCGGCCGGACACAGACATCGCAGCTCCCAGGTAAGTATGAATCTTTTACTATTGTACTATTGCTAGTAACCCGCTGCCACCAATGATCGGGGGGGGGGGGTAGATGGGAGGCCGCACACTGGCCACCAATGTTGTTAATGCTATAGAGGGATGGGGGGCGCACACTGTGCCACCAACGATTTATTACAATAGAGGGAGGAAGGGGGGGCACACTGTGCCACCAACAATTTATTACAATAGAGGGAGGAAGGGGGGGGGGCGCACACTGTGCCACCAACGATTTATTACAATAGAGGGAGGAAGGGGGGGGGCCGCACTGGCCACCAATGATATTCAAACTGGGGAGGGGGGGGTCTGCTGCCTGGCAGCCCTGATCTCTTACAGGGGGATATGATAGTACAATTAACCCCTCAGGTGCCGCACCTGAAGGGGTTAATTGTGCTGATCACGGCCCCCTGTAAGAGATCGGGTGCTGCCAGGCAGCAGGGGGCAGTCATGTACACAGTTTGTAGTATATTCTAACTTGAAGCGTCCCCATCACTATGGGAACGCCTCTGTGTTAGAATATACTGTCGGAAATGAGGTTTCACGATCTAACTCATATCCGACAGTATATTCTAACATAGAGGCGTTCCCATGGTGATGGGGACGCTTCAAGTTAAAATATACCATCGGATTGGAGAAAACTCCGATCCGATGGTATATTAACTCCTGACTTTACATTGAAAGTCAATGGGGGATGGATCCGTTTGACGTTGACACAATATGGTGCAATTTCAAACGGATCCGTCCCCATTGACTTGCATTGTAATTCAGGACGGATCCGTTTGGCGCCGCACGGCCAGGCGGACACCAAAACGAGTGGCTTTTGACCAATTAATATCAAGACCAGAAACTTCACAAAAGAAATTAACTATTTGAATAATTCTTGGGAGTGTAATATTGGTATTATGTATAAAAATAACACGTCATCTGCATATAAAGAAATACGATCCTCCCTCCGAGTGTCCCAAACCCTTCAATCCCAGAGTCTTGCATTATCCTGGCCGCAAGAGGCTCGATATATATATCGAATAGTAATGGGGAAAGAGGACATCCTTGACGGGTACATCTACTCAATAGGATGCTATTTGTCAAACTGCCATTAACCCCTTCTACCCCAGGCCAGTTTTCACCTTCCTGACATTTTTGCAAATCTGACATGTGTCACTTTATGTGGTAATAACTTTGGAACGCCTTTACTTATCCAAGCCATTCTGAGATTTTCTTGTGACACATAGTACTTCATACAAAAAGGTTTGGCAGCACTACTGTCCCACATAAGGGAAGGCCATTAGAAAAAATACCTTGAAGGTGATGGTGCACGCAGATGGGGACCCTGGCTGGTGATCCCAACGTCAGAATAAGAATACAAAAAATCCGCAGCACTCGTCAGTGTGATAAATCCAAGGTGGTGCGACGTTTCGACCTAACCAGGTCTTTCTCAAGCAACAAAATGAATTTAGTCTGTGTGTGTTTTATACCATACAAAGTGGGTGGAGCCATCGCTTCCCCAGGTGAGGTGATTTATCCAAATACGTACACATTCGTCATCATAATAATGAGGATCGCTTCCGATCCAATATAGTGAACAATCTAAGTGACATATAAACATATACACTCCTATATAATAATAACATTGTCTCCTACCCTAAGGTGACGTCCCCGGGGTTTTACTCCATGTCCGCAGTGTTCTTACAGCGCGCTGAACCCAGCGTCTCAGAAGTTGTACTGCACATGTGTCCCCGCCTGCCGTCAGCCAATAGAATTTTTTTTTTAGGTATCGCGTCAGCTGTTGTCAGCGTCCGCAAGCAGAAGTGCTTCCCGGCACTGCATCAGATGAACAGAATCATGACGTAGGTAGTTACCATGGGGACGCGGCTATCGACACAACAAAATCATGGATCGTCCGCGTTACCCCATGTACTACCCCCTCATTACGTAGGTGGCATAAGGGTAAATGGCGGTGGGTGAAAGGCCAATATCTTCAGTCCTTAGGCAGTAACATTTCAAATTACCCTGTTAAATCACGGGTTCGGATCCCTAAATATTATACGTGGTTCCTCCAGGTGGAGAGCTCGTCTGTGTATCCATCCAGCTTCTTCAGTTTGGTGAGGGGCTGGATGAGATACATAGACGACATCTTTCTCATATAGACAGGTACGGAATCTGAATTGGGGGCATTTAATGAGCATTTGACTAACATCCACCCAGCACTGAAATTTACTAGGGTCAGTTCCAAGACCCAACTACAATTTCTGGATACACTGGTGTGTGTACAGGGGGATGCATTGGGCACGGATATCCACATAAAGAGTACTGACAAAAATAACATCTTACAATATGACAGCTCACACCCACGGGCAATGATAAAATCGCTCCCATACAGTCAATTTCTGCGAGTCCGCAGAATTGTTAGTGATGAAGAAAGGGTGGAGGTCAGATTAGAAGAAATGAATCAGAAATTTATCAGGAGAGGCTATCCCCTACAACTGACGAACAAACATCAGGATAGAGCTCGTAGGATGGAAAGGGAAATGTTGCTCAAGAAAAATGAAGACAAAACAAAGACACAAACTAGAATCCCTTTTGTATCTAGATACACAGCAATGAGCAGACAGGTTGCCACGGTGATCAGAAAAAACTGGACTTTGCTTACTCAGGCATTTCCAGATACCCCAGAGTTCAAAAATCCCCCCCTGTTTTCATATAGAAGGGGCCCCAATGTCAGGGATAAATTGGTACACGCAGACAAACCCCTGAATGTACAACAACATAAACAAACAGGATGTTACCCATGCCTAGGCTGCTGCCACTGTAATAACATGGCAAAAGGTAAAACCTTTGTACATCCACATACAGGGAAAAGATATGAGATCAGGCAGTTCTATACCTGTAATTCATGTCATCTATATCCTTCAGTGCCCGTGCGGGCTCCTCTATGTGGGGGAGACCACACAGGAGGTCAAAAAGAGAATTACACAGCACAAGTCCAAAATCCGCAAGGAAGCCTTGGACCTTCCAGTACCGGAACATTTCCACAAATTGGGACACAACGTGTCAGAATTAAGGTTCCAGGTAATAGATGGAATACCACCACTTAGGAGGGGGGGAGATCGAGAAACCCTTCTAAAGCTATTGGAACTTAAGTGGATATATAGGCTAAATACACGGGAACCAAGGGGACTCAACGGGGACTTCAATTTGGGAGTCTTCCTGTGAGGGATCCTTATGATTCTTTCTCACAGTATAGATGAACAAACTTTTTTTGTTTTTAGTAACTAAGTTTTGTGCCCAACAAAGGTTATTGTTGTGAGGATTTTATGTATGGGTTTCACTTAACACTTCTTTTTATATATTTATTCTTGTCGCCCCATAGGATGGACCTCACTGGGACCCTCCCTGATCCGCAAATTTTTCCATGCTGACCCCGTTTTAGCTCAGCCTGATTTTTTGATGCTTTATGGTGCTTGGGTCTGGCTGGTGGGGGTAAGTGCACGATTCTGGTCCGTGGCCACTGAACATATAATGATGTACGAGTGGACAGCCGCGGTGGACCACTTGGACTGTTGTCACTGTGTAGTGATCGATCCGTGTGGTGCCCTTAGCGACTGAAAATAACCCTGAAGAGTGTACACATGTCTCATCTGATGCAACGGATGGGGACATGGGCATTTTCAAAGGGAGAAGTATGCATGGGTATGTGGTATCCTCAGGAAGGAGGGAGCACTGAGGAAAATCGGTACTCCACCTGGAGGAACCACGTATAATATTTAGGGATCCGAACCCGTGATTTAACAGGGTAATTTGAAATGTTACTGCCTAAGGACTGAAGATATTGGCCTTTCACCCACCGCCATTTACCCTTATGCCACCTACATAATGAGGGGGTAGTACGTGGGGTAACGCGGACGATCCATGATTTTGTTGTGTCGATAGCCGCGTCCCCATGGTAACTACCTACGTCATGATTCTGTTCATCTGATGCAGTGCCGGGAAGCACTTCTGCTTGCGGACGCTGACAACAGCTGACGCGATACCTAAAAAAAAAATTCTATTGGCTGACGGCAGGCGGGGACGCATGTGCAGTACAACTTCTGAGACGCTGGGTTCAGCGCGCTGTAAGAACACTGCGGACATGGAGTAAAACCCCGGGGACGTCACCTTAGGGTAGGAGACAATGTTATTATTATATAGGAGTGTATATGTTTATATGTCACTTAGATTGTTCACTATATTGGATCGGGAGTGATCCTCATTATTATGATGACGAATGTGTACGTATTTGGATAAATCACCTCACCTGGGGGAGTGATGGCTCCACCCACTTTGTATGGTATAAAGCACACACAGACTAAATTCATTTTGTTGCTTGAGAAAGACCTGGTTAGGTCGAAACGTCGCACCACCTTGGATTTATCACACTGACGAGTGCTGCGGATTTTTTGTATTCTTACATATATTTATGACTGTCATGAAGTACTGAGTCAATATATTTCACCTTTATTAATGAAAAAATTCCAAATTGACTAAAAAATTTAAAAAATTTGCCATTTTCTAAAGTCACTTTGTGGGGCTTACATAGTAGAAACCACCCATAAATGACCCCATTGTAGAAACTACATCCCTCAAGGTATACAAAACTGATTTTACAAACTTTGTTAACCCTTTAGGTGTTCCACAAGAATTCATGGAAAATGGAGATGAAATTTCAAAATTTCACTTTTTTAGCAGATTTTCCATTTTAATCCATTTTTTTCTTTTAACACATCGAGGATATTAGCCTGATTCTGAGGTTTACAGAAACACCCCACATGTGGTCGTAAACTGCTTTATGGGCAAACGGTAGGGCACAGAAGAAAAGGAACGCCATACGGTTTTTGGAAGGCAGGTTTTGCTGGACTGGTTTTTAGACACCATGTCTCATTTGAAGCCACCCTGATGCACCCCTAGAGTAGAAACTCCATAAAAGTGACCCCATTTTGTAAACTAGGAGATAAGGTTCCAGTTTTATTGGTACTATTTTGGGGTACATATGATTTTTAATTTGTCCATATTACGTTTTTTGTGAGACAAGGTAACCAAAAAATGGCTGTCAGTCAGATCTATAATAATATTAGTGTCACCTTAGTTCGCCCTCCACCCAAAACGCAGTGTTTGCCCGATCAGGCCTGATCGGTCACCCACACGTGCGTTCACCCACGCCCGCCCCGCCGCAGTGACCAAAAAAAAATATATTTTTTGATCACTGCACAATCACTTTACAAGTGCTGCGGCGATTTTTTTTATCAATCAGTTTTGATATTTTTTATCAACCGCAGCGGCCTCCGGTACTTCGCTAGCCTCCCCTTTGTAAGACAGGCTTGCTTTTTTTCTTGGGTAGTCTCAGGCAATACCCCCTAAATTTAGTAGTCCAAATGTCAAACAGGGGGTATTCTTCTGAAGAGGCCTACAGGATTCTGACCCAGTCGGATGAGGAGTGGGAACCCTCATCTGATGAATCTAGCGGGTCAGAATATGAACCTGTAGAAAGCAGTGGCTCTCTGACCCAAAGTTCGGACGAGGAGGTTAAGGTCCCTGATAGAACCAGGCGTACCCGGCCCCGTGTCGCTAGACCACAGGTTGCGCAGGATCCGCTTCAAGGGCAGCAGAGTGGGGCTGGCGCTGTTGGATTACGTGGTGAGGCATACACCAGCAGCGCAGCCCATCCTGGACCTAGTACCAGCACTGCCGTACAACATGGTGAAGTGGCGAGCACCAGAAGGGCAGTTGAAGCTGGTACGGTGGCACGTGCACTAGTTACCCCGTCGCAGCCACCGCAAAGACAGGCCCGTAGAGCCCCTAGAATCCCTGAGGTGCTGGCAAACCCTGATTGGCAGTCCCCAACTTCAGCCGCACCATTAGTTCCCCCTTCCACCGCCCAGTCTGGAGTCCGGGTTGAGACGGCTCAGATCGGTTCGGCACTGGGATTTTTTGAGCTGTTCTTGACTGCGGAGCTCTTGGACTTAGTCGTGGCAGAAACAAATCGGTATGCCAATCAATTTATAGCCACCAACCCGGGAAGCTCTTATGCCCAGTCTTTCCGGTGGAAACCCGTCCAAGTTTTCGAATTTAAAACTTTTCTGGGCCTTCTCCTCAACATGGGCCTGACAAAAAAGCATGAATTGCGGTCATATTGGTCCACGCACCCGATTCATCACATGCCCATGTTCTCTGCTGCTATGTCCAGGACACGATTTGAGACCATCCTGCGTTTCCTGCACTTTAGCGACAACAGCACCTCTCGTCCCAGAGGCCACCCAGCTTTTGACCGGCTCCACAAAATTCGGCCCCTCATAGACCACCTTAACACCAAATTTGCAGATTTGTAAACCCCTGAGCAAAACATCTGCGTAGACGAGTCCCTTATACATTTTACCGGGCGCCTTGGCTTCAAACAATACATCCCAAGCAAGCGCGCCCGGTATGGGGTCAAATTGTATAAGCTCTGTGAAAGGGCCACAGCCTATACCCACAAATTTCGTGTCTATGAGGGTAAAGATCAGACCCTGGAGCCGGTCGGTTGTCCTGACTACCCGGGTAGCAGTCGGAAGACAGTCTGGGACTTGGTGTCACCCTTATTTGGCAAGGGGTACCATCTTTATGTGGACAATTTTTACACAAGTGTGGCCCTCTTCAGGCATTTGTTCCTAGAACAGATTGGCTGCTGTGGCACCGCGCGACCTAGTCGCCGGGGCTTCCCCCAATGGCTCGTTACCACCCGTCTTGCAAGGGGGGAGAGGGCTGCCTTGTGTAACGAAGAACTGCTCGTAAAAAATGGAGAGACAAGCGTGACGTTTACATGCTCTCCTCCATTCACGCAGACACGACAATACAAATTGAATGGGCAACCAGTGTCATTGAAAAGTCCCTCTCAGTCCACGACTATAATTCGCTCATGGGAGGGGTGGACTTCAATGACCAGATGTTGTCTCCGTATTTAGTTTCCCGACGCACCAGACGCTGGTATAAGAAGGTGTCTGTATATTTGATTCAATTGGCTGCCTACAATAGTTTTGTTCTCTACAGTAAGGCTGGGAGAACAGGATCCTTCCTCAAATTTCAGGAAGAGATCGAGAACCTCCTGTATCCAGGAGGTTCCGTGGCCCCAGCCACCAGTGTAGTGAGCCGTCTACACGAGCGACATTTCCCCAGTGTCGTTGCTGGTACCTCAACCCAACCGTCACCCCGAAAAAGATGTCGTGTCTGTAGCAGGAGTGGAATAAGGCGTGACACCCGTTATTTCTGTCCTGACCACCCTGCCCTATGCTTAGGGGAGTGTTTCCGGAAGTACCACACACAGGTACACTTAGCATAGCGATTGCATCTCACAGGACAGGCACACAGGGGTCTTAGGGCCCTTTCCCTCACAGCTGCTGCAAACCTCTCCTTTCACCTGGGATAAAGTGCATAATGTACTTATCTCTGGGCGATTTGCACTTTGCACATTGTCCCATGGGGAAGGAGAGGTTTGTCCTATAAAGGTAAAAAAATAAATAAATCACCGGTAAGCAAAAAAGTTAACGTTCTGTTCAAAAAGTTAAATAAAGTTTATAAAAGTTAATGTTCCGTTCAAATGTTATATAAATTTAATGTTAATAGATTTATTGCGTTGCGGCCTGGTTTTTTCTTTTTTGTTTTGTTTTTTTACCTCCTAGGTGGACCAACCGATCGACCAGCTGCAGCACTGATGTGCATTCGGACAGAAGCATTGCGCTGCTGTCAGATTACACACAAGTCGGTGTATGCGGCGCTGCAAGACGAGATTTCTCCTCAGCAGTAAAAGATACGTTTGCCGAGGCATATGAGCTGAGGAGGTGGCGGTGTTCATATACTTTGACAAACACTTTGTATATAAAAAAAAAAAAAAAATCCCAGCAATGATTTATTCATCCACATCGATTGATGTGAATGGAGAAATCGGGTTTGCCAGGGCATACGGGCTAAGTGGGTATGGATGTTGGGCAGAGCTCCTATGTCCTGGCAGACGCCTTTCCCCTCCTTTTTCTTTTTTTGGCAGAGATTTTTTCATCCACATTGATCGATGCGAATGAAGAAATCTGTGCCGTTCATTTTTTCTTTCAGCCCAGAGGCCGAACGGAAAAAAAAATCTCATTACCCGTATGCTCAATATAAGGAGAATAGCAGAAACTCCTAATGCTGGCCATACATGTAATGATTGCGGAGACCCTCAAATGCCAGGGCAGTACAAACACCCCACAAATAACACCATTTTGGAAAGAAGACACCCCAAGGTATTCGCTGAGGGGCATATTGAGTCCATGAAAGATTGAAATTTTTGTCCCAAGTTAGCGGAAAGGGAGACTTTGTGAGAAAAAAAAAACAATTTCCGCTAACTTGTGCCAAAAAAAAAAAAAATCTTCTATGAACTCGCCATGCCCCTCATGGAATACCTTGGGGTGTCTTCTTCCCAAAATGGGGTCACATGTGGGGTATTTATACTGCCCTGGCATTTTAGGGGCCCTAAAGTGTGAGAAGAAGTCTGGAATCCAAATGTCTAAAAATGCCCTCCTAAAAGGAATGTGGGCCCCTTTGCCCACCTAGGCTGCAAAAAAGTGTCACACATGTGGTATCGCCGTACTCAGGAGAAGTTGGGCAATGTGTTTTGGGGTGTCTTTTTACACATGCCCATGCTGGGTGAGATAGTTGTCATTTGACAGAGATATTTATCTCACCCAGCATGGGCATGTGTAAAAAGACACCCCAAAACACATTGCCCAACTTCTCCTGAGTACGGCGATACCACATGTGTGACACTTTTTTGCAGCCTAGGTGGGCAAAGGGGCCAGTTTGGGGGGCATAAACCTTTTTGATCGCTTTGATCACTTTTTGTGATGTAAAGTGACAAAAATGTTATTTATTTATTTTTTACAGTGTTTATCGGACGGGGTGAATCATGTGATATATTTATAGAGCCGATCGTTACGGACTTGGCGATACTTAATATGTGTGTGTGTTCTTTTTTTTTTTCTTTTTTTATAAAAACTTTCACCTGATTTTTTTTTTTTACTTGAAACGTTATTTATTTTTATTAAAAACGGGAGGAGACAGGCCTGAGGCTGGATCTCCTCAGCACCCGTAGAAGGCAGGTCCCGATGCTGTGCAAGGCATTGGGAAGCCTCTGCATGGCATCGAGCTGCCTTGTCACCTATTGGGTCACCGCAGCGCGGGGACTCGATGGGCTCCCTCACCCACAGCAAACCCGTTCTATGTCGCAGTCAGCGTTGATCGTGGCTTAGAAGGGGTTACAAGCTGATGCCGGTGGATACAGCAGGGGCCCGGCTACCAGGGACTGCCGGGCACCTGCAGTGATTAGGCGCGCACCGCTCTGGTGCCCGCCCGATCGCCATGACGTAATAGTACGTCAAAATGTGGGAACGCACCTGCCGCCATGACGTACTATTACATCATATGTCGGGAAGGGGTTAATATTTAAACTAGCCTTAGGGGACTTATGGTTAAGCTTTTGTATGTTTATGAACCTGACTCCAAATCCCATTTTTTCCAAAACCTTCCAGAGGAATCTCCACTCCACCCTATCAAAGGCCTTGGAGGCATCAAGAGACATGATGGAGCGAGAGACCCCCCCCCCCCATAAGATTGTATATTTGCAAACAAGCGATGCAGATTATAATGCGTACCCTTATTGGGAATGAAACCATTCTGGTCAGAAGGTATAATTGATGTAATAACCTTAGCAAGCCTTGTGGCGAGAACCCTTGAAAGAAGCTTTACATCAGTATTCAATAGAGAAACCGGCCTATATGCCTCAATATAAAAAAAAGGGAAGGATCCCTTAGATATAATTACAGCTTCTGTCATTGATTCCGGAAGCAGTGGCGTAACTACCGGGGAAGCAGCTGCTTCGGGGCCCGGGCTGCCAAGGGGGCCCGGCGTCGGCAGCGTGTGTGACAGTTTATTTTCAAGTTCTATCGATGTCTTAACTGTTCAGGGCCCCTTCACAGCAGCTGACCAGGCCCCCCCTCGCTATTATGATCTAATCTTTCTTGTCTCCTAAAGTCTTCTGATGTGTCTGGGATTCGAACCCACAACCTCCAAAGTCTGAGTGTATCAGAGGCAAAGCATTAACCCTCACAACCATAAAGGCTGCATTACAACTGACTGAAAAAAAATGAGACTTCTACTGTTATAGCAGTGCTGGGTGTGTTGGGGCAGCTGTCATGTGTATAGCTGGCTAAGTGTACAGCTATATCTCTATATGACAGCTATCCCAGCACACTCAACAGCTGCTCATATATAGAGATATAGCAGAGCTGAGTGTGCTGGGATAGCTGTCATATAGAGATATAGCTGGCTAAGTGTACAGCTATACACATGACAGCTGCCCCAACACACCCAGCACTGCTATAACAGTAGAAGTCTCAAATTTTTTCAGTCAGCAGCAAGGTGTCTCCTATGGTCTAGTGGTTAGATGCTTTGCCTCTGATACAGAAGGTCGTGGGTTCGAATCCCAGCAGAAACCTGAAATATAAGCACTTACTCCATATATGGACATACAGGGCGGGACACAGGAAGAGGCTGCATTGCATCGCTGACATGGAGGTAAGTAGAAGTGTTTATATATTTTTTTTTTAATACCATGGGGGGAGCGGGGGGCACTTGATACTGGCACATGGGGGGGAGAGGGGTTGGCACCTGATACTGGCACCGGGGGGGGGGGTTGGCACCTGATACTGGCACCTGGTGGGGAGAGAGCCACCGGATACTGGCACATGGGGGGGAGAGGGGTTGGCACCTGATACTGGCACATGGGGGGGGATGCACCTGATGCTGGCACCTGGGGGAGGGGGTTGGCACCTGATACTGGCACATGGGGGGAGGCACCTGATACTGGCACCTGGTGGGGAGAGAGGCACCGGATACTGGCACATGGGGGGAGGCACCTGATACTGGCACATGGGGGGGAGAGGGGTTGGCACCTGATACTGGCACCTGGGGGGGGAGGGGGGGTTGGCACCTGATACTGGCACATGGGGGGGATGCACCTGGTGCTGGCACATGGGGGGAGGCACCTGATACTGGCACATGGGGGGGGAGAGAGGCATCTGATACTGGCACATGGGGGGGAGAGGGGTTGGCACCTGATACTGGCACCTGGGGGGGAGGGGGGGTTGGCACCTGATACTGGCACATGGGGGGGGGAGGCACTTGATACTGGCACTTTTTTTGTGGGGGGGGGGGGGCTGGCACTATGATACTGGGACATGGGGGGGGAGGACAGAGGCACTTGATACTGGCACATGATGAGGGGGCATTATGGGGGACACTAGGCCGGCAGCCTATCAGAGGCCGGACACTGAGGGGCATCTACTGGGGCACTATATATGGGGCATTTTATACTGGTACATTATGGGGGGCACTAGCAGGAAGGGGGGAGAGGAGCACTATGGAGGCATTTACTGGGGGCACTATATAGGGGTATTTTATACTGGGACATTATGGGGGCACTATGGGGACATTAGCTCAATTGGGGGCATTACAAGGGGGTATTTTTGCACTGTCATATTATAAGGAGAATTATTACTACTGGGGGGGGCATTATGGTGGGCTTTATTACTCCCCCATGGTATGACCCCCTAGTAGCAGCACCAGCCTCTCCCTGCTCTGCTATCCCTCTGCCCCTTCTCCAAATCCTTATTATGAAATCTTTCTCATTAGGATAAAGCACAACATCAGCTCCACCGAGCCCCCGACCAAAGTGTTGAAGTGGCGTCCGAGATCCCCAAGGGCCAAGTAACTGTAAGTTTTCATGTGAAATATGTTTGTTATACACATATAGCATCCACTGTGCCCCACAATATACAGTATACCGCTACACTGTGCCAAAGGAGTGGGGTTTACACAGGAGGAGGAAGGTGCGAAGCGCGCGGGGGGGGGGGGGCCCTTACAAATATTTGCTGTGGGGCCCAGTCGCTTCTAGTTACGCCCCTGTCCGGAAGGGTACCATCCTCCAATGATTCCGTGAATACCTTCAATAAACAAGGGAGAATAACCTCCCTATATTTCGGGTAGAATTCGTATGGGAGTCCATCTGAACCGGCTGAGGAGTTCCCAGAGCAAGCCTTTATTGCAGCCTCTAACTCCTGCAGGGAGAATTCATGATCGAGAAATTCTCTTTGAGTGTCTATTAGGAATCCAAATATGCATCCATCATTTCATCTGGAATATTCTTATCTGGTTTATATAATAACTTATATACAATATTATATCTGACTGGCATCAATTGATACTTGTGTCCCCTGATTAACCTTTAATATTACAAGGGGAAACGCGTTGGGACAAGTAATTTAATATAGTTTTTTGATCGGGACCGTAAATTTATACTGTTCTCGATATGTACGAAGTGAAAACTAAGAACCATGTATCCTCTCTTTGGCATTTGGTAGATTATGTATTGTATACTTTATCATTAGTAAGGGCTTTTTTAAGGACAGGCAGTCAAGGCACGTGGACAGAGTGCTCCTACTATTCAGGTGCATCTCCGGGCTGAGGATAGTTTGAGGGCAATCCAGGGACAGACATCAGGAACATAGACGTGTTGCCCCGTGCCCCTATCCCACAGCAGTAGCCGTCTGCCTAGTTGGTAATAGCTCTCTCTGTGTTTGTCCATGTGTTCATTGGTCCCCTGTAAGGGATCCATATTTAATAATCTTTAATAAAAGTTACGTTTTAGGTAGTTGTTTTCAGTGATAGTGGTCTTGTTTCTGCAACTACCCCTTAAATATTTTTCTTCGACGAATTACTATCACAAGGCCCTCCCAAGGTGTTATAACGCACGTCCCAGGTTAGGAATGCCAGAGTGGTGTAATGGCCTATAATGTCTCTATAGGTGGTGATAATTGTGTCACGGTGTCTCCTACCTGCGTACAGCTGGACTTCTGGATCCTGGCTCACTTGCAATAAATTTGAGTGTAGTGATAGTAGGAGTAATAGAGGAATTTTGCAGCAGAAATTATGTCCAGACCTTTAGATGAAGTTCAAACTTTTATTTACTGAAGATAACTTGTATCCACACAGTATACAGCTTTGGTCTTTGGTCCCAGCAGGTTTTAGCAATCATTGGCAGGAATAAATGCTTCTGCTCTAAACTTGGGGATCTTGCAGGATAATTTGTCTGCTTGGTAGCTCTATACTTGTGGCAGGAACTAATCTTCTGCGCTTCTCTATAGCTTCAGACTAGCTGAGGAGGATATGGTTTATTCTAAGTCTCTGGACTTAACCTCCAGAGTTCCAGGACGAAAGCATTCCCTGAGAAACCATCTGAGAGTGTCTGCTTTCTTTCATCCAGCTGAGGCTGAAGGTTCTCAGGCTGGGGAGGTGATCAATGTCTCAGCCGAGACAAAATCCTGGCTTTCTTCCCTATTCAGGGGGACTCCTGAAGGCTATCACACAGCCTTCCCCAACAGGGGTGGCTGGCACACTGACCTAACTTCCTTCTCCTTCCATACTGCAGGATGTGGGAACAGTCCACACCTCCACAGAGGGGGAGCTAAGCTGGAATAATCCATTCCAGCCTAGGTATACTAAACTAGAACTAGTACCTTGCCAATGCATTGCTGCCACCTGCTGGTGTACATGGAGAATGACAAGGAAACAATTGTATTTAACATAGTTTTACATGCACATTTGTGAAGACATGAGCAAAATCATATCAGATGACAATGTACAGGCTCTTAGAAGATAGTAGAGGGGTAGAGACGTGTAGTAACACAACTCTGGGTTGTAACACCAGTACTGGGTGGCAACGTACTTAGCCCTCTGTGATGGTGGTAACATTTCCGCCATTTTGTGTTTGTACCGGGGATCTGTCAGAATGCAGCACTTCCAGGACTTGCTTCGAGAAATGCTGCATTCTGCTATTGCAGGCGCTGGCAGAGGAATTTCCACTCACAGAGAAACAGTTGCGGGTACCAATCCAACAGCGCATGCAAGAAGAGGGTGTTTTGAAGATGTGTTGATCACTTCGGATACGAGAGATCATTCTTGCATCCAACCCATTGACAGCCGCAGTCCGGATCCAGCCTCAGGGAACGCCTAGACTACATCGGGTTAACGGGCAATGTGGACGCTCTGAGAAGTGAGGAACCCCTGGACTACTGGGTGTGCAGGCTTGACCTGTGGCCAGAGCTGGCACAATTTGCCATGGAACTCTTGGCTTGCCCTTTATCGAGTGTCCTGTCCGAAAGGACATTCAGCGCAGCAGGGGGGATCGTGAGCGAAAAGCGCACTCGCCTAGGTCACGACAGTGTGGACTACCTCACATTTCTAAAAATGAATGAGGCATGGATCTCGGAGGAATTCAACACATATGACGAGTCGACCATGTTAGATTAAATTTCCTCATGATAGCCCACAAATATCCGCCACAACCCAGAACAAATCATGGTCCCTGTCCTAGGTAAATACAGCGGCATAAAAGGCCTTTTATGTCCGTTGAATGCCTAATTTTTGGGGCCTGCATTGGCCTACGCTTACATTTTTTCCTGTGACCGCCTAATGTACCTCCAGCCACAAAATCCAAAGTTCTTTGCTGTCAGGTGAATGCCTATTGCCTAATTTTTGGGGCCTGTACTGGCCGACAGTTATATTTTTTTTATCTCTAGCCACATAATCGCACCCCATTCTCACTCCTCTGCCTCTCATTATGGTGGCGTATGAACCGTATTCACCATAAGAACCTTCTAATGTCATGTGACTGTGCCCCCCATCCTGTACTGTGCCCCTTTATACCCTGCATTGTGCCCTCTTACCACACCTTGTACAGTGCCCCTAGTCAATCCATTCCCTGTACTGTGCCCTCTTATACTTTTTTTTATCCGGTCACGGTATGGCGGTGTTATCCGGTCACTGTACAGAGGTGCTATCCATTCAATGTATTGCGGTGGTATCCAATAACTGGCGTGGGCAGGGAAGGGGATACAGTTATGGCCATCCATTCTTTTTTAGACCTGGCATGAGAGGGAAAGATAAGCAGATTGCGGTGCTAAGGACCTTTGCGCCACAATCTGTGTCAGAAATACGCCATAGACGTATTTCTATATAATAAATTATCACTTAATTGTATTATTATTCGGGGGTAGGACTAATATCTCTATATTATATAGATTCTACTGTATTATACTGCGCCCTGTATTTCCCAGTAGAAAATGATCCTTGGGAAGCACAGTCCTCATCCCTGACCACCAGGACCAGGAAGCGCTCTGTCAGTACATGGCGACCTCCCCTCTCCGCCACGCTGCTCCGCTGTGTACTGGGGCTTATTCTGACACTAAGGCTGGGTTCACACCCCATTTGTGCCATCCATTTAATGCATACCAAAAATTTATGCGTTGACAGATGCCTCAGACTGATGCCGTACAGTGGCGTCCGTTCACCATACAGTTCCATGGTAGAAATAAAATTTACGTTAACGTATGCATTTTTTTAAAATAGACTCGGCAGGATATCAAAACGTGGAGTGCTGCACATTTGTATATATCAAACAGATAGAATTTTCTTATTCTCTATGCTCCGGCAGGGCACATTTTTGAGAATTTCCCTTTAGGATGCATAAAAATGGCCTCTGATTAAAATACATATTTTTACTGGGACTTTTTGCCAATGATCTCCCTCTGGTATATCACTGTCCGTGTTGTGAGACTATTTGTGTACTTTTTGTAAGTGTTTGCTGGCTGCAAATATGAGCTGAAGGTTTTTCAAGTTCGCCTGCGATTAAAGTGAATGGGGCCCGCCACGAACTTGTGGTTCGCGAACATTTGATCGCATTTGCGAGCCATCCCGGGCGATGTTTGTCCATCACTATCCACCAACAGCGAAGAGTTTGCTAAATATCAGGCTGATTGTTTTGTGTAGTATTTATATAAAATTAAAGTTATACATTACCGAGAATACAGATGATGTGCAAGGACTAAGGGAAGTCAGCTCTAAGGTACGATCTGGTGTTCTTTGTGTTTTCTCTTTTTTTTCTTGTTGTTGTTGGTGGTGGTTCCTTTCCTCATGTGTGTGGTTTATGATCACAAACTTATCAGTTTGACACACCTTCCTAGCTTTTTTTCCTAGCACCCTAATTTTCCACTCATTGTCGGCTAGGCGTGTACATATGATAAGGACTGTGATGTCATTGTATTACCCAAAATGCACTTCTGGTGTTGGTGTAATGTTACTCATTTACCCCTAGGTGACACTATTACCTAAGCTATTAATATCATTCTATTAAGGGTTAAATATCCAAATACACTGCCTGTCCCAAACAAACAATCGCCACCAATCTAATATTTCGTTGGACCGCCTTTAGCTTTGATTACGGCACGCATTTGCTGTGGCATTGTTTCGATAAGATTCTGCAATGTCACAAGATTTATTTCCATCCAGTGTTGCATTAATTTTTCACCAAGATCTTGCATTGATGATGGTAGAGTCTGATCGCTGCGCAAAGCCTTCTCCAGCACATCCCAAAGATTCTCCATGGGGTTAAGGTCTGGACTCTGTGGTGGCCAATCCATGTGTGAAAATGATGTCTCCTGCTCCCTGAACCACTCTTTCACAATTTGAGCCCGATGAATCCTGGTGTTGTCATCTTGGAATATGCCCGTGCCATCAGGGAAGAACAAATCCCTGGATGGAATAACCTGGTCATTCAGTATGTTCAGGTGGTTGCTGACCTCATTCTTGGAGCACATACTGTTGCTGAACCTAGACCTGACCAACTGCAGGACCCCAGATCATAGCACTGCCCCCACAGGCTTGTACAAGAGGCACTAGGCATGATGGGGGCATCACTTCATCTGCCTCTCTTCTTACCCTGATGCGCCCATCACTCTGGAACAGGGTAAGTCTGGACTCATCAGACCACATCACCTTCTTCCATTGCTCCAGAGTCCAATCTTTATGCTCTCTACCAAACTGAAGCCTTTTTTTCGGTTTGCCTCACTGATTAGTGGTTTTCTTACGGCTACACAGCTGTTCAGTCCCAATTCCTTGAGTTCCCTTCGCATTGTGCATCTGGAAATGCTCTTACTTTCACTATTAAACATAGCCCTGAGTTCTACTGTTGTTTTTCTTCAAATTGATTTCACCAAACGTTTAAGTGATCGCCGATCACCATCACTCAGGATTTTTTCCCGCCACATTTCTTCCTCGAATACGATGGGTCCCCACTATCCTTCCAGTTTTTAATAATGTGTTGGACAGTTCTTAACCCAATTTTAGTAGTTTCTGCAATCTCCTTAGATGTTTTCTCTGCCTGATGCAGGCCAATGATCTGACCCTTCTCAAACAGACTCACATCTTTTCCACGACCACGAGATGTGGCTTTCCACATGGTTGTGTAAGAAATGAGAAGCAGCTCATTGCAGCAGTCGGGGTTAAATAACTTGTTGCAGCTGAAGGATAATTACTGCACGGGGGCGATTATCTAATAGGAGGCTCAGAACTATCTGCTTAGTTACATCCAGGTGGCGACTTGTTTTTGGACTTTATCTCACATTCTATACACATGACCTCTGGAACCTAAATCAAAGCTAGAGGGATTAATTCTGACACTTCTTACCAATTAAGGACAGACTTCTAGGCAGCCTTTGAATGTTTCTCACACTCCTAAATTTATGTTATAGATAATAATATGAATGAGCCTTGTTTTCTCACAGAGATATCTGTGCCTCCTCTGCTATACCGGTATGCATCAAACCGCCTGATATCAAAATATTGGCTCACGTCCCTGTCGTATGTGTGGTCGTGTGAAACAAAAAAATCAGTTTCCAAATGCTGATGACCTGGCGTTCTTCACAATCAAGAATTACATTACATAAAATCATGTCAAGGACATCGGTAGAGGTACTTTCTGTAATAAGAAATATCGCGGTTGTAAATCCTGTAAATTAAAGACTCGCATTGTAAAACGTCTCAGTGATATTTCTAACCCTGAAACAAACAGAAACCTATCTAGTGCACATAAAGGCACATTAACAGGGTTAACGGTAATCGGCATGGAAAAACTCCAAAAACCATCTGGGGGTGACATTAAGGGTTTATTACCCCACCGGGGGGATACTCCGGTGTTATAGAATTGCGCGGGGTCTAAACGTATCACTATTAACACTCCTTTAAGTCGTCTGCTGTCCTGTTCTTCCGCCATCTATATGGTCTCCTCATTGACTCCCACTGATCAAGCATCTTGCTGCGGCCATGCGTGGTCTCTGAGCACCGACTCTTATTTACCAGCGGGAGCTAATGCTGTCCTTCTACCGGCGGTGCGTGGTCTCTGAGCACCGACTCTTATGTACCAGTGGGAGCTAATGCTGCTCTGCTACCGGCAGTACGTGGTCTCTGGGCACTGACTCTTACAGTATGTACCAGCGGGAGCTAATGCTACAGGTAGTGCGTGGTCTCTGAGCACTGACTCTTATGTTCCAGCGGGAGCTAATGCTGCCCCACTGCCGGCCTGAATCTATGGCAGCAGCCCAGTGCCGGCTCCACCCATAAGCAGAGTAGGCCACCACGTAGAGCGCCACTCTTGCTGGGGGCGCCGGCGCTGTAGAGTCTGGCCGCCAGTGGCATTACGAGGTGGGTGCGGGCCACACCAGATGACACCAGTCTGATGGGGTGTCACCCGCCGGACCCAAGTTCCCAACACCACTAGCACCCGCCCCCTTGTACTTGTGTCACTGATATGCCCGCACAGCCGGCAAGTACAGGATCAGGAGTTCAGTCACTTTGGCGCGCAATCCCGCGAGACCCGTGACCTCCCGAGGTGGGTCTCGTGGGATCACGTGCCGCAAGACGGGATTGCGTGCCGAAGACACTGAACTTAACTGAACTCATGCTCGCGCAGCCGGCAAGTACAGACTGTACAGGATCAGCGACACAAGTACGGGGGGGGGGGTGGGGGGGTAGGGGTCAAACTACATAATGGAGGGCAGTCTGGGGGCAAAATTAACTTGTGTGGGGGCAAAATTACATGATGTGTGCCAGTGTGGGGGGCAAACAACATAATGTGGGACAGTGTGGGGGGCATATTACTTAATGTGGGGCACTGTAGGGGGGGCAGTATTACTAATGAGGGCATTCTAGAAGCGAATTACTATTGGTGGGACTATGAGGAGCAGTATTACTATGGGGGGCACTATTATTTCTTCAGGATAGTATTTGGGGGTATTGGGGGGCACAGTGAGAGGCAGGATAACACTGTGAGGACTCCAGGTTGGGGGATGATGATAGAAATCTTAGTGTCCTCACTTTTCTGTGTGTCACACTCTGCAGAGACGAGGCGGCTGAGAGAAGTGTCCGGACTGAATGGAGAAGATGATGAGAAGATCTACATTGGAGGAAACGTCACCTGGAGGACCTGGATGTGAGAGGTACGTGCTGCTGTATATGTGCAATGCTGCAGTGATTAGGCGCGCACCGCTCTGGTGCCCGCCCGATCGCCATGACGTAATAGTACGTCAAAATGTGGGAACGCACCTGCCGCCATGACGTACTATTACATCATATGTCGGGAAGGGGTTAATATTTAAACTAGCCTTAGGGGACTTATGGTTAAGCTTTTGTATGTTTATGAACCTGACTCCAAATCCCATTTTTTCCAAAACCTTCCAGAGGAATCTCCACTCCACCCTATCAAAGGCCTTGGAGGCATCAAGAGACATGATGGAGCGAGAGACCCCCCCCCCCCCATAAGATTGTATATTTGCAAACAAGCGATGCAGATTATAATGCGTACCCTTATTGGGAATGAAACCATTCTGGTCAGAAGGTATAATTGATGTAATAACCTTAGCAAGCCTTGTGGCGAGAACCCTTGAAAGAAGCTTTACATCAGTATTCAATAGAGAAACCGGCCTATATGCCTCAATATAAAAAAAAGGGAAGGATCCCTTAGATATAATTACAGCTTCTGTCATTGATTCCGGAAGCAGTGGCGTAACTACCGGGGAAGCAGCTGCTTCGGGGCCCGGCGTCGGCAGCGTGTGTGACAGTTTATTTTCAAGTTCTATCGATGTCTTAACTGTTCAGGGCCCCTTCACAGCAGCTGACCAGGCCCCCCCTCGCTATTATGATCTAATCTTTCTTGTCTCCTAAAGTCTTCTGATGTGTCTGGGATTCGAACCCACAACCTCCAAAGTCTGAGTGTATCAGAGGCAAAGCATTAACCCTCACAACCATAAAGGCTGCATTACAACTGACTGAAAAAAAATGAGACTTCTACTGTTATAGCAGTGCTGGGTGTGTTGGGGCAGCTGTCATGTGTATAGCTGGCTAAGTGTACAGCTATATCTCTATATGACAGCTATCCCAGCACACTCAACAGCTGCTCATATATAGAGATATAGCAGAGCTGAGTGTGCTGGGATAGCTGTCATATAGAGATATAGCTGGCTAAGTGTACAGCTATACACATGACAGCTGCCCCAACACACCCAGCACTGCTATAACAGTAGAAGTCTCAAATTTTTTCAGTCAGCAGCAAGGTGTCTCCTATGGTCTAGTGGTTAGATGCTTTGCCTCTGATACAGAAGGTCGTGGGTTCGAATCCCAGCAGAAACCTGAAATATAAGCACTGACTCCATATATGGACATACAGGGCGGGACACAGGAAGAGGCTGCATTGCATCGCTGACATGGAGGTAAGTAGAAGTGTTTATATATTTTTTTTTTAATACCATGGGGGGAGCGGGGGGCACTTGATACTGGCACATGGGGGGGAGAGGGGTTGGCACCTGATACTGGCACCTGGGGGGGGGGTTGGCACCTGATACTGGCACCTGGTGGGGAGAGAGCCACCGGATACTGGCACATGGGGGGGAGAGGGGTTGGCACCTGATACTGGCACATGGGGGGGATGCACCTGATGCTGGCACCTGGGGGGGGGGGTTGGCACCTGATACTGGCACATGGGGGGAGGCACCTGATACTGGCACCTGGTGGGGAGAGAGGCACCGGATACTGGCACATGGGGGGAGGCACCTGATACTGGCACATGGGGGGGAGAGGGGTTGGCACCTGATACTGGCACCTGGGGGGGGGGGGGGGGTTGGCACCTGATACTGGCACATGGGGGGGATGCACCTGGTGCTGGCACATGGGGGGAGGCACCTGATACTGGCACATGGGGGGGGAGAGAGGCATCTGATACTGGCACATGGGGGGGAGAGGGGTTGGCACCTGATACTGGCACCTGGGGGGGAGGGGGGGTTGGCACCTGATACTGGCACATGGGGGGGGGAGGCACTTGATACTGGCACTTTTTTTGTGGGGGGGGGGAGCTGGCACTATGATACTGGGACATGGGGGGGGGAGGACAGAGGCACTTGATACTGGCACATGATGAGGGGGCATTATGGGGGACACTAGGCCGGCAGCCTATCAGAGGCCGGACACTGAGGGGCATCTACTGGGGCACTATATATGGGGCATTTTATACTGGTACATTATGGGGGGCACTAGCAGGAAGGGGGGAGAGGAGCACTATGGAGGCATTTACTGGGGGCACTATATAGGGGTATTTTATACTGGGACATTATGGGGGCACTATGGGGACATTAGCTCAATTGGGGGCATTACAAGGGGGTATTTTTGCACTGTCATATTATAAGGAGAATTATTACTACTGGGGGGGGCATTATGGTGGGCTTTATTACTCCCCCATGGTATGACCCCCTAGTAGCAGCACCAGCCTCTCCCTGCTCTGCTATCCCTCTGCCCCTTCTCCAAATCCTTATTATGAAATCTTTCTCATTAGGATAAAGCACAACATCAGCTCCACCGAGCCCCCGACCAAAGTGTTGAAGTGGCGTCCGAGATCCCCAAGGGCCAAGTAACTGTAAGTTTTCATGTGAAATATGTTTGTTATACACATATAGCATCCACTGTGCCCCACAATATACAGTATACCGCTACACTGTGCCAAAGGAGTGGGGTTTACACAGGAGGAGGAAGGTGCGAAGCGCGCTGGGGGGGGGGGGCCCTTACAAATATTTGCTGTGGGGCCCAGTCGCTTCTAGTTACGCCCCTGTCCGGAAGGGTACCATCCTCCAATGATTCCGTGAATACCTTCAATAAACAAGGGAGAATAACCTCCCTATATTTCGGGTAGAATTCGTATGGGAGTCCATCTGAACCGGCTGAGGAGTTCCCAGAGCAAGCCTTTATTGCAGCCTCTAACTCCTGCAGGGAGAATTCATGATCGAGAAATTCTCTTTGAGTGTCTATTAGGAATCCAAATATGCATCCATCATTTCATCTGGAATATTCTTATCTGGTTTATATAATAACTTATATACAATATTATATCTGACTGGCATCAATTGATACTTGTGTCCCCTGATTAACCTTTAATATTACAAGGGGAAACGCGTTGGGACAAGTAATTTAATATAGTTTTTTGATCGGGACCGTAAATTTATACTGTTCTCGATATGTACGAAGTGAAAACTAAGAACCATGTATCCTCTCTTTGGCATTTGGTAGATTATGTATTGTATACTTTATCATTAGTAAGGGCTTTTTTAAGGACAGGCAGTCAAGGCACGTGGACAGAGTGCTCCTACTATTCAGGTGCATCTCCGGGCTGAGGATAGTTTGAGGGCAATCCAGGGACAGACATCAGGAACATAGACGTGTTGCCCCGTGCCCCTATCCCACAGCAGTAGCCGTCTGCCTAGTTGGTAATAGCTCTCTCTGTGTTTGTCCATGTGTTCATTGGTCCCCTGTAAGGGATCCATATTTAATAATCTTTAATAAAAGTTACGTTTTAGGTAGTTGTTTTCAGTGATAGTGGTCTTGTTTCTGCAACTACCCCTTAAATATTTTTCTTCGACGAATTACTATCACAAGGCCCTCCCAAGGTGTTATAACGCACGTCCCAGGTTAGGAATGCCAGAGTGGTGTAATGGCCTATAATGTCTCTATAGGTGGTGATAATTGTGTCACGGTGTCTCCTACCTGGGTACAGCTGGACTTCTGGATCCTGGCTCACTTGCAATAAATTTGAGTGTAGTGATAGTAGGAGTAATAGAGGAATTTTGCAGCAGAAATTATGTCCAGACCTTTAGATGAAGTTCAAACTTTTATTTACTGAAGATAACTTGTATCCACACAGTATACAGCTTTGGTCTTTGGTCCCAGCAGGTTTTAGCAATCATTGGCAGGAATAAATGCTTCTGCTCTAAACTTGGGGATCTTGCAGGATAATTTGTCTGCTTGGTAGCTCTATACTTGTGGCAGGAACTAATCTTCTGCGCTTCTCTATAGCTTCAGACTAGCTGAGGAGGATATGGTTTATTCTAAGTCTCTGGACTTAACCTCCAGAGTTCCAGGACGAAAGCATTCCCTGAGAAACCATCTGAGAGTGTCTGCTTTCTTTCATCCAGCTGAGGCTGAAGGTTCTCAGGCTGGGGAGGTGATCAATGTCTCAGCCGAGACAAAATCCTGGCTTTCTTCCCTATTCAGGGGGACTCCTGAAGGCTATCACACAGCCTTCCCCAACAGGGGTGGCTGGCACACTGACCTAACTTCCTTCTCCTTCCATACTGCAGGATGTGGGAACAGTCCACACCTCCACAGAGGGGGAGCTAAGCTGGAATAATCCATTCCAGCCTAGGTATACTAAACTAGAACTAGTACCTTGCCAATGCATTGCTGCCACCTGCTGGTGTACATGGAGAATGACAAGGAAACAATTGTATTTAACATAGTTTTACATGCACATTTGTGAAGACATGAGCAAAATCATATCAGATGACAATGTACAGGCTCTTAGAAGATAGTAGAGGGGTAGAGACGTGTAGTAACACAACTCTGGGTTGTAACACCAGTACTGGGTGGCAACGTACTTAGCCCTCTGTGATGGTGGTAACATTTCCGCCATTTTGTGTTTGTACCGGGGATCTGTCAGAATGCAGCACTTCCAGGACTTGCTTCGAGAAATGCTGCATTCTGCTATTGCAGGCGCTGGCAGAGGAATTTCCACTCACAGAGAAACAGTTGCGGGTACCAATCCAACAGCGCATGCAAGAAGAGGGTGTTTTGAAGATGTGTTGATCACTTCGGATACGAGAGATCATTCTTGCATCCAACCCATTGACAGCCGCAGTCCGGATCCAGCCTCAGGGAACGCCTAGACTACATCGGGTTAACGGGCAATGTGGACGCTCTGAGAAGTGAGGAACCCCTGGACTACTGGGTGTGCAGGCTTGACCTGTGGCCAGAGCTGGCACAATTTGCCATGGAACTCTTGGCTTGCCCTTTATCGAGTGTCCTGTCCGAAAGGACATTCAGCGCAGCAGGGGGGATCGTGAGCGAAAAGCGCACTCGCCTAGGTCACGACAGTGTGGACTACCTCACATTTCTAAAAATGAATGAGGCATGGATCTCGGAGGAATTCAACACATATGACGAGTCGACCATGTTAGATTAAATTTCCTCATGATAGCCCACAAATATCCGCCACAACCCAGAACAAATCATGGTCCCTGTCCTAGGTAAATACAGCGGCATAAAAGGCCTTTTATGTCCGTTGAATGCCTAATTTTTGGGGCCTGCATTGGCCTACGCTTACATTTTTTCCTGTGACCGCCTAATGTACCTCCAGCCACAAAATCCAAAGTTCTTTGCTGTCAGGTGAATGCCTATTGCCTAATTTTTGGGGCCTGTACTGGCCGACAGTTATATTTTTTTTATCTCTAGCCACATAATCGCACCCCATTCTCACTCCTCTGCCTCTCATTATGGTGGCGTATGAACCGTATTCACCATAAGAACCTTCTAATGTCATGTGACTGTGCCCCCCATCCTGTACTGTGCCCCTTTATACCCTGCATTGTGCCCTCTTACCACACCTTGTACAGTGCCCCTAGTCAATCCATTCCCTGTACTGTGCCCTCTTATACTTTTTTTTATCCGGTCACGGTATGGCGGTGTTATCCGGTCACTGTACAGAGGTGCTATCCATTCAATGTATTGCGGTGGTATCCAATAACTGGCGTGGGCAGGGAAGGGGATACAGTTATGGCCATCCATTCTTTTTTAGACCTGGCATGAGAGGGAAAGATAAGCAGATTGCGGTGCTAAGGACCTTTGCGCCACAATCTGTGTCAGAAATACGCCATAGACGTATTTCTATATAATAAATTATCACTTAATTGTATTATTATTCGGGGGTAGGACTAATATCTCTATATTATATAGATTCTACTGTATTATACTGCGCCCTGTATTTCCCAGTAGAAAATGATCCTTGGGAAGCACAGTCCTCATCCCTGACCACCAGGACCAGGAAGCGCTCTGTCAGTACATGGCGACCTCCCCTCTCCGCCACGCTGCTCCGCTGTGTACTGGGGCTTATTCTGACACTAAGGCTGGGTTCACACCCCATTTGTGCCATCCATTTAATGCATACCAAAAATTTATGCGTTGACAGATGCCTCAGACTGATGCCGTACAGTGGCGTCCGTTCACCATACAGTTCCATGGTAGAAATAAAATTTACGTTAACGTATGCATTTTTTTAAAATAGACTCGGCAGGATATCAAAACGTGGAGTGCTGCACATTTGTATATATCAAACAGATAGAATTTTCTTATTCTCTATGCTCCGGCAGGGCACATTTTTGAGAATTTCCCTTTAGGATGCATAAAAATGGCCTCTGATTAAAATACATATTTTTACTGGGACTTTTTGCCAATGATCTCCCTCTGGTATATCACTGTCCGTGTTGTGAGACTATTTGTGTACTTTTTGTAAGTGTTTGCTGGCTGCAAATATGAGCTGAAGGTTTTTCAAGTTCGCCTGCGATTAAAGTGAATGGGGCCCGCCACGAACTTGTGGTTCGCGAACATTTGATCGCATTTGCGAGCCATCCCGGGCGATGTTTGTCCATCACTATCCACCAACAGCGAAGAGTTTGCTAAATATCAGGCTGATTGTTTTGTGTAGTATTTATATAAAATTAAAGTTATACATTACCGAGAATACAGATGATGTGCAAGGACTAAGGGAAGTCAGCTCTAAGGTACGATCTGGTGTTCTTTGTGTTTTCTCTTTTTTTTCTTGTTGTTGTTGGTGGTGGTTCCTTTCCTCATGTGTCTGGTTTATGATCACAAACTTATCAGTTTGACACACCTTCCTAGCTTTTTTTCCTAGCACCCTAATTTTCCACTCATTGTCGGCTAGGCGTGTACATATGATAAGGACTGTGATGTCATTGTATTACCCAAAATGCACTTCTGGTGTTGGTGTAATGTTACTCATTTACCCCTAGGTGACACTATTACCTAAGCTATTAATATCATTCTATTAAGGGTTAAATATCCAAATACACTGCCTGTCCCAAACAAACAATCGCCACCAATCTAATATTTCGTTGGACCGCCTTTAGCTTTGATTACGGCACGCATTTGCTGTGGCATTGTTTCGATAAGATTCTGCAATGTCACAAGATTTATTTCCATCCAGTGTTGCATTAATTTTTCACCAAGATCTTGCATTGATGATGGTAGAGTCTGATCGCTGCGCAAAGCCTTCTCCAGCACATCCCAAAGATTCTCCATGGGGTTAAGGTCTGGACTCTGTGGTGGCCAATCCATGTGTGAAAATGATGTCTCCTGCTCCCTGAACCACTCTTTCACAATTTGAGCCCGATGAATCCTGGTGTTGTCATCTTGGAATATGCCCGTGCCATCAGGGAAGAACAAATCCCTGGATGGAATAACCTGGTCATTCAGTATGTTCAGGTGGTTGCTGACCTCATTCTTGGAGCACATACTGTTGCTGAACCTAGACCTGACCAACTGCAGGACCCCAGATCATAGCACTGCCCCCACAGGCTTGTACAAGAGGCACTAGGCATGATGTGGGCATCACTTCATCCGCCTCTCTTCTTACCCTGATGCGCCCATCACTCTGGAATAGGGTAAGTCTGGACTCATCAGACCACATCACCTTCTTCCATTGCTCCAGAGTCCAATCTTTATGCTCTCTACCAAACTGAAGCCTTTTTTTCGGTTTGCCTCACTGATTAGTGGTTTTCTTACGGCTACACAGCTGTTCAGTCCCAATTCCTTGAGTTCCCTTCGCATTGTGCATCTGGAAATGCTCTTACTTTCACTATTAACAGTAGAACTCAGGGCTATGTTTGTTTTTCTTCAAATTGATTTCACCAAACGTTTAAGTGATCGCCGATCACCATCACTCAGGATTTTTTCCCGCCACATTTCTTCCTCGAATACGATGGGTCCCCACTATCCTTCCAGTTTTTAATAATGTGTTGGACAGTTCTTAACCCAATTTTAGTAGTTTCTGCAATCTCCTTAGATGTTTTCTCTGCCTGATGCAGGCCAATGATCTGACCCTTCTCAAACAGACTCACATCTTTTCCACGACCACGAGATGTGGCTTTCCACATGGTTGTGTAAGAAATGAGAAGCAGCTCATTGCAGCAGTCGGGGTTAAATAACTTGTTGCAGCTGAAGGATAATTACTGCACGGGGGCGATTATCTAATAGGAGGCTCAGAACTATCTGCTTAGTTACATCCAGGTGGCGACTTGTTTTTGGACTTTATCTCACATTCTATACACATGACCTCTGGAACCTAAATCAAAGCTAGAGGGATTAATTCTGACACTTCTTACCAATTAAGGACAGACTTCTAGGCAGCCTTTGAATGTTTCTCACACTCCTAAATTTATGTTATAGATAATAATATGAATGAGCCTTGTTTTCTCACAGAGATATCTGTGCCTCCTCTGCTATACCGGTATGCATCAAACCGCCTGATATCAAAATATTGGCTCACGTCCCTGTCGTATGTGTGGTCGTGTGAAACAAAAAAATCAGTTTCCAAATGCTGATGACCTGGCGTTCTTCACAATCAAGAATTACATTACATAAAATCATGTCAAGGACATCGGTAGAGGTACTTTCTGTAATAAGAAATATCGCGGTTGTAAATCCTGTAAATTAAAGACTCGCATCGTAAAACGTCTCAGTGATATTTCTAACCCTGAAACAAACAGAAACCTATCTAGTGCACATAAAGGCACATTAACAGGGTTAACGGTAATCGGCATGGAAAAACTCCAAAAACCATCTGGGGGTGACATTAAGGGTTTATTACCCCACCGGGGGGATACTCCGGTGTTATAGAATTGCGCGGGGTCTAAACGTATCACTATTAACACTCCTTTAAGTCGTCTGCTGTCCTGTTCTTCCGCCATCTATATGGTCTCCTCATTGACTCCCACTGATCAAGCATCTTGCTGCGGCCATGCGTGGTCTCTGAGCACCGACTCTTATTTACCAGCGGGAGCTAATGCTGTCCTTCTACCGGCGGTGCGTGGTCTCTGAGCACCGACTCTTATGTACCAGTGGGAGCTAATGCTGCTCTGCTACCGGCAGTACGTGGTCTCTGGGCACTGACTCTTACAGTATGTACCAGCGGGAGCTAATGCTACAGGTAGTGCGTGGTCTCTGAGCACTGACTCTTATGTTCCAGCGGGAGCTAATGCTGCCCCACTGCCGGCCTGAATCTATGGCAGCAGCCCAGTGCCGGCTCCACCCATAAGCAGAGTAGGCCACCACGTAGAGCGCCACTCTTGCTGGGGGCGCCGGCGCTGTAGAGTCTGGCCGCCAGTGGCATTACGAGGTGGGTGCGGGCCACACCAGAGGACACCAGTCTGATGGGGTGTCACCCGCCGGACCCAAGTTCCCAACACCACTAGCACCCGCCCCCTTGTACTTGTGTCACTGATATGCCCGCACAGCCGGCAAGTACAGGATCAGGAGTTCAGTCACTTTGGCGCGCAATCCCGCGAGACCCGTGACCTCCCGAGGTGGGTCTCGTGGGATCACGTGCCGCAAGACGGGATTGCGTGCCGAAGACACTGAACTTAACTGAACTCATGCTCGCGCAGCCGGCAAGTACAGACTGTACAGGATCAGCGACACAAGTACGGGGGGGGGGGGGGGGGTAGGGGTCAAACTACATAATGGAGGGCAGTCTGGGGGCAAAATTAACTTGTGTGGGGGCAAAATTACATGATGTGTGCCAGTGTGGGGGGCAAACAACATAATGTGGGACAGTGTGGGGGGCATATTACTTAATGTGGGGCACTGTAGGGGGGGCAGTATTACTAATGAGGGCATTCTAGAAGGGAATTACTATTGGTGGGACTATGAGGAGCAGTATTACTATGGGGGGCACTATTATTTCTTCAGGATAGTATTTGGGGGTATTGGGGGGCACAGTGAGAGGCAGGATAACACTGTGAGGACTCCAGGTTGGGGGATGATGATAGAAATCTTAGTGTCCTCACTTTTCTGTGTGTCACACTCTGCAGAGACGAGGCGGCTGAGAGAAGTGTCCGGACTGAATGGAGAAGATGATGAGAAGATCTACATTGGAGGAAACGTCACCTGGAGGACCTGGATGTGAGAGGTACGTGCTGCTGTATATGTGCAATGCTGCTATTTTTGGTTTTGCATATGAGAAAATGTTGTATTTTACAATTTTTGTTATAAACATTTTAATTAAAACATTTAATTATTTGGTCGAAAGGCTGTCACGGCCTATGGTGTACGCTGTGACACTGTTGCCACGCATGCTGTTGCTGGAGGTATCATGTGGATTGGTATGCTTTAAGTGGCTTCCTTCCCTTGTCTGGTGTTGGAAGGGTTAACTCCCTTCCTAGTGTTTTGTGAACACTGGGTTTATGTGTGTGTGGGTGCGGCTGCTTGGGCTATTCAGCCTCTGCTGGATGCCTGAAGCTGAGGGGTACTCCAGCCATTGTGTATGCTGGAGCTTGTTCCATCTGTCCAGTGAGGGCCACCCTTGTGGTCATAGATGTTCTTATGGTGTCTCACGTTTATTGCAGCTATGGTGTCCTGGGTTCCTGTGTGGTTTGTGGTGTGTGCTGTGTCCTTTTAATGTTGGTGTGGACACCAGCACTTGTGCACGGGTTCCAGTCAGTCTGTCTGCGGCAGGTAAGTGTGTTACTGGTTTCACTTACAGCTATAAGGAGATGGCAGGTATGTGTCCTTGCAGCCTGGACTCAGATAGAGACTCCTGTTCCTCCATGACTGGGATGAACAGGTCGTCTCTCCCCTGCTCCTAAGTGAGGGATTTCCAGGGCGACTCAGGAAATTAGGTATCCAAGGTATGAGCCGTCCCACCATCGGGGTCCGCTCATACGGTGAGGAGACAGGGAGAGAATTAGAGATGTTGTAGGAGGTGACCTGCTCCCTTATTACTCCTTTTGACCAGGCTGATCCCCTTTACCCTTTGACACCGCACGGTGGGGGGTTTCCTCCACTCCCCGCCGTGACAAAGGCTGATTGTGGGAGGGGGAATTGTAACGGGACTGCTGTAGAATATCTAAAATTAGCTGGTCAAGTAAAATGTTGCATGCAACAATCATCAAATAGGTGGCCGACAAAAAAGGGGCAGGGCAAAGGGCATGGTCAATGGGCGGAGTCAAGGGGGCGGCAAAATTAGCTTTTGCCTAGAGTGGCAAAAATCCTTGCACCAGCCCTGCAGCAGCCTGCACCGGGCAGTGCCATAATACTCAGAGTAAGAGAAATCTCAGGGATGTTATGGTAATATATGCTGTAAAGACTTGATGGGTGTAGTAGTCCCTCATTTCGATATATAAATCCAGCATGCCTGCATCTAACTCATACCATGTCTAAGATTAGTGTTGAGCGAGCTCGTGTGCTCAAGTAGAACACTTCGCGATGCTTGGTGTCGGGACTCTAGTTCGGCTTAGGAGTCCCTGCTCTGACTCCATATATAGCTATGTTCATGTATGGAGTCAGTGCTTGGGGACACCTCAGTGTATTTAAATCAAATTTAGCCTGTATTTCAGAAAAGTTTCTGCCAGGATTTGAAGTCACGACCTTCTGTATTTAAGGCAAGAAGGCACTTTGGCAATGCAGCTATTATAGCTGAGTGGTTGTTACTTATATTATAAGTCTCAGTATAATATGAGACTTATAATATGAGACTTCTACTGGATAGGTCCCAGTAGAAGTACAGTACAGTAGATTATTTTTTTTGTGACTGGCTATGCAGCTATATTGTGTAGTGGTTAAAGTTCTGGGCTATGATGCAGAAGCTGTGAGTTCAAATCCTGTCACAAACTTTTTCAGAAATAGAGGCTAAACTTAATTTATATATATAATGTGTGTGTGTGTGTGTTTATATATAATTAGTTCTCCAAAGAAGAGGTAGCACTCCAGTATATTGAAGGTGAAAGACCCGCTTTATTGTCCCTCTGCAACGTTTTAACTGCTCATTGCAGTCTTTATCAAGCTTACAAGATAGTGCCAAAACATCCACATTTATACCCACAATACCTTGTGAGCCAATTAGTGATAATTATACAATCAAGTAGAAAAACATATAATATAAAGTACATAATCAAACCAGTGATCAAGAAGCCTTCTATGCAACTTATGTGATTTTTAACTATTTGCAATCATGGCCTTATATTTCATTGTGTATTCAAATAAAGTGCTACAGCGCAGAAATTGATCAAAGTGATCACCTGTGTGTGAAATCAATCATTAGTAAATAGCCAATCGGCTGCATAGAAATGGTCTTCCAACAGTCTTGAAGGAGTTCCCAGAGATGCTTAGCACTTGTTGGCCCTTTTGCCTTCACTCTGCGGTCCAGCTCACCCCAAACCATCTCGATTGGGTTCAGGTCCGGTGACTGGAGGCCAGGTCATCTGGCGCAGCACCCCATCACTCTCCTTCATGGTCAAATAGCCCTTACTTTCAAAGTTTTCCCAATTTTTCGGCTGACTGACTGACCTTCATTTCTTAAAGTAATGATGGCCACTCGTTTTTCTTTACTTAGAATTTGTATTATGGCAAGAAAAAAGCAGCTAACAGTCTATTCAGTAGGACTATCAGCTGTGTATCCACCTGACTTCTCCTCAACGTAACTGATGGTCCCAACCCCATTTATAAGGCAAGAAATCCCACTTATTAAACCTGACAGGGCACACCTGTGAAGTGAAGACCATTTCAGGGGACTACCTCTTGAAGCTCATCAAGAGAATGCCAAGAGTGTGCAAAGCAGTAATCAAAGCAAAAGGTGGCTACTTTGAAGAACCTAGAATATGACATATATACATAACAAACAAGTGTGAAACAACTGAAAATAATTCCACATGTGTTAATTAATAGTTTTGATGTCTTCAGTGTGAATCTACAATTTTCATAGTCATGAAAATAAAGAAAACTCTTTGAATGAGAAGGTGAGTCCAAACTTTGTGTATATATATATATATATACACAATCAGTACAGACCAAATGTTGTTGTTGTTTATTTTGTAAATACACATTTATTTTGTGCCATACATTTTTTACAATTAGAGGTTAAATAAGGTTTATATCTATATATATATATTTTTACTATTTCTGAAAAAGTTTGTGACAGGATTTGAACTCACAGCTTCTGCATCATAGCCCAGAACTTTAACCACTACACTATATAGCTGCATAGCCAGTCACAAAAAAAAATAAAAAAATCATTTTATACATATATATATATACAGTTGCAATAAAAAGTATGTGAACCCTTTGGAATTATATGGATTTCTGCACAAAGTGGTCATGAAATGTGATCTGATCTTCATCTAAGTCACAACAATAGACAATCACAGTCTGCTTAAACTAATAACACACAAAGAGTTAAATGTTACTTTTTCCACCTGCACTGTGAATGTTTACATGGTGTGTTAAATAAAAACATGGTATGTGAACCCCTAGACTAATGACATCTCCAAGAGCTAATTGGAGTGAGGTGTCAGCCAACTGGAGTCCAATCAATGAGATGAGATTGGAGGTGTTGGTTACAGCTGCCCTGCCCTATAAGAAACACACACCAGTTCTGGGTTTGCTTTTCACAAGAAGCATTGCCTGATGTGAATGATGCCTCGCACAAAAGAGCTCTCAGAAGACCTACGATTAAGAATTGTTGACTTGCATGAAGCTGGAAAGGGTTATAAAAGTATCTCCAAAAGCCTTGCTGTTCATCAGTCCACGGTAAGACAAATTGTCTATAAATGGAGAAAGTTCAGCACTGCTGCTACTCTCCCTAGGAGTGGCCGTCCTGTAAAGATGACTGCAAGAGCACAGCGCAGACTGCTCAATGAGGTGAAGAAGAATCCTAGAGTGTCAGCTAAAGACTTACAAAAGTCTCTGGCATATGCTGACATCCCTGTTAGCGAATCTACGATACGTAAAACACTAAACAAGAATGGATTTCATGGGAGGACACCACAGAGGAAGCCACTGCTGTCCAAAAAAACATTGCTGCACGGTTACAGTTTGCACAAGAGCACCTGGATGTTCCACAGCAGTACTGGCAAAATATTCTGTGGACAGATGAAACCAAAGTGGAGTTGTTTGGAAGAAACATACAACACTATGTGTGGAGAAAAAGAGGCACAGCACACCAACATCAAAACCTCATCCCAACTGTGAGGTATGGTGGTGGGGGCATCATGGTTTGGGGCTGCTTTGCTGCGTCAGGGCCTGGACGGATTGCTATCATCGAAGGAAAAATGAATTCCAAAGTTTATCAAGACATTTTGCAGGAGAACTTAAGGCCATCTGTCCACCAGCTGAAGCTCAACAGAAGATGGGTGTTGCAACAGGACAACGACCCAAAGCATAGAAGTAAATCAACAACAGAATGGCTTAAACAGAAGAAAATCCGGCTTCTGGAGTGGCCCAGTCAGAGTCCTGACCTCAACCCGATTGAGTTCAGCAATATTCTTGGGATGTCTGGCGTGAATCGCTTTCTTGAGGTCATGCCACAGCATCTCAAACAGTTCTGTAAAGAGGAATGGTGAAGAATTACTCCTGACCGTTGTGCACGTCTGATCTGCAACTACAGGAAACGTTTGAACCCTTGGATTTAATAACTGGTTGAACCTCCTTTGGCAGCAATAACTTCCACCACATACTTTTTCCACCTGCACTGTGAATGTTAAATGTTTACATGGTGTGTTCAATAAAAACATGGTAACTCTTTGTCTATTGTTGTGATCTGATCTTCATCTGCTTAAACTAATAACACACAATCACAGTCTAAGTCACATTTCATGACCACTTTGGAATTATATGGATTTCTGCACAAAGGGTTCACATACTTTTTCTTGCAACTGTATATATATATATATATATACAGTTGCATTTCAAAGAAGAGGCTGCACTCCAGAGTAAGGTGAAAAAACGACCCGCTTTATTTCCCCTGTGCAACGTTTCAACTGCTCATTGCAGTCTTTCTCAAGCATAACAATGGTGTCACAGCATCTACATTTATACCCACAATGCTTAGTGGGTCAATTAACAAAGTAATTATACTGTTGTCAATCAACAATGTATAAAAACGTGGATTACATTAAAATATTTCATGATCATAAGTGAATTCATTTATGTAGCATGTATGCAGATCACAATCTTAGCACGATGTATGTTATCTCATAGGCATTTTTCAAAATCACAAATCAATAAACACTGCCCAGTGCATAAAGTGCCTCGTGCTTTGTGCCAAATTATAGTGATCACCTGTGTGTATTAAGCGGTCCGAGGCCGCATGGTTAAAAAAACTTACATAGTGGAGTGTCATGATGGCAGGCATCTCGGCGTCCCTGAAGCCTCACCGCGCATGTCCGGTATCCTGGATACCGGCGTACACAACGAGAAGACGCAACCGGAAGTGACGTCAATCCCGATGCGCACACCAGCATCCCGGCGCCTCCCCCAAAGCATGACGGAATGGAGGGCAGCATCTCCCTGTTCGGCCTCCCGATCACATGATGCTGTCACGTGAATCGTTGCCTGGCAACTAGGAAGCGCTTACCCTCAACACCACGTCATCTCCAGGGTCAGTCAGAGCACGGCTGTGAGAACTATGTCAAGGACAAAACAGCTAGAGAATGATCGGATCATGTACACTATTCTCATGGTTATTGCAAAAAGTTAAAATATCCTGATATATGTATTCATATATCTTTATATCAAATCGTGAATATCGGAGGATTATAGTCCTTAAAGGGCACATAACACATATCATATATTATATATTATGGAGAAAAGGGGGGTATGGTCCATAAGGATGAACCACACAAGTGATCATACATCTCCTATAGCCATAACTTCCTCCATTCACGACTTATCCATTTTTCTTTCAGTATGAAGCCATGATTCAAGTCGTGATTGGAGGAAGTTATGGCTATAGGAGATGTATGATCACTTGTGTGGTTCATCCTTATGGACTAGTAGTGAGTATTCCTCTACAGTAGAAGTCAATTTATTTATTTATTTTAAAGGGACTGACTAACCACTACAATATATAGCTGCATAAAGTTCTGGGCTGTGATGCAGAAGCTGTGAGTTCAAATCCTGTCACAAACTTTTTCAGAAATAAAGGCTAAACGTAATTTAAACACACACACACACATATATATATACACTCACCTAAAGAATTATTAGGAACACCTGTTCTATTTCTCATTGATGCAATTCTCTAGTCAACCAATCACATGGCAGTTGCTTCAATGCATTTAGGGGGGTGCTCCTGGTCAAGACAATCTCCTGAACTCCAAACTGAATGTCAGAATGGGAAAGAAAGGAGATTTAAGCAATTTTGAGCGTGGCATGGTTGTTTGTGAAATACTCAGACCGGCCCGTCTGGCACCATCTGCTCAGTTATTGGGATTTTCACGCACAACCATTTCTAGGGTTTACAAAGAATGGTGTAAAAAGGGAAAAACATCCAGTATGCGGCCGTCCTGTGGGCGAAAATGCCTTGTGGATGCTGGAGGTCAGAGGAGAATGGGCCGACTGATTCAAGCTGATAGAAGAGCAACGTTGGCTGAAATAACCACTCGTTACAACCGAGGTCTGCAGCAAAGCATTTGTGAAGCCACAACACGCACAACCTTGAGGCGGATGGGCTACACCAGCAGAAGACCCCACCGGGTACCACTCATCTCCACTACAAATAGGAAAAAGAGGCTACAATTTGCACGAGCTCACCAAAATTGGACTGTTGAAGACTGGAAAAATGTTGCCTGGTCTGATGAGTCTCGATTTCTGTTGAGACATTCAAATGGTAGAGTCGGAATTTGGGGTAAACAGAATGAGAACATGTATCCATCCTCTGATGGCTACTTCCAGCAGGATAATGCACCATGTCACAAAGCTCCAATCATTTCACATTGGTTTCTTGAACATGACAATGAGTTCACTGTACTAAAATGGCCCCACAGTCACCAGATCTCAACCCAATAGAGCATCTTTGGGATGTGGTGGAACGGGAGCTTCGTGCCCTGGATGTGCATCCCTCAAATCTCCATCAACTGCAAGATGCTATCCTATCCACAAGGCGCTGATAGCATTCTTTAGAAATGTTGGCCCATATTGAATCAATGCCACGTAGAATTAAGGCAGTTTTGAAGGCAAAAGGGGGTCCAACACCGTATTAGTATGGGGGCACTAATAATTCTTTAGAATATATATTATGGCTAAAACATCAGTAGTAGTTTCCCACATACTTGCTGGTAGAATAAAAGTAACTTTAAGTCAAAATTTGCCAGGGGTAACTTTTTGACTGGAAATTACATAGGTGTCTCCCAAAAGATAATAAGACGATGTACAAGAGGCATTATTGTGGGAAAAAAAAAGCTGAGAAATGTTATTTACATTTGAGCAAAAAGTGTCCAGTCCAAAATTATTCATCCCCTTCTTAATAATCAATAGAAAAGCCTTTGCTGGAATAGCCAATAATCAGACGCTTCCTATAATTGCAGACCATCTTTTTGCAGGTCTCCACAGGTATTTTTGCAAATTCATCTTTAGCAATGAGCTCCAAATCTTTCCAGTCGGAGGGTCTTCTTGCCATCTCCCTGATCTTTAGCTCCCTCCACAGATTCTCCATTAGATTCCAGTGTGGACTCTGCAGTGGCCCATCCAAAGCGTTAATGACCCAAAACACACAGCAAAAGTGGTGAAGAAATGGTTGGCAGACAACAACATTGTCATGGTGAAATGTCCACTGGTGCCCAAGGCCACGTTTCTCTGCAGACCGCCTGATGTTGTCGTTGAGAATCCTCATGTATTGCTGTTTTTTCATGGGGCCGTTTACTGTGATTCGGTTCCCTGGTCCATTGGCTGAAAAACACCCCCAAAGCATTAGGTTGCCACCACCATGTTTGACAGTGGGGATGGTGTTCTTTGGGTTGAAGGCTTCTCCTTTTTTTACGCCAAATGAAGGAAACAAAAATTGAATTGTTTGGTCACAATGATGTTTCATCTGACCATAACACAGAAGACCAGAAGTCTTTTTCTTTGTCCAGATGAGCTTTTTCAAAGTCCAAGCGAGCTTTTGTGTGCATTATTACTTGCTGGTTGAATAAAAGTAACTAAGTGAAAATTTGCCTGGGGTATGAATATATATATATACACACACGATATACAGTGCTGCCAATAATTTTATATATTTTTTAGTAATTGTAAAAAATGTATGGCACAAAATAAAAAAATTATGATGTGTGTGTATATATATATATATCGAATTTATATCCATAGCTATAGGGGGTGAGCCACTTTATCGACTCCCTTTTAAAATAAATCTAATTTAACCTCAATTTCTGAAAGAGTTTGTGACGGGATTTGAACTCACAGCTTCTGCATCATAGCCCAGAACTTTAACCACTACACTATATAGCTGCATAGCCAGTCCAAAAAAATAATAATAATATGAGACTTCTACTGTACTGTACTTTTACTGAGACCTATACAGTAAAAGTCTCTGGCTATGCAACTTTTATAGCTGAGTGGTTAAGTGCCTTGCCTTTAATGCAAAAGGTTGTGAGTTCGAATCCGAGCAGAAACTTTTCTAAAATACAGGCTAAATTCGATTTAAATACACTGGGGTGTCCCCAAGCACTGACTCCATACATGAACATAGCTATATATGGAGTCAGAGCAGGGACTCCTAAGCCGCGGACTCACACTGAGGGATTCCCTCACTGTACAGCCATCTTCTGCATAGAAATAGAGGCTAAATTAGATTTCAATTCACTGACTCGAGCATCGCGCTCGAGCACACGTGGTGTTCGGCCGAGCATGCTCGCTCAACACTAAGATCTGTGAGATCGAAACACATTTGTTGCGTCACCGATTTCCATGTGGAGATGTATGTTTACATTAAGCTGCATAAATACTGAAGATTTTATTTTTATCTCAGTTCTGGACGTTTTTCCTTTTTCTCCTGGATTGTTGATGGACTGGACTGGGTCACTGCACGAGAGGCTATACGGGCAGTGCTGGCTCTATTCCCAATTTACAAACTGCCTGGCCTTAGCCTCTGGTAACCTAAACAAGTCTTGGGGCCCACCACCCCCTGTATTGGAATGTCCTTAAGAAGTTTGAAAAAGTTTGTTTAAAGTCAAGATTGTAGTGTTAATGTAACAGACTCTAAGATTCAGCTCTGCTATAAAAATAACACATGTCAGGTGAATGCCATAAAAAAAAAAGCCAGATCAAGTTAGAAGACATACTTTTTGCGAGGCAAGGTAACCAAAAAATATCGAGCAATCAAAAATCATATGAACCCCCAAATAGTATTGTGGCGAAACCAACCTCGCCACTGGGTTTTGGAGGGGCCTGGCTGCTGGCCTCTTGCCCCAGGATTATGGGCCCTCTCATCAGCCAGGCCTCATTTGTTCACAAAGGACTTGAACTAACTTTAACTCCTGGTCTAATTCGTGCCATTTTGGTATGTTACAATGTCACAACCCTTTTCAATACACAGACATTTATGTTTAAATGGTGATTTCTGTTCTGTTGTCCCCACATGTGTATTGGTGATTTCCCTTTGTCTTTAGAGATAATTGGATTACTCCACGGGTGTCTCCAGGGCAGAGAGGAGGAAACCATGATGCATTGTGGGGATGTATTGTCTCTGTGTATCCTACAGTGCTGCATATCTGTCCTGTGTCACAGTCTTCATTCTGGTCCCCTAGGGGCGTGTACACCAGATGGGCTTGGTTGTTTTATACCTCCCTGTGGGCGGACCTGTATTTGCAATAACTGTAATAAAAAACAGGCTGGGTGTGCCAGGACCTCAGACCACTGCTTGACCCTCAACACGGAGCCTTGTCTCGTTATTGGGGGGATCCGCTGTATGCTGTTAGCTTACACTCCTGGCAATCAGTCTCTGATTCCTGTTCGTCTGCTAGCAGCTATTCGTGAGGTTCCAGTTTGGAGTGCTGTTTTGTATCCAGTTCGGGAGTTTGGTGTTCTGCAGTAGCTGTGCCTGTCTCTCAGAAAGGGGCATATCGCCTAAACTGATTTTAACCCCTTGTCTGCTGAAACGGTCCGTTACAAGAATCAATAAAACGGTCACCTTATCCCGTAGTTTTCAAAATGGGGTCACTTTTTGGCAGTTTGTACTGTAGGGATGCATCAGGGGGGCTTCAAATGTGACATGGCAACTTAAAATTATCCCAGTGAACTCTGACCTTCAAAAACCATATGTTCCTCCTTCCTTTATGCGCCCTGCCGTGTGCCCGTACAGCAGTTAACGACCACAAATGAGGGGTTTCTGTAAACTGCAGAATCAGGGTAATAACAGCCAAACAAAACTCAATATTTAACGCTTGCTGCCGTACAGGGAAATGGATTAAAATGGAAAATCTGCAAAAAGAAGTGAAATTTTGAAACACTCATGATTTTACAAACTTTGTTAGCCCTTATTTCAATAACCTGAGGGGTGTAGATTCTAAAATAGGGGTCATTTATGGGTGAATTCTATTATGTAAGCCCCACAAATTGACTTTATAACTGAATTGGTCCTTTAACCCCTTAAGGACTCAGGACGTACCGGTACGTCCTAACTTTAAATGAAGATTCTGGCGCCGCGGGGGTTAATGGGAACGGGAATGCCGGCTGAAATCATTCATCCGGCATCCTGTCACAACGCCAGGGAGGTCATGTGACCCACCTCCCAATCGACGATCGCCGCAAACCGCAGGTCATTTCAGACCTGCGGTTTGCTGCACTTTCTGCAGTTTCTGATCCCCGCGGTCCCTGACCGCGGGGATCAGAAACTTTAGTGTCCCTCAAATATAGATTTTGCACCCCCTATATTTGTTGTGGGCGGTGCGGGAGGCGGGCGGTGCGGCAGGCGGGATCGCGATCGCCCGCCCGCCTCCTCTTGAAAATTCGTTGGTGGATCAGTGGGTATTCCAGGGTGTCAGCACATTGCTGACACCCTGGTATAAACGGCTGACATCTGTGCAGATGTCAGCCGTTTAACCCTTTCCATACAGCGGTCCGTACGGACCGCTGGATGGAAAGGGTTAAACAGTAAGAGGGAGCTCCCTCCCTCTCCCATCGGGGGGCTGCAGTGCCTTTGCAGCCCCCCGATGGAGAGGGAGAGAGCTCCCAGACAGCCCCGTCCTTACCCTTCCCCGTCTGCAAAGTTCTGACTAGTACTGAGCAGACGGGGAAGGTTCCCATGGCAACAGGACGCCGTCTCAGGCATCCTGCTGTCCATGGTGCTGAACAGATCTGTGCTAAAGGCAGAGATCTGTTCAGACAAAGTGTAAGTAAAATACAGTACAGTACACCATATAGTGTTTTGTACTGTATTATACAGACATCAGACCCACTGGATATAAAATTCCCTACACATGTTTGGTATCGCCGCGTCCGTAACGACCTGATCTCTAAAACGGTCATGTTACTTTCCCCGCACGGTGAACGCCATAAAAATAAAAACTATTAGGAAATTGAAATTTTGACCACCTTACTTCCCAAAAAAGGTAATCAAAAAAGTCGCATGTATGCCAAAATAGTACCAATCAAACAGTCATCTCATCCCGCAAAAATCATACCCTACCCAAGATAATCGCCCAAAAACTGAAAAAACTATGGCTCTCAGACTATGGAAACACTTACACATGATTTTTTTTTGTTTCAAAAATGAAATCATTGTTTTAAACTTAAAGGGCTTCTGTCAGCCCACTAAACCGTTTTTTTTTTTTTTTTTGCTTAATAATAACCCCTACACTGCGATTTATCCATACATAAGTAAAATAAGAATTTTGGTTCAGTAGAATTTGCTAAAACCCTATTTTTATAATATGTAAATTACCTTGCTACCAGCAAGTAGGGCGGCTACTTGCTGGTAGCAGCCGCATCCTCCGATGGTAATGACGCCCCCTCCGCTTGTTGATTGACAGGGCCAGCGGACGGAATCGTTCTCTGCTGGCCCTGCCTGTTTTCATTCAATATCTGGCGCCTGCGCCGCGGCCGTACCTATCTTCAATCGGCGCAGGCGCACTGAGAGGCGGCCACTCACTCGGCCGCTTCATCCTCAATGCGCCTGCGCCGGGTGTAGATGTGACGTCATCGGCGCATGGGACATAGTGTCAAAAAAACAGTCCAGCAAAACCTGCCTTCCAAAAACCATACGGCGCTCCTTTCACTCTACGCCCCGCTGTGTGGCCGTACAGTAGTTTACGGCCACATATGGGGTGTTTCTGTAAACGGCAGAGTCAGGGCAATAAAGATACAGTCTTGTTTGTTAGTGGAAAAAAAGCAAGGGTTAACAGCCAAACAAGACTGTATCTTTATTGCCCTGACTCTGCTGTTTACGGGCACATATGGGGTGTTTCTGTAAACTACTGTACGGGCACACAGCAGGGCGTAGAGTGAAAGGTGCGCCGTATGGTTTTTGGAAGCCAGATTTTGCTGGACTGTTTTTTTGACACTATGTCCCATTTGAAGCCCCCCTGATGCACCCCTAGAGTAGAAACTCCAAAAAAGTGACCCCATCTAAGAAACTACACCCCTCAAGGTATTCAAAACTGATTTTACAAACTTTGTTAACCCTTTAGGTGTTGCACAAGATTTAATGGAAAATAGAGATACAACGGACCGCGGTATGGAAAGGGTTAAACGGCTGACATCTGCACAGATGTCAGCCGTTTATACCAGGGTGCCAGCAATGTGCTGGCACCCTGGTATAACCACTAGAAGCCAACGATCACCCCCCCCGCACCACCCGCCGGCATCAAATCGTGCAGGGGTGCAGGGGGGGTGAAAAATATTGATTATAGGCACTCAAAAGTTTCTGATCGCCGCGGTCAGGGACCGCGGGGATCAGAAACTGCAAAAAGCGCAGCAAACCGCAGGTCTGAATTGACCTGCGGTTTGCTGCGATCGCCGACACGGGGGGGTCACATGACCCCCCCTGGCGTTGTCACAGGATGCCGGCTGAAGGATTTCAGCCGAAATCCCGTTCTGATTAACCCCTGGGGCGCCAGAATACTGATTTCAAGTTAGGGCGTACCGATACGCCCTGCGTCCTTAAGGACTCAGGGCGTACCGGTACATCCTATTTCCCGAGTCCTTAAGGGGTTAAGGGGTTAAAAAACAGGTTTTGAAAATTTTCCCAAAAATTTGAAAAATTGCATCTAAAATTGTACTCAATCTAACATCTAAAAAATAAATGACATTTACAAAATGATGCCAACATAAAGTAGACATATGGGGAATGTAAAGTGAGAACTCTTTTAGGAGGTATCACTATCTGTCTTAAAAGCAGAGAAGTTGAAATTGGGAAAATTGTGAATTTTCCCAAATTTTGGTAAATTTTGTATTTTTCATAAATAAAGGTGGAATTTATTGACTCAAATTTACTTATCCAAGCCGTTCTGAGAATGTTTTCTCGTGAGACATTGTACTTCATGACAATAGTAAAAGTGTTCCAAAGTTATTACCACATAAAGTGACACATCAGATTTGCAAAATTAGGCCTGGTCAGGAAGGCGAAAACTGGCCCGGGGTAGAAGGGGTTAAAACAGCCCTAACTTTTTATTAGTATAAATACAATACCAAAGAATGTGTCTTTAGTGCATAGATACAGGCTGTCTTACAGGTACGATTGTTTAGGGTAGCTGCCAGTGTGATAAATCTGCCATCTGGATAAGACCGCACGCTATGGAGTTCTTAATGGTGACAACGGCTTCACAGATGCAAATATACAGGTAAAGTCCAACTTCTTAAGATGTGATTCCTGTATACACTGAACATCCAGATGGGAACGCTAAGCCTCGCTCCACAGAAGAGGCTGTTAGAAAGGGTGGTTAAGCTTACTAAAACTACTTGAAATACCTTCACTAAAAATTGGGTGAAGTCCTGATTGTTCTTATAGCATTTTCCACATTCCAAACAAGAATATTTCTTCTTTGTGGATTCTCAGAATTTTTTTTTTTAGAAAACATTTTTCATATATACTGTAGAACATCAAAACGGCTTCTCTCCTGTGTGAATCTTCTGATGTGCAACAAGACTTGATTTATAGACAAAACATCTCCCACATTCAGAACATGAATATGGCTTCTCTCCTGTGTGAGTTCTTTCATGTGAAACAAGATTTGATTTATGTGTAAAACTTTTCCCACATTCTGAGCATGTAAACAGCTTATCCCCTGTATGAAATCTTTCATGTATAACAAGTTTTGATTTTTCTATAAAACATTTCCCGCATTCTGAGCATGAATATGGTTTCTCTCCTGTGTGAGTTCTTTGATGATCCTGGAGTTTTGCTTTAGTAATAAAGCATTTCTCACATTCAGAGCAGGAAAACGGCTTCTCCCCGGTGTGACTTCTCTCATGTCTAAAGAGATTTGATCTTGATCGAAAACATTTCCCACATTCAGAGCATGAAAACGGCTTCTCTCCGGTGTGAATTCTCTCATGTCTAACAAGATGGGATTTATCTATAAAACATTTCCCACATTGATAACAAGGAAACAGCTTCTCTCCTGTGTGACTCTTCTCATGTTTAATAAGATTTGATTTTGCATTAAAACATTTCCCACATTCTGAACATGGATATGGCTTCTCTCCTGTGTGAGTCTGCTGATGTTTAACAAGGCCTGATTTTCGGGCAAAACATTTCCCACACTGAACACATGAATATGGCTTCTCCCCTGTGTGAATTCTCTCATGTTGATCAAGGCATGACTTCTGAGTAAAACATTTCCCACATTCTGAACAGGAGTATGGCTTCTCTCCTGTGTGAATTCTTCTGTGTGTACAGAGATGTGAGCTGTGTGTAAATTGTTTTCCACATTCCCCACATTGATAACTTTTAACCCCTTTCTGACCGGTGCTTGTGGTCACAATGTGTGACTGGTCAGGAGAAGGTTCATCGTGATTAGGAGGATTATACTGTAGATCTGTACTGTTAGGATCCGGATATATATTAAAGGTCATGAGGTTTTCTCCTGAAGAGCGCTGCATCATATCTTCATCTTCTACTTTATAATTTAGTGATGACTCAGAGTTGCTACTGGAATCTCCTGTTAGGATGATATAAAATTCATTATTTTTTTTTCAAACAACAAAGATGGAAACACTCATTCAGTTTTTGATTCAGTCTGATTTGGTTTTTGAGCAAAAGTCAGAAATGGAAAAGACAGGAAGGAGAAGTATAAGGTTCTGTTTCACATGAGCGGGTCCATTGCCTCTGCTCTACACTCTCAGTGACCACTTTTGTGACAAACCAAGACTAAAAAGAAAGAAAGAAAGAAAGAAAGAAAGACATGGAATACTAGAATAAAAACAAAGATAGCAGAAAACGGTAAGTCCGAGGTGTTCACTCCAGCTCCTGATCCCTGGCTCCACTGGAATCAGAACATAAGTTGATGCTTGCAGAAGTGACAGCTAACCACCCCAGCCCACTAGTCGGGTTAGCTATCCTACGATACTGTCTTGTGACCCACAGTGAGGCTCCAGCTGCACGGCCAGGAGTGAGATTTGTCAGAAACAAAGAGGAATAAGGCATATAACGCTGTAACTGGTGACACCTTCTTTCGGGCAGCAGTGGCCTGAGAATGAAAGCACAACAATATCAAAGCATATGAACAGTGCTCCAGAAGGCGCAGGGAGGTCCCTAGGAATATAGATTTCAGGAGTAGGACTGGCTGTCCTATAGGAGGGGATTGTAAGTTCACAAAATAGCAAAAAAGGAAAAGTTAGACCCAAAGGGAGTATGTACTATGGAGATTGTGAGGGAACAGATGGAGGATAGGCAGGTGAAGCGGGAACATGCATGAGACCGAAAGCTTAGACACTAATAGGTGGCAAGTTTGGTGGCAAGGAAAGAAGTAGATAGAGAAGGATAGGGGAGTGGAAGTAGGGGCAAGGTTAGATGTGTCAGAAGACACAATGAACGGGAAGTGCAAAAGGGAACCAGGAAATGTATGTGGTAGAACAGAATGATTCAGATGATGAGCACCTCACTGCTGCCAGAGTCTCACCAGTCCCTTCCAGTTGGGGTGGCTCAGGCACTGCCTCCTCAGTTTCTTACTAAGAAAGCACCTTCAGCTGCCACTATGACACAGCCACCGATGTGCCAGAATAATACTTTTGAGGAGCCAACCACTTGAATTTATCCTCAGCCACCAGAGTTTTTCTGTGCCATTACCAGTTATGTGCCATAGCAGCAGGAGGCCTTTTTGCATAATCTGTCAAAAATGTTCCAAGGGGGCCAATCCCAACTCCCACAAGGCATAAGGTTTGTAGACCCAGGAGAGCATGCTAGAGTTCTGGCAGATCATCTACAGCAGGGTTCCACAACCTTTTCTGGTTGGTTCAGTCTGACAATGTGCCCCCCAAATACAAGGGCTGAAAATAAAACTTAAAGGGGTATAACCATGTGAAATACTGGATTTATGGCATATGGAACATACAGTATATACCATAACTGTCTAGTTACTCTTACAGGACTCCGATCTAAAGAGCGAATACATGAAAAATACATGTGAGCAGCCATAACACATAGACATACATGTCTGATACCAGATGATTGGGAGACACACAGAATGGTGTCAGTGGTTGTGCACCCTTGCTCTACAGGCTTCCCATAGGCCTAACAGAGCAGTAATGAGACAGTGGACAAATACTTACTGACCAAGGGTATGACATAAACCCTGAGATGCTAAACTCCTGTGCACTGCCAAATACAGGGACCAGTTGATGACTACCTGCCGTCAGCATCTTAGTAACCTCTCTAGAGAAAACTCAGAGGGACTGAGGATCAACACCTGATTAAGAAACAGAGGAAGACATCTAAACCCCGGCCTATCAAGATTACAATACCTAATCCTCCTGGCCATCGTGATCACTTGCAGAGCCAGCAGCTTCTCATTAAAACACCCAAACACCAACCAAATTTAAATAAACCTAACCCAGAAGAATCAAAAATAAAGATTGTGTTTTTACTGTGAGGGCCAAGGGCATTTCAAGCATAACTGTCTTTCTTTACCTCCCTATAAACCCCACCCAGCTCAAACTCTCTATGAAGAAGCGTCAGCCTGGGCCGCTCATTCCCCTATGGGAACAAAGTGAACCACTGACCTACAACCTGCAGGACTTTCTGGCTACTTTCCACAAGGGCTCTGAGGAGTGCGGTCACACTGTTTCTGCAGCCTCTTCTGCACCTCAGGTAGGGTAACCTCACTGTAGGATGGTGGGCTGTCTAATTCCGCCTCTGAATTGTCATGGAACAACAAGGCCCTTGTGGCGGCTTTCTAGAAGGGTCTGTCAGGGCCCATTAAGGATGTGTTGGTACGTCGTGAAATACCATCTACCTTGGACCACCTGATTACCCTATCTACCTGAACTGTCCTTCAGAAAGTGTCTTAAGGACAGTTCCCAGGTTTGCAACTGCCTTCCATCCATCTAATACCCCAGAGCCCATGTAATTGGACACAGTCAAACTGTCTGAAGATGAGCGTCTGCACAGGCAAGGGCCACTACATGAAGACATGTCTTCTGAAGGCGTGAAACTCCAGTGCACCAGCAGAGCTCACAGGCAGACAGGAAGTTCTTCGAGGGGGCGGGGCTTAACACAGCATTCCCTTTCCTAGTATCTGACAGTCTGTTAAAGTGTATGGAAGCAGCAAAACTGCAGCAGCTTCTCACCACCCAATTTACCCACTAAAAGACCTCAGCAGTGCAGAGAAGTGGTGAAGGACCTGTACGGACCCTAGTGATGTCACCATGTGGGCGGAGCTCCTGTACCACATAAGCAAGGTTAGTGTTTCCCTTTATAAGTTGTCAAACACTAGCAGTTGTAGTCCTTTCCATAATAACATCCTAGAAATGCTGGGAGATTTAGTTCTGTCCTCTTATATACCTGTCCATGTAATGATCACTGATCAGCCATAATAACAGTATAGACATGGTGGGAGTTGTACTTCTCTCACTATAATGTCCACTGTTGTCCCATAATAACAGCCTTAGGGCATATTCACACGGAGGATTTTCAGCGCAAAAAAAAAAAAAAAATGATGTGGGTGCATTTTTTTTTAACATTAATCAAAAAAAGGGAGGGGCACTCAAATATCTGAGTATTATGGACAGCAATAACAGATAAGCACCATACAATATAATGTGTAAAAAAGTAGATAAGTGATATCTGAATAACATTTTGACATTTTATATTAATGGGGTTCTGCACTTTCATTTAACTGATGATCTATCCTCTGGCGTGGGCGCGGCAAAGCTCCATTCAAGTTAACAGAGCTTAGCCACGCTCACGCTAGTTGATACTAGTCGTGACGTCAGTGGGCCGGCGGCCCGGCGGTAAGCAGTGAGAAGGCCGCGGCGCTGCTGGAGCGCCGCTGCCTTCTCAAACAGCTGATCGGCGGGGGTCCCGGGTGATATATCTGTTATTGCTGTCCATAATACTCAGATATTTATTTGAGTGCCCCTCCCTTTTTTTGATTATTGCTTTTACGGAGTTGGGTGATTCCTGAGGAGTGCACCATATTCATCGGAGTGTGCAGGTGAGCCGCTATAGCCTTTATCCAGTCTTTATTTTTTTTAACATGTTTTTGGTGAATATTTTCATTCCTGCCCATTTTCAATGGAAATTCTGGAAGTGGAATCCACATAAAAATGGACAGGACACATCTTTCTTTTGTCTGGTTTTTAAAACCACAAGTGGAAAAAAAAAGCACATGGTTTAACATGCAGATTCCCCATGTAAATCAGTAAAAAGTTGTCACATCTGTGACAGGTCTCAGGTCTGAAAAATTATCTGCTCATTAGTGATCTAAAAGCCTCTTTTGGTTTCACTTTGTCTGTGTGTTGCTGGTATGTCCACACTCCCTGTTCAAGTGTGGATCATGTGACCTCTACCACGCCCTATTTAGTCTGACTTTTCCCATCACTCCTTGCTTGGGATAGCTTCATTTGGTCTTGGAAGAGCTGGAGTGTGGTTCGTGTTGAAGTCCTGTTCATCCTTCATCCTCTGAAGTTAAGTGTTCCGCTTGTCGTGTTTTGTATCCCCCCCCTTCGGGTGTTTACTAGGCCTCAGTGAGATGCTAGTTCCTTCACCAGGGAAGAACAGGTGGTCTCAACCCTGGTGACCCTCAGATGCCCTAAAGATAAGACAGGGCAATCTAGGTTCCCGTGTATGGGCATCTCTACCATCGAGAGGTGCCCATACGGATAGGAGTTAGGGCCAGGAGCAGGGTTTTATAGGTGGTGACCCTTTTCCTTCCCTAGTGGTGAGGCCTAGTGTCTTTCCCCTTCCTTCTTGATTGTCTTTTGGTGTTCTCCCCTACTACATCCATGACAGTATCCATAGCTGAACAGATCAGAACAAAAATGGCGGTATGGGCTCTGGATAATATGTCTGCACTGGTCGAACAGATGCAGAATCTGACTTTGGAGGTAGCAGACCTCCGCGCAACTGTCTTGCAGATTCAGAGTCCACAGGATGCTGGTTCCAGTGGTGGGTCCCAGGCCTGCCCTGTACCGAAGGGGGCTCTCCCGGACAGGTTTTCCGGGGGTAGTGACAATTTCATCCGGTTCAGGGAGTCATGTAAATTATACTTTAAGCAATAAAATAATCATACCCACATGTTGACACTCATCCCCAGAAGAGTATGGACGCAGCTTAAAGAGGACGCCCAATCTTGGGCTTTTTCTCTGCCAACCGGACCACCGTCCCTCCGGTCGGTAGATGAATTCTTCAGAGCCTTGGGTCTCATCTACTAGGTCTCGGCCTGAGAGATCCAATCCGGGTCTAAGTTACGGAGTTTGCGGCAGGGAGATCGTTCCGCGGAGACCTTTTGCTCTGAATCTAGGAGATGGGCTACGGATACAGAGTGGAACGATTCTGCTCTCCGTAGCCAATTCTGCCAGGGTCTCTCTGAGAGACTGCAGGACGCGTTGGCCTTTCATGAAAAACCTGTGTCATTGGAAGCAGCTATGTCCCTTGCTGTACATCTTGATAGACGCCTGAGGGAGAGATCTAGGGGTCCTCACCTTCAGAACGTACTGTCCAATAAGGGTACTGCTTCCTTTGACACTTATGGTGGAGAGACACTGGTAGTTGTGCCTTGTGATGAGCCTATGCAGTTAGGAGGAGCTACTCTTGGAACTCCTGGCAAAAGCTTGGGTCATGTGAAAGGAGTCTGCTTTTATTGTGGCAAGAAGGGACATTTTGTGAATATTTGCAGCATCAAGGTGTAAACAAAAAGAAAAAAACTTTTAATCCTCAAATTACTATTGGTGGTGTGGATGGGGAGCAAGAAAACCTATATTTGTCTTTTACTGGTAGTACCTGTTTTCTCCTGTCTGCCGAGGTGGCGCTAGAGTCCAAAACTGTGAAAATCTAAGCATTTATTGACAGTGGGGCAGGAGTTCACTTGATTGATGGAGAGTTTGTACGCATTCACGGGTTGACTACAAATTCATTAGAGAAAAGTATTTCTGTCTTTGCAATTGACTCAGCACCTCTCGCCCAAAAATGCCTGTCGCAGGTAGTGAATGACATTCATTTAAGAGTGGGTGATTTGCATCAGGAATCTATCTCCTGTTATGTGTTGGAGGGTCTGCCTGTTCTGTTGGTGTTGGGCTTACCATGGTTAAGCAAACATAACCCTAACATCGACTGACAAGCGAGACAGATTCTCGATTGGAGTGATTTTGGCATGGACAACTGTCTTAATGCATCATTCTCTATGGTGACCACTAAAACTGTACCACTCTCAAAGAAAACATCAGAAAATTCTAAAATGAACGAGGGTGATCAGGAATTGCCTCAGCACCGCGGGAGTATGATTGTCCCGTCAATCTTATACAACCGGCAATTTAGCTCCGGGAATAATTTTTCGGAAACCGAAAGAAAGGCTATGCGAGAGTAGATCACCGAGAGTTTGGGGGGGGGGGGAGTCTAATGACCCTAGTCCCATTTTATCTGAAGGGGTAGTCATATCCGCTCTTTATCCTGATCTCGAGGCCAGGGTGTTGGAGGCACAGGAGGATGCTCCGGACTCTTGTCCTCAGGGGAAATTGTTTGTTCCCTCCGAATTACGTCACAAGGTGTTCGAGGAACATCACTGTACGGTGCTTGCTGGGCACCCTGGGAGCAGATCGACTATCGATCTCATCTCTCGCAGATTTCTGTGGCCGGGGTTGCGTAAGTGTATTGAGGACTATGTGTCAGCCTGTCGTACCTGTGCACGTGCTAAGGTGACACATACTCGGCCTTCCGAATCTCTGCTTCCATTGCCCATCCCGTCCAGACCTTGGACCCATTTGTCCATGGATTTTATCATGGATTTACCGAATTCTTCAGGAAAAACTGTGATTCTGGTGGTTGTAGATCGTTTTAGTAAAATGGCACACTTTATTGCATTACCTAGTCTACCCAATGCTAAAACTCTTGCACAGGTGTTTGTCGACAACATCGTGAAACTACATGGCATTCCCTCTGATGTGGTGTCCGATAGAGGGACTCAGTTTGTTTCCAGATTCTGGAAGGCGTTCTGTACTCGTCTGGGGGTACAATTGTCCTTCTCTTCGGCTTTTCATCCTCAGTCAAACGGACAGACGGAGCGCACTAATCAGAATCTGGAGACTTACTTGAGATGTTTTGTTTCAGAGAATCAGGAAGAGTGGTCTTCATTCTTGTCGTTAGCTGAGTTTGCTATAAATAACGTAGACAGGAATCCACTGATAAGTCGCCGATTTCGGGGCATATGGGTTCCATCCACAGTTCGGTACATTTTCTGGTGCTCAAAATTCCGGCATTCCTGAGGAGGAATGATTTTCCTCTTCTTTGTCTTCGATTTGGCGAAAAATTCTAAATAACCTGGAAAAGATGGGCAACAGGTATAAGCGTGCGGCTGACAGGAGACTTATGAGTGGTCCAGACCTGAGAGTGGGCGATTCGGTGTGGTTGTCTACAAGAAACATTAAACTTAAGGTACCTTCTTGGAAGTTGGGACCAAGATTTATTGGTCCATATAAGATCACTGCCATTGTTAACCCTTTAGCCTTCCGCCTTGAACTTCCTCAGGCATTGAAAATCCATAACGTATTTCATAAATCGTTGCTAAAGAAATGTGTCGAACCTGTTGAGCCGTCCTCCTTGCCTCCCGCTCCTGTCATGGTGGACGGCAATTTAGAATTTCAGATCAGCAGGATTGTGGACTCCCGAGTTCTCCGGAGATCCCTCCAGTATCTCGTTCATTGGAGAGGGTACGGACCAGAGGAGAGGATGTGGGTTCCAGCGACCGATGTTAATGCTAGTCGTATGGTGAGAGCATTCCACAGGGCTCATCCTGATAAGGTCGGTCCTGGGTGCCTGAAGGTCACCCGTAGAAGGGGGGGGGTACTGTCACACCTGTGACAGGTCTTAGAAGGTCTGAAAGATTATCTACACATTAGTGATCTGACAGCCTCTTTTGGTTTCACTTTGTCTGTGTGTTGCTGGTATGTCCGCACCTCCTGGTCAGGTGTGGATCATGTGACCTCTACCACGCCCTATTTAGTCTGACTTTACCCATCACTCCTGGCTCTGGATAGCTTCATTTGGTCTTGGAAGAGCTGGAGTGTGGTTCGTGTTGAAGTCCTGTTCATCCTTCATCCTCTGAAGTTAAGTGTTCCGCTTGTCGTGTTTTGTATTCCCCCCCCCCCCCCCGGTTGTTTACTAGGCCTCAGTGAGACGCAAGTTCCTTCACCAGGGAAGGGGCGGGTATTTTCTGCCTTGTCATTATCTTTAGGGCATCTGAGGGTCACCGGGGTTTTCTAGGTTCCCGTGTATGGGTATCTCTACCATCGAGAGGTGCCCATACGGATAGGAGTTAGGGCCAGGAGCAGGGTTTTATAGGTGGTGACCCTTTTCCTTCCCTAGCGGTGAGGCCTAGTGTCTTTCCCCTTCCTTCTTGTTGTCTTTTGTCACAGATGTAGTAGGGGAGAACACCAAAAGTTCTGCGTGTGTTTTTGGTGCAGATTTTTGGCACGGAATCCGTGTGAACCTAGCCTTACACACTTAAGTAATAACTGTCATTAGAGAAAAAAGATCTGATAGATGTTTGACAGATAGGGAAGAATTTTGTCAGAACAGGCATTTGACTGTCCCTACAAACCTTGTCTGGGTTACATTCAGGGTTAGGGTTATTATATTTAGTATTCTGCAGTCTATTACAGTCCCAGACGGTGGTAACCCAGCAATACCAGGACCCTGAAACGTAAACCTGCCTAGCTATGGCACTATTTAGGAGTGCGGAGGGGATATTTTTTTTTGGTATATTGAGAATTCTGTAAGCATTACAGTTCCAGATGGTGGTAAGGGTGGGTTCACATCACCATTATGTATACCGTTATGGATTCCTTTATTTTCCGTTATAACCATGTTATAACGGAAAGCCATAAGACGGAAGTCAAAACGGAAGCCTTTAAGAGGCATTCCATTTTGATCCTTCATAATACAAGTCTATGGGCAGCATAACGGATCCATTATACAGGAGTCCAGTCCTGCATAACGGAAACCAGGACGGATCCGTTATGCTGCCCACAGACTTGTATTATGACGGAATGCAAAACGGAAGACTTTAAAAGGCATTCAGTTTTGCTTTTCGTCATAATAGTAGTCCATGGGAATCATAATGGATCCGTCTAGTTCCCGTTATGCAGAACGGACAAAAAAAGTCCTGTCGACAGGACTTTGTTTTCCGTCTTGCATAATGGGAACCAGACGGATCAATTATGATTCCCATAAGACTACTATTATGAAGGATCAAAACGGAATGCCTCTTAACGGAATCCATAAGACGGAAGTCAAAACGGAAGCCTTTATTTTCCGTTATAACCATGTTATAACGGAAAGCCATAACGGAATACATAACGCTGATGTGAACCCGCCCTAACCAAATTATTTTGTACTACTACTAACTAGGAGATTCCTTCAAACAAAATGGCCACACTCACTGTGTTTGACCAAAGTTACCCAAATCCAGCCCTTCCTCCTATGTTTCCTCTACAAACATGAGAGGGGGGAGGAGGGGTAGTAGACATGGCTGCAGCCTAAGAGAACAATGCACTGCTTTTCTACTGTATTTTTTCTTTTTTGCGTTTTCTTTAAAGTTGTGTTTTGTGCCATGTGACAGGTATGTCCTATCAGACGCCAATGTATTATATGTGACATTATAAGGTATAATGGGCATTACTACAAGCCTTGTGGCCTTTGTCAAGCCATGAGCTTTCAGTATGAAACCACCAGCCTGGCATTTACAGAGTCAAGGCTGGAAGAAAAGTGTCACAGGGAAACCTGTATCTGCACTGATTGTGGAGCTCAAGGGGTTAAGTTTTCCTAGATCCTGGCCAGCTCCTCCTGCTCTATAACACGCTGGGACCATGCACTCCCAGCATGATCATGCGGCAACGTCATCACGCTTAATAACAAGTCCTTCAGCATCAAGTGAGAGGATGTCTATGTACAGTCCTTCCCTCCACTCCTGCACATAACACAGGGGTCACTGCCCGGAGTGCCCCTTTACTGCCGCTGTAAGGTGGAGCCTCCCAATTCACCTCCTCCATACCTGTGGTCACATGGACTGGAACGTCCTCATCCTCACTCTTACACGGGGGATCGCCCATCATCCGCTCATCTTCATCCTCCACTTTAATAACCGTCAGATCTTCCCCCTGATTTGTCATCTGTAACAATTCAGGACAATACAGCAGACAGGTCCACATAAGAGACCCCCACAATCTAGGACCCCCCTATATAGATGTGTATAGGGCTCAGCTCCATCTACCTGATGGTTCTCTGGGAGCTTCTCCTCTGGACAGCCCTGGAAATACAGAGGACAGGGACATCTCTCAGGGGGATTTCCTTCTAGGAGTCCATCTGTAGGAAACACACAGGGACAGGAGAGATGATGAGATGATGAAGTAGTATCTATGTGACCCAGAAAACAGACATGATAGCCCCCTACTTACACTGTTGATCGCCCCATAAATCCGTCTCCTCTTCTGCTTCATCTATAACCTCAACCTTGAAAATCTGATTGATATTATCCTAAACAAGAAAAACTAAATGATCTTAGGTTCAATCCCTTTCTGGTCAGATTCTAAGGAGACGTCAGCTCCATCTACCTGATGGTTCTCTGGGAAGTTCTCCTCTGGACAGTCCTGGGGATACAGAGGACGGGGACATCTCTCAGGGGGATTTCTCCATCTGGATTCTATGGAGACACAAGCAAACAGTGACTGAATGCATGACCTCTTGTATATCTATCTCTAAGTGGATCAGACCTTATAAAAACGTTTTGACCTGAGATTCGTATATATTGATATAGGACGGTTTCGCACAAACCTGTAGTGCCCACTGAAGTCCTGTCTGAGCTCACACAAGGAACGGCACACATATATACCCACTTAGGGATACATAAGGTGTGATAGGCTGTCTTCACACATATCCCTCGGTGGGTGTGGCGAAAATAACCTCGCCACTGGGTTTTGAAGGGGCCTGGTTGCCAGCCTCTTGCCCCAGGATTATGGGCCCTCTCATCAGCCCATGCAAAACTTAAACCGCATGGCGATTTGACTGTGTTTGTGGCATCTGAGCGCTCAGATCCAAGCCATATGGGGATATGTGGGGTTTTGAGATATGTGACAGAACCATCTGTCTGTGTAATTGTATTGTATGTTATGTGAGGGTACCCAGATAGCTCATTTTATTGTATTTGTGTATTCTGAGTGCCATTCACCTAATGATATGCACTCAGACTTGAGCTATCTGAGAATAGGTTAAATGTCTGTGTTTGCTGTGAGGGTGTGACATTGTGTGTTTGGGTGGTGATTCCTGTCCTGTTGTTCCCACATGTGTATTGGTGATTTCCCTTTGTCCTGAGAGATAATAGAATTGCTCCTCGGGTGTCTCCAGGGCAGAGAGGAGGAAACCATGATGCATTGTGGGGATGTGTTGTGTCTGTGTATCCTGAGTGCTACGTATCTGTCCTGTGTCACAGTCTTCCTTCTGGTCCCCTAGGAGCGTGTACACCAGATGGGGACCTGCATAAATACGGGCGGGTAGCCCTCAATAAAGAGTTCCTGGTTTACACTCAACATAGAGCCTCGTCTCATGTGTGGGGATTGCTATACTTGTATACTCCCCTGGCTATTACTCCTAGCTCTTGTAAGAGCCGTTCCTGTGGTGGTATCGGTGTCGAGCGGAGTGCTTGGAGTCCTCGGGAGGCACTGGGAGCATTTATCAACGGAGGTACCCGGTCGGGGTGCTAGGAGATCCGTTACAGTGGGTATATAAGGTGTGATAGACGGTCTGCACACATATCCCTCGGTGGGTATATAAGGTGTGATAGGCTATGTGTGCAGACCGTCTATCACACCTTATATACCCACCGAGGGATATGTGTGCAGACAGCCTATCACACCTTATATACCCACCGAGGGATATGTGTGCAGACCGTCTATCACACCTTATATACCCACCGAGGGATATGTGTGAAGACAGCCTATCACACCTTAGGCTGCCTTCACACATATCCCTCAGTGGGTATATAAGGTGTGATAGGCTGTCTGCACACATAGCCTATCACACCCCTTAGGCTATCACACCTTATATACCCACCGAGGGATGTGTGCAGAGAGCCTATGTGTGCAGACAGCCTAAGGCTGCACAATGCTTTTGGCCAACTAATGTTTCTTGCAACCAAGGATCACAGCTGCACAATGCTGCAATGCATGGAGTTAAAATGAAGGGGGTCGCATTGTGACCTTCAAGTTTCTTACAATCACAATCAGAAAGTCGAAAGAAATTCAGCAGGTTGGATTTTTTGTGACTGTCGGGTCACGGCCCCATTTACTTTACTAGTTGCGGTGTAGCGTAGTGTCGCTTCAGGCTTTGGCGGCACAATGTGTGTTGCAGCCACAGCCACCTTGTGGTGCCAGCCTAAGGGACCATTTAGACGGCCATATGTGTTTTGCAGTTCACAAATTGCGGATCCGCAAAACACAGAGACTGCCCGCGTGCGTCCTATGATAGAAAATGCAATTGCGGACAAGAATAGGACGTGTTCTATATTTTTTTCCAGGGCCGAGGAACAGAAGGGCGGATACGGACAACACGCAGTGTGCTGTCTGCATCATTCGCAGCCCCATTGAAATGAATGGGTCCTTTTTACACATCCTCACAGGCACTCTCACATACACACAGTGTCATACAGGCCGGGCAGGCACTCTCTCCTCCTGCCCGGCCTGTAAGCACAGTGTATGTGAGTCTGTCAGTGCTTTTGAGTGACAGTTTGTAGACCAATCAGCTCTCCATCTCCTAGTCAGTAAGGTTGGTTCCACAAGGTCCTATTTTTTATAAATTGCGGCAAAATGCGGTGTTTTTTGGACGCGATTTGTTAAAGATCAGACCCTGTGGATCCAGCCTTACTGAGCGGAGAGCTGATTACACTATAAGCTGGCAGCGCTCCTCTGAATCTGCCCCTGAGCAGCAGATCATCTCGGTCCCTCTGAAGTTCAGGAAGGGGCCCCACTGCAGCCAGCTACTTTCCCTACTGTGTGCAATCGCACAGTGGGAGGAGCTTACCGGCAACTCAGAAAGCTCATTGGTTAGTCACGATCTCCTCAGTGGCCAGTCCAGGCTGGGCCCCTTCACACTCTGGGCCCCTGTGCAGCTGAACCAGCTGCACAGGCAGTATGTCCGCCCCTGCTACTGCGTATGGGGCTCCAACCGACGGACACTGCACTTTGGATAACCGAGCTGCATTGGCAAAAAAGGCTTCAATTTTCGCATGGGGTTCCAAAGCAGACAGAAGGTCCCTGCACCTCTGATAACGAACCTGCACCGACAGAAGAGGCTTTGCAGCAGTATCGGAACTGAACCTCCGCTGATCGGCAAAGGGTTGTCTTCCCAATAAGTCACATTTCCAGCTTCCTGGAATGGATAGCCTTTGGCGTGTCAGACGAGAAACATCAGAGAACATCCACCCTGCAACCATTGCTGGAAGAACACAAGCGTTATGTTCTGGGGGAGGTCTTCTCTGGGCCTCTAATCCAGGTGGAAGGCACTCTCCACCAATTTAGGTATGAATCCATCCTTACTGATTACGTACACCCATACATGCTGATTGTCTCCCTGGGGCGGATGGGATCTCCCCCCCCCCCCAATGACAGAGATAGCAAATGGTGCCACAGCTGGGGATGGGACCACCTGCCTCTGCTGACCTGCACGGAAGCTCACCCCAATCATTGGGACCACCTGCCTCTGCTGACCTGCACAGAAGCTCAGCCGAATCATTGGGACCACCTGCCTCTGCTGACCTGCACGGAAGCTCACCCCAATCATTGGGACCACCTGCCTCTGCTGACCTGCACGGAAGCTCACCCGAATCATTGGGACCACCTGCCTCTGCTGACCTGCACAGAAGCTCACCCCAATCATTGGGACCACCTGCCTCTGCTGACCTGCACGGAAGCTCACCCCAATCATTGGGACCACCTGCCTCTGCTGACCTGCACAGAAGCTCACCCGAATCATTGGGACCACCTGCCTCTGCTGACCTGCACAGAAGTTCACCCGAATCATTGGGACCACCTGCCTCTGCTGACCTGCACAGAAGCTCACCCGAATCATTGGGACCACCTGCCTCTGCTGACCTGCACAGAAGCTCACCCGAATCATTGGGACCACCTGCCTCTGCTGACCTGCACAGAAGTTCACCCGAATCATTGGGACCACCTGCCTCTGCTGACCTGCACAGAAGCTCACCCGAATCATTGGGACCACCTGCCTCTGCTGACCTGCACAGAAGCTCACCCGAATCATTGGGACCACCTGCCTCTGCTGACCTGCACAGAAGCTCAGCCGAATCATTGGGACCACCTGCCTCTGCTGACCTGCACAGAAGCTCACCCCAATCATTGGGACCACCTGCCTCTGCTGACCTGCACAGAAGCTCAGCCGAATCATTGGGACCACCTGCCTCTGCTGACCTGCACAGAAGCTCACCCCAATCATTGGGACCACCTGCCTCTGCTGACCTGCACGGAAGCTCACCCCAATCATTGGGACCACCTGCCTCTGCTGACCTGCACGGAAGCTCAGCCGAATCATTGGGACCACCTGCCTCTGCTGACCTGCACGGAAGCTCACCCGAATCATTGGGACCACCTGCCTCTGCTGACCTGCACAGAAGCTCAGCCGAATCATTGGGACCACCTGCCTCTGCTGACCTGCACAGAAGCTCACCCCAATCATTGGGACCACCTGCCTCTGCTGACCTGCACAGAAGCTCACCCGAATCATTGGGACCACCTGCCTCTGCTGACCTGCACGGAAGCTCACCCCAATCATTGGGACCACCTGCCTCTGCTGACCTGCACGGAAGCTCAGCCGAATCATTGGGACCACCTGCCTCTGCTGACCTGCACGGAAGCTCACCCGAATCATTGGGACCACCTGCCTCTGCTGACCTGCACAGAAGCTCAGCCGAATCATTGGGACCACCTGCCTCTGCTGACCTGCACAGAAGCTCAGCCGAATCATTGGGACCACCTGCCTCTGCTGACCTGCACGGAAGCTCACCCCAATCATTGGGACCACCTGCCTCTGCTGACCTGCACAGAAGCTCAGCCGAATCATTGGGACCACCTGCCTCTGCTGACCTGCACAGAAGCTCACCCGAATCATTGGGACCACCTGCCTCTGCTGACCTGCACAGAAGTTCACCCGAATCATTGGGACCACCTGCCTCTGCTGACCTGCACAGAAGCTCACCCGAATCATTGGGACCACCTGCCTCTGCTGACCTGCACAGAAGCTCACCCGAATCATTGGGACCACCTGCCTCTGCTGACCTGCACAGAAGCTCAGCCGAATCATTGGGACCACCTGCCTCTGCTGACCTGCACAGAAGCTCACCCGAATCATTGGGACCACCTGCCTCTGCTGACCTGCACAGAAGCTCACCCCAATCATTGGGACCACCTGCCTCTGCTGACCTGCACAGAAGCTCAGCCGAATCATTGGGACCACCTGCCTCTGCTGACCTGCACGGAAGCTCACCCGAATCATTGGGACCACCTGCCTCTGCTGACCTGCACAGAAGCTCAGCCGAATCATTGGGACCACCTGCCTCTGCTGACCTGCACAGAAGCTCACCCCAATCATTGGGACCACCTGCCTCTGCTGACCTGCACAGAAGCTCAGCCGAATCATTGGGACCACCTGCCTCTGCTGACCTGCACAGAAGTTCACCCGAATCATTGGGACCACCTGCCTCTGCTGACCTGCACGGAAGCTCACCCGAATCATTGGGACCACCTGCCTCTGCTGACCTGCACGGAAGCTCACCCGAATCATTGGGACCACCTGCCTCTGCTGACCTGCACAGAAGCTCAGCCGAATCATTGGGACCACCTGCCTCTGCTGACCTGCACGGAAGCTCACCCCAATCATTGGGACCACCTGCCTCTGCTGACCTGCACAGAAGCTCACCCGAATCATTGGGACCACCTGCCTCTGCTGACCTGCACAGAAGTTCACCCGAATCATTGGGACCACCTGCCTCTGCTGACCTGCACAGAAGCTCACCCGAATCATTGGGACCACCTGCCTCTGCTGACCTGCACAGAAGCTCACCCGAATCATTGGGACCACCTGCCTCTGCTGACCTGCACGGAAGCTCACCCGAATCATTGGGACCACCTGCCTCTGCTGACCTGCACAGAAGCTCACCCGAATCATTGGGACCACCTGCCTCTGCTGACCTGCACAGAAGTTCACCCGAATCATTGGGACCACCTGCCTCTGCTGACCTGCACAGAAGCTCACCCGAATCATTGGGACCACCTGCCTCTGCTGACCTGCACGGAAGCTCACCCGAATCATTGGGACCACCTGCCTCTGCTGACCTGCACAGAAGCTCAGCCGAATCATTGGGACCACCTGCCTCTGCTGACCTGCACAGAAGCTCACCCCAATCATTGGGACCACCTGCCTCTGCTGACCTGCACAGAAGCTCAGCCGAATCATTGGGACCACCTGCCTCTGCTGACCTGCACGGAAGCTCACCCGAATCATTGGGACCACCTGCCTCTGCTGACCTGCACAGAAGCTCAGCCGAATCATTGGGACCACCTGCCTCTGCTGACCTGCACGGAAGCTCACCCCAATCATTGGGACCACCTGCCTCTGCTGACCTGCACAGAAGCTCAGCCGAATCATTGGGACCACCTGCCTCTGCTGACCTGCACGGAAGCTCACCCGAATCATTGGGACCACCTGCCTCTGCTGACCTGCACAGAAGCTCAGCCGAATCATTGGGACCACCTGCCTCTGCTGACCTGCACAGAAGTTCAGCCGAATCATGACACAAGATGTTACAGGAAAAACAGTGGCTTGACCAAGAGCCCAAACATTATACCTCAATAGCGCCAGATCCCTGCAAAAGTGCGTTAGGACTCAACAAAACAGCGTTCACTACTTTGCCACAATAACACAGCAATCATAGCGCCATCATCACAGCTGTGGTACTGAATGACTTTACTTACTGGTGGAAAACGCATTTGCTTCATCTACCCGTTATGCTGCTACTTGTAGTCCTCGTTTGCTTTTATATTACTGCACGATAAGCTCCATGGGCAGAGACACATGCCAACACTGGAAACATGAATATGTGTAAACTGCTGCTATACTTACCAGATGAAGATTAGAAGCTCTTCGCACAATGTAAATGTATCCATGTTTAGCAATAAGCTTAGAATCTGTAAAGTAGAACTAGTTTCCAGACACTGCCAGCAAATACAGCTGACCAGGGCAGCCTCTCACTCAAACAACTCCTTAATATTCCGAAATATCTCTCATATACCTATCATCTTCTTATACTGTCCGCCCCTATCACCTATTCTCACCCTTATACTCTTCACATGATGATCTTCTACCTTTAGGAGGTGCGGTGTAGATGAGGTCTCCACATGATGATCTTCTATCTTTAGGAGGTGCGGTGTGTATGACCTCTCCACATGATGATCTTCTACCTTTAGGAGGTGCGGTGTGGATGAGCTCTCCACATGATGATCATCTATCTTTAGGAGGTGCGGTGTGGATGAGCTCTCCACATGATGATCATCTATCTTTAGGAGGTGCGGTGTAGATGAGCTCTCCACATGATGATCTTCTATCTTTAGGAGGTGCAGTGTGGATGAGCTCTCCACATGATGATCTTCTACCTTTAGGAGGTGCGGTGTGTATGAGCTCTCCACATGATGATCTTCTACCTTTAGGAGGTGCGGTGTAGATGAGCTCTCCACATGATGATCTTCTATCTTTAGGAGGTGCAGTGTGGATGAGCTCTCCACATGATGATCTTCTACCTTTAGGAGGTGCGGTGTGTATGAGCTCTCCACATGATGATCTTCTACCTTTAGGAGGTGCGGTGTAGATGAGGTCTCCACATGATGATCTTCTACCTTTAGGAGGTGCGGTGTAGATGAGCTCTCCACATGATGATCTTCTACCTTTAGGAGGTGCAGTGTAGATGAGGTCTCCACATGATGATCTTCTACCTTTAGGAGGTGCGGTGTGGATGAGCTCTTCACATGATGATCTTCTACCTTTAGGAGGTGCGGTGTAGATGAGCTCTCCACATGATGATCTTCTACCTTTAGGAGGTGCGGTGTAGATGAGCTCTTCACATGATGATCTTCTACCTTTAGGAGGTGCGGTGTGTATGAGCTCTTCACATGATGATCTTCTACCTTTAGGAGGTGCGGTGTAGATGAGCTCTCCACATGATGATCTTCTACCTTTAGGAGGTGCGGTGTAGATGAGGTCTCCACATGATGATCTTCTACCTTTAGGAGGTGCGGTGTAGATGAGGTCTCCACATGATGATCTTCTACCTTTAGGAGGTGCGGTGTAGATGAGGTCTCCACATGATGATCTTCTACCTTTAGGAGGTGCAGTGTGTATGAGCTCTCCACATGATGATCTTCTACCTTTAGTTGTGTGTGTGTATATAGTGCGGAGTGGCATCTGACCATGTGCCAGGGATTTACTTTTAGAAATGAGTATCTTTAGTAGGTGTTATTCTTATATGTCAGTAGTGCAAAATGTAAAAAAAAAGGACACACTGGATTAACCCTCTTACTGCCAGGGTTTTCTTATGTAAACCTACTCATTCTTGGTCTCATGGTGGTAAGATGCAATAATACCCAGCATTATCGCATTAGACTCTGCCATGATGGGAGAAGACCCTAAACTGGGGAGCCCGCCTGTGCCAGTGCCCGCCTGTGCCCATATACAGTCTCCTCTTACCTGGTGATGTCAGAGGCCGGTGGTCCTCCATCATGGCCTCCTTGTACAGATCCTTGTGTCCTTCTATATACTTCCTCTCCTCCATGGAGAAATAGACCGCCACATCCTGACACCTTACAGGAACCTGACAACACAATGACACCGTCATCACCCAGACCCCCCAGTGCTGTAACTGGAGAACCTCCCAGTATTCCCAGCAGTGTCACCTCTCCAGTCAGCAGCTCCATCATCTTGTGGGTGAGTTCCAGGATCTTCTGCTCATGTATCAGGGGGTGAGGCTCTGTGATGGGGGTCCACCCTCCTGACTCCTGGATGATGGGAGTTCTCCCCGATGTCTTCTTCACTAGGGTGTAATCCTGTGGATGGAGCGACACTGAGGTGTTTGACTATATGCACAATTAGTTGGGTTGAGAAGATGAAAAGGTCCACTATGTAACTGTATAACTAAGTCCAACCTATAACTCTACAGTGTTGATCTAGAGGAAGGCAAAAAAAAAAAAACAACCTTGCGGGCAGACACCAACTTCTCCATATTGAGAGAAGTTTCTTCAAGACTCCAAAGCTGACAATTAGAATCATTTCCTGGATCGACATCTCCAGAAATCGACTACTGATAAAACTAATTAAAAAAAACTGTATTAGTGAAATTAGGCAGCGAAGATCTGAAACTAGTCAGCAGGTAGTCTACGTAGAGAACTTCAAGCAAGAAGAATTCAAGAATCTAAGGACATCCATATTTCGAGGAAACTGACAAGATAGTGTTTCCCAGAAAGCATGCGAGAGCAGAGTCACATAAAGCAGTGGTGGACTAGTGGACCGTACAGTACATGGTTGAGGAGATGGAGGTATGTCAATAGCACTCCGGATATTAGCGGCGTGCGGGAGGAAGATATGGGGTAGCAACACAGTGCCTTCTGAGGAATCTAACCACATCTGCTCTGCACCCACCCAAGATCAGCCATGGACTTGTATACACCGGTGTCAGACCCAACCTTGTCTGGAGCTTCTAGGCCTCTTTTCATGCAATCTATTAAAGGGGTTATCCAGGACGAATACTTCCCAGAGCGGCCGACCTGTGCTGGTGGTCATACCTACCTGATGCCATGGGCGTGGACTCTACCACAGGACAGGAAATAACTATTAAATCATGGGTAGGGATGAGCGAACTTCATGTTTTCAAGTTCGGGTTCGGCTTTCGGGCTCCTGCATAACGGAAACCGTTCAGATCCATTATGCTGCCCACAGACTTCTACTACGACAAAACGGAAAACTGAAAGGCTTCCGTGTGCGTTCCGTCATCGGATTCTGTTATGTTCCATGGTACCGGAATCCGGGCGGAACCAGAACGTCTTCAAAACGTGACGTTCACTCATCCCTAATCATGGGGGTCCCTACAGGTCCTCTTTATATATAATCTGCTCAGCTCCTCCTGCTCTATAACATGCTGCCTGCAGATTACATGGTGACAGGTTCTCTTTATATATACACAAACGGAAAATACAAATGTGATCGCACACTACATCCAGCACTCTGCCTCCATGCTGGATGAGACATTGGTTTATATTTTGGCCAAAGCATAATAAGCCACTCACCGCGTCAAGGCTGTCTCATGAGTGGTCCCTAACTCTTGTTCCTACCTGTTCATGGGCCATGACAGCCACACAAAGTCCAGGGAATGCAGGTCAGCGTGCACGCCAAGCACACTCTGCTTGTAACCCCGTCCGGTGCCATTACAGCTTTCATCGGATCCAGGGATGCAAGTACCAACATGCACGCCGAGCCCACCATATACTTCTCCTGGAGCTAAATGGCTAATGGTAGGTTCTATATAAGCAGACTCAGTTTTATACTACCAGTAGCCATCTGGCTCCAGGAGAAGTATATGGTGGGTTCAGCATGCATGTTGGTACTTGCATCCCTGGATCCGATGAAAGCTGTAATGGCACCGGACGGGGTTACAAGCAAAGTGTACTTGGCGTGCACGCTGACCTGCATTCCCTGGATTTTATGTGGCTGTCATGGCCCATGAACAGGTAGGAACAAGAGTTAGGGACCACTCAATTGAGACGACCTTGACGCGGTGAGTGGCTTACTATGCTTTGGCCAAAATATAAACCAATGTCTCATCCAGCATGGAGGGCAGAGTGCTGGATGTAGTGTGCGATCACATTTGCATTTTCCGTTTGTGTATGTATTTCGCCATAGTGATGAGCACCTACAGGCAGGTTGTGCTGACTCAACCCCCTATATTTTTCTCTTTATATATAATCTGCTCAGCTCCTCCTGCTCTATAACACACTGCCTGCAGATTACACGGTGACAGGTTCTCTGTATATATTCTGCTCAGCTCCTCCTGCTCTATAACACACTGCCTGCAGATTACATGGTGACAGGTTCTCTGTATATAATCTGCTCAGCTCCTCCTGCTCTATAACACACTGCCTGCAGATTACACGGTGACAGGTTCTCTGTATATATTCTGCTCAGCTCCTCCTGCTCTATAACACACTGCCTGCAGATTACATGGTGACAGGTTCTCTTTATATATAATCTGCTCAGCTCCTCCTGCTCTATAACACGCTGCCTGCAGATTACACGGTGACAGGTTCTCTGTATATATAATCTGCTCAGCTCCTCCTGCTCTATAACACGCTGCCTGCAGATTACATGGTGACAGGTTCTCTTTATATATAATCTGCTCAGCTCCTCCTGCTCTATAACACGCTGCCTGCAGATTACATGGTGACAGGTTCTCTTTATATATAATCTGCTCAGCTCCTCCTGCTCTATAACACGCTGCCTGCAGATTACACGGTGACAGGTTCTCTTTATATATAATCTGCTCAGCTCCTCCTGCTCTATAACACGCTGCCTGCAGATTACACGGTGACAGGTTCTCTTTATATATAATCTGCTCAGCTCCTCCTGCTCTATAACACGCTGCCTGCAGATTACATGGTGACAGGTTCTCTTTATATATAATCTGCTCAGCTCCTCCTGCTCTATAACACGCGGCCTGCAGATTACACAGTGACAGGTTCTCTGTATATAATCTGCTCAGCTCCTCCTGCTCTATAACACGCGGCCTGCAGATTACATGGTGACAGGTTCTCTTTATATAATTTTTTCCATCGTCTGGAAGGTCTGGTGGTCGTTATATCAGACCCTGGACCCTTCCTTTAACAAGTTTGAGTTTGGGAGGGAAAATCAGTAATAGGAAGTGAAATACAATAAAATCTAGGAGTAGTTACCTCTCCGCTCAGCAGGGAGATGATCTCCAAGGTGACATCTAATATTCTTCTGGTGATCTCCTTCCTGTCCTTGTCCATCACTGATCGGTCATTCAGGAGAAGGATTGTTTTGGATGGGAACAAGAGAAGAGATCCTGGAATCCTACAGAGACAAGAGCAGGAGTAAGGTACAGAGACCCTGCTTCTCACAACCTCCACCATGGACATCAGGTGAAAGCCGAAATGAAGAGACTTGATGCCTCAGGGGAGATTTTCTACTCAAAATACAAAGACAAAGAAGACCCAACTCCTGAAGAAGAGTTAATAAGCCCTCTGCACCCATAACTACCAACAAACAAGTCCTCATAAAGCTACAGAACTAAGTCATGGCTCCAAGAACAAGTCCTCAGAGGGTTGGTGTCTCTAACTGTAATGGCCCACAGAGTGCTACAAGAGCGGATGGTGATTGGCTGCAGTGGTCACATGCGGGTGGCAGGAGCAGCAGGAGCAGCGGAGCTGGAGAAGCGGGGATTCTCCACAAAGCTAACACTTCTGTCATCTTATGACATCTCCTGCAAGATCTATAAATGTCCCAGACAATCCCACTAAAGGGGTATTAACTTCTGGGATGGGACTGGCACCGAACTGCAGAACGGAGTCTCCAGCCAGTGCTGTGTATATATATATATATCCTCTGTATACTGGGCTCTTACCTTACACTGAGGTCTCCAGCCAGTGCTGTATATATATATATCCTCTGTATACTGGGCTCTTACCTTACACTGAGGTCTCCAGTGCTGTATATATATATATATCCTCTGTATACTGGGCTCTTACCTTACACTGAGGTCTCCAGTGCTGTATATATATATATATATCCTCTGTATACTGGGCTCTTACCTTACACTGAGGTCTCCAGTGCTGTATATATATATATATATATATCCTCTGTATACTGGGCTCTTACCTTACACTGAGGTCTCCAGTGCTGTATATATATATATATATATCCTCTGTATACTGGGCTCTTACCTTACACTGAGGCCTCCAGTGCTGTATATATATATATATCCTCTGTATACTGGGCTCTTACCTTACACTGAGGTCTCCAGTGCTGTATATATATATATATCCTCTGTATACCGGGCTCTTACCTTACACTGAGGTCTCCAGTGCTGTATATATATATATATCCTCTGTATACTGGGCTCTTACCTTACACTGAGGTCTCCAGTGCTGTATATATATATATATCCTCTGTATACTGGGCTCTTACCTTACACTGAGGTCTCCAGTGCTGTATATATATATATATATCCTCTGTATACCGGGCTCTTACCTTACACTGAGGCCTCCAGTGCTGTATATATATATATATCCTCTGTATACCGGGCTCTTACCTTACACTGAGGTCTCCAGTGCTGTATATATATATATATCCTCTGTATACTGGGCTCTTACCTTACACTGAGGTCTCCAGTGCTGTATATATATATATATATATCCTCTGTATACTGGGCTCTTACCTTACACTGAGGTCTCCAGTGCTGTATATATATATATCCTCTGTATACCGGGCTCTTACCTTACACTGAGGTCTCCAGTGCTGTATATATATATATATCCTCTGTATACCGGGCTCTTACCTTACACTGAGGTCTCCAGTGCTGTATATATATATATCTCCTCTGTATACTGGGCTCTTACCTTACACTGAGGTCTCCAGTGCTGTATATATATATATATCCTCTGTATACTGGGCTCTTACCTTACACTGAGGTCTCCAGTGCTGTATATATATATATATATCCTCTGTATACCGGGCTCTTACCTTACACTGAGGTCTCCAGTGCTGTATATATATATATATATATCCTCTGTATACTGGGCTCTTACCTTACACTGAGGTCTCCAGTGCTGTATATATATATCCTCTGTATACCGGGCTCTTACCATACACTGAGGTCTCCAGTGCTGTATATATATATATATCCTCTGTATACCGGGCTCTTACCTTACACTGAGGTCTCCAGTGCTGTATATATATATATATATATATATCCTCTGTATACCGGGCTCTTACCTTACACTGAGGTCTCCAGTGCTGTATATATATATATATCCTCTGTATACCGGGCTCTTACCTTACACTGAGGTCTCCAGTGCTGTATATATATATATATCCTCTGTATACTGGGCTCTTACCTTACACTGAGGTCTCCAGTGCTGTGTATATATATATATCTCCTCTGTATACTGGGCTCTTACCTTACACTGAGGTCTCCAGTGCTGTATATATATATATATCCTCTGTATACTGGGCTCTTACCTTACACTGAGGTCTCCAGTGCTGTATATATATATATATCCTCTGTATACTGGGCTCTTACCTTACACTGAGGTCTCCAGTGCTGTATATATATATATATCCTCTGTATACTGGGCTCTTACCTTACACTGAGGTCTCCAGTGCTGTATATATATATATATCCTCTGTATACTGGGCTCTTACCTTACACTGAGGTCTCCAGTGCTGTATATATATATATATATATATATCCTCTGTATACTGGGCTCTTACCTTACACTGAGGTCTCCAGTGCTGTATATATATATATATATCCTCTGTATACCGGGCTCTTACCTTACACTGAGGTCTCCAGTGCTGTATATATATATATATCCTCTGTATACTGGGCTCTTACCTTACACTGAGGTCTCCAGTGCTGTATATATATATATATCCTCTGTATACCGGGCTCTTACCTTACACTGAGGTCTCCAGTGCTGTATATATATATATATCCTCTGTATACCAGGCTCTTACCTTACACTGAGGTCTCCAGTGCTGTATATATATATATATATATATATCCTCTGTATACCGGGCTCTTACCTTACACTGAGGTCTCCAGTGCTGTATATATATATATATCCTCTGTATACCAGGCTCTTACCTTACACTGAGGTCTCCAGTGCTGTATATATATATATATATATATATCCTCTGTATACCGGGCTCTTACCTTACACTGAGGTCTCCAGTGCTGTATATATATATATATATATCTCCTCTGTATACTGGGCTCTTACCTTACACTGAGGTCTCCAGTGCTGTATATATATATATATATATATCCTCTGTATACTGGGCTCTTACCTTACACTGAGGTCTCCAGTGCTGTATATATATATATATATATATCCTCTGTATACTGGGCTCTTACCTTACACTGAGGTCTCCAGTGCTGTATATATATATATATCCTCTGTATACCGGGCTCTTACCTTACACTGAGGTCTCCAGTGCTGTATATATATATATCCTCTGTATACTGGGCTCTTACCTTACACTGAGGTCTCCAGTGCTGTATATATATATATATCCTCTGTATACTGGGCTCTTACCTTACACTGAGGTCTCCAGTGCTGTATATATATATATATATCCTCTGTATACTGGGCTCTTACCTTACACTGAGGTCTCCAGTGCTGTATATATATATATATCCTCTGTATACCGGGCTCTTACCTTACACTGAGGTCTCCAGTGCTGTATATATATATATATATCCTCTGTATACCGGGCTCTTACCTTACACTGAGGTCTCCAGTGCTGTATATATATATATATCCTCTGTATACCGGGCTCTTACCTTACACTGAGGTCTCCAGTGCTGTATATATATATATATCCTCTGTATACCGGGCTCTTACCTTACACTGAGGTCTCCAGTGCTGTATATATATATATATCCTCTGTATACCGGGCTCTTACCTTACACTGAGGTCTCCAGTGCTGTATATATATATATATCCTCTGTATACCGGGCTCTTACCTTACACCGAGGTCTCCAGTGCTGTATATATATATATATCCTCTGTATACTGGGCTCTTACCTTACACTGAGGTCTCCAGTGCTGTATATATATATATATATATCCTCTGTATACCGGGCTCTTACCTTACACTGAGGTCTCCAGTGCTGTATATATATATATATATCCTCTGTATACTGGGCTCTTACCTTACACTGAGGTCTCCAGTGCTGTATATATATATATATCCTCTGTATACTGGGCTCTTACCTTACACTGAGGTCTCCAGTGCTGTATATATATATATATATCCTCTGTATACCGGGCTCTTACCTTACACTGAGGTCTCCAGTGCTGTATATATATATATATATATATATCCTCTGTATACTGGGCTCTTACCTTACACTGAGGTCTCCAGTGCTGTATATATATATATATATCCTCTGTATACCGGGCTCTTACCTTACACTGAGGTCTCCAGTGCTGTGTATATATATATATATATATATCCTCTGTATACTGGGCTCTTACCTTACACTGAGGTCTCCAGTGCTGTATATATATATATATCCTCTGTATACTGGGCTCTTACCTTACACTGAGGTCTCCAGTGCTGTATATATATATATATATATATCCTCTGTATACTGGGCTCTTACCTTACACTGAGGTCTCCAGTGCTGTATATATATATATCCTCTGTATACTGGGCTCTTACCTTACACTGAGGTCTCCAGTGCTGTATATATATATATATATATATATCCTCTGTATACTGGGCTCTTACCTTACACTGAGGTCTCCAGTGCTGTATATATATATATATCCTCTGTATACTGGGCTCTTACCTTACACTGAGGTCTCCAGTGCTGTATATATATATATCCTCTGTATACTGGGCTCTTACCTTACACTGAGGTCTCCAGTGCTGTATATATATATATATCCTCTGTATACTGGGCTCTTACCTTACACTGAGGTCTCCAGTGCTGTATATATATATATATCCTCTGTATACTGGGCTCTTACCTTACACTGAGGTCTCCAGTGCTGTATATATATATATATATCCTCTGTATACCGGGCTCTTACCTTACACTGAGGTCTCCAGTGCTGTATATATATATATATCCTCTGTATACTGGGCTCTTACCTTACACTGAGGTCTCCAGTGCTGTATATATATATATATCCTCTGTATACTGGGCTCTTACCTTACACTGAGGTCTCCAGTGCTGTATATATATATATATCCTCTGTATACTGGGCTCTTACCTTACACTGAGGTCTCCAGTGCTGTATATATATATATATCCTCTGTATACCGGGCTCTTACCTTACACTGAGGTCTCCAGTGCTGTATATATATATATATCCTCTGTATACTGGGCTCTTACCTTACACTGAGGTCTCCAGTGCTGTATATATATATATATATATATATATATCCTCTGTATACTGGGCTCTTACCTTACACTGAGGTCTCCAGTGCAGTATATATATATATATATATATATATCCTCTGTATACTGGGCTCTTACCTTACACTGAGGTCTCCAGTGCTGTATATATATATATATCCTCTGTATACCGGGCTCTTACCTTACACTGAGGTCTCCAGTGCTGTATATATATATATATCCTCTGTATACTGGGCTCTTACCTTACACTGAGGCCTCCAGTGCTGTATATATATATATATCCTCTGTATACTGGGCTCTTACCTTACACTGAGGTCTCCAGTGCTGTATATATATATATATCCTCTGTATACTGGGCTCTTACCTTACACTGAGGTCTCCAGTGCTGTATATATATATATATATATCCTCTGTATACCGGGCTCTTACCTTACACTGAGGTCTCCAGTGCTGTATATATATATATATATCCTCTGTATACCGGGCTCTTACCTTACACTGAGGTCTCCAGTGCTGTATATATATATATATATCCTCTGTATACCGGGCTCTTACCTTACACTGAGGTCTCCAGTGCTGTATATATATATATATCCTCTGTATACCGGGCTCTTACCTTACACTGAGGTCTCCAGTGCTGTATATATATATATATCCTCTGTATACCGGGCTCTTACCTTACACTGAGGTCTCCAGTGCTGTATATATATATATATATCCTCTGTATACCGGGCTCTTACCTTACACTGAGGTCTCCAGTGCTGTATATATATATATATCCTCTGTATACCGGGCTCTTACCTTACACTGAGGTCTCCAGTGCTGTATATATATATATATCCTCTGTATACCGGGCTCTTACCTTACACTGAGGTCTCCAGTGCTGTATATATATATATATCCTCTGTATACCGGGCTCTTACCTTACACCGAGGTCTCCAGTGCTGTATATATATATATATCCTCTGTATACTGGGCTCTTACCTTACACTGAGGTCTCCAGTGCTGTATATATATATATATCCTCTGTATACCGGGCTCTTACCTTACACCGAGGTCTCCAGTGCTGTATATATATATATATCCTCTGTATACCGGGCTCTTACCTTACACTGAGGTCTCCAGTGCTGTATATATATATATATCCTCTGTATACCGGGCTCTTACCTTACACCGAGGTCTCCAGTGCTGTATATATATATATATCCTCTGTATACTGGGCTCTTACCTTACACTGAGGTCTCCAGTGCTGTATATATATATATATCCTCTGTATACTGGGCTCTTACCTTACACTGAGGTCTCCAGTGCTGTATATATATATATATCCTCTGTATACCGGGCTCTTACCTTACACTGAGGTCTCCAGTGCTGTATATATATATATATCCTCTGTATACCGGGCTCTTACCTTACACCGAGGTCTCCAGTGCTGTATATATATATATATCCTCTGTATACCGGGCTCTTACCTTACACTGAGGTCTCCAGTGCTGTATATATATATATATCCTCTGTATACCGGGCTCTTACCTTACACCGAGGTCTCCAGTGCTGTATATATATATATATCCTCTGTATACTGGGCTCTTACCTTACACTGAGGTCTCCAGTGCTGTATATATATATATATATCCTCTGTATACCGGGCTCTTACCTTACACTGAGGTCTCCAGTGCTGTATATATATATATATCCTCTGTATACCGGGCTCTTACCTTACACTGAGGTCTCCAGTGCTGTATATATATATATATCCTCTGTATACTGGGCTCTTACCTTACACTGAGGTCTCCAGTGCTGTATATATATATATATCCTCTGTATACTGGGCTCTTACCTTACACTGAGGTCTCCAGTGCTGTATATATATATATATATCCTCTGTATACCGGGCTCTTACCTTACACTGAGGTCTCCAGTGCTGTATATATATATATATATATATATATCCTCTGTATACTGGGCTCTTACCTTACACTGAGGCCTCCAGTGCTGTATATATATATATATATCCTCTGTATACTGGGCTCTTACCTTACACTGAGGTCTCCAGTGCTGTATATATATATATATCCTCTGTATACTGGGCTCTTACCTTACACTGAGGTCTCCAGTGCTGTATATATATATATATCCTCTGTATACTGGGCTCTTACCTTACACTGAGGTCTCCAGTGCTGTATATATATATATATCCTCTGTATACTGGGCTCTTACCTTACACTGAGGTCTCCAGTGCTGTATATATATATATATCCTCTGTATACTGGGCTCTTACCTTACACTGAGGTCTCCAGTGCTGTATATATATATATATCCTCTGTATACTGGGCTCTTACCTTACACTGAGGTCTCCAGTGCTGTATATATATATATATATCCTCTGTATACTGGGCTCTTACCTTACACTGAGGTCTCCAGTGCTGTATATATATATATATATCCTCTGTATACTGGGCTCTTACCTTACACTGAGGTCTCCAGTGCTGTATATATATATATATCCTCTGTATACTGGGCTCTTACCTTACACTGAGGTCTCCAGTGCTGTATATATATATATCCTCTGTATACTGGGCTCTTACCTTACACTGAGGTCTCCAGTGCTGTATATATATATATATCCTCTGTATACCGGGCTCTTACCTTACACTGAGGCCTCCAGTGCTGTATATATATATATATCCTCTGTATACTGGGCTCTTACCTTACACTGAGGTCTCCAGTGCTGTATATATATATATATCCTCTGTATACCGGGCTCTTACCTTACACTGAGGTCTCCAGTGCTGTATATATATATATATCCTCTGTATACTGGGCTCTTACCTTACACTGAGGTCTCCAGTGCAGTATATATATATATATATATATCCTCTGTATACCGGGCTCTTACCTTACACTGAGGTCTCCAGTGCTGTATATATATATATATCCTCTGTATACCGGGCTCTTACCTTACACTGAGGTCTCCAGTGCTGTATATATATATATATATATCCTCTGTATACTGGGCTCTTACCTTACACTGAGGTCTCCAGTGCTGTATATATATATATATCCTCTGTATACCGGGCTCTTACCTTACACTGAGGTCTCCAGTGCTGTATATATATATATATCCTCTGTATACCGGGCTCTTACCTTACACTGAGGTCTCCAGTGCTGTATATATATATATATATCCTCTGTATACTGGGCTCTTACCTTACACTGAGGTCTCCAGTGCTGTATATATATATATATCCTCTGTATACCGGGCTCTTACCTTACACTGAGGCCTCCAGTGCTGTATATATATATATATCCTCTGTATACCGGGCTCTTACCTTACACTGAGGCCTCCAGTGCTGTATATATATATATATCCTCTGTATACTGGGCTCTTACCTTACACTGAGGTCTCCAGTGCTGTATATATATATATATCCTCTGTATACCGGGCTCTTACCTTACACTGAGGTCTCCAGTGCTGTATATATATATATATCCTCTGTATACTGGGCTCTTACCTTACACTGAGGTCTCCAGTGCTGTATATATATATATATATCCTCTGTATACTGGGCTCTTACCTTACACTGAGGTCTCCAGTGCTGTATATATATATATATCCTCTGTATACCGGGCTCTTACCTTACACTGAGGTCTCCAGTGCTGTATATATATATATATATCCTCTGTATACTGGGCTCTTACCTTACACTGAGGTCTCCAGTGCTGTATATATATATATATCCTCTGTATACTGGGCTCTTACCTTACACTGAGGCCTCCAGTGCTGTATATATATATATATCCTCTGTATACTGGGCTCTTACCTTACACTGAGGTCTCCAGTGCTGTATATATATATATATCCTCTGTATACTGGGCTCTTACCTTACACTGAGGTCTCCAGTGCTGTATATATATATATCCTCTGTATACCGGGCTCTTACCTTACACTGAGGTCTCCAGTGCTGTATATATATATATATCCTCTGTATACTGGGCTCTTACCTTACACTGAGGTCTCCAGTGCTGTATATATATATATATCCTCTGTATACTGGGCTCTTACCTTACACTGAGGTCTCCAGTGCTGTATATATATATATATATATATCCTCTGTATACCGGGCTCTTACCTTACACTGAGGCCTCCAGTGCTGTATATATATATATATATCCTCTGTATACCGGGCTCTTACCTTACACTGAGGTCTCCAGTGCTGTATATATATATATATCCTCTGTATACCGGGCTCTTACCTTACACTGAGGTCTCCAGTGCTGTATATATATATATATCCTCTGTATACCGGGCTCTTACCTTACACTGAGGTCTCCAGTGCTGTATATATATATATATATATCTCCTCTGTATACCGGGCTCTTACCTTACACTGAGGTCTCCAGTGCTGTATATATATATATCTCCTCTGTATACCAGGCTCTTACCTTACACTGAGGTCTCCAGTGCTGTATATATATATATATCCTCTGTATACTGGGCTCTTACCTTACACTGAGGTCTCCAGTGCTGTGTATATATATATATATATCCTCTGTATACCGGGCTCTTACCTTACACTGAGGTCTCCAGTGCAGTATATATATATATCCTCTGTATACTGGGCTCTTACCTTACACTGAGGTCTCCAGTGCTGTATATATATATATATCCTCTGTATACTGGGCTCTTACCTTACACTGAGGTCTCCAGTGCTGTATATATATATATATATCCTCTGTATACTGGGCTCTTACCTTACACTGAGGTCTCCAGTGCTGTATATATATATATATATATCCTCTGTATACTGGGCTCTTACCTTACACTGAGGTCTCCAGTGCTGTGTATATATATATATATCCTCTGTATACTGGGCTCTTACCTTACACTGAGGTCTCCAGTGCTGTATATATATATATATCCTCTGTATACCAGGCTCTTACCTTACACTGAGGTCTCCAGTGCTGTATATATATATATATATATATATCCTCTGTATACTGGGCTCTTACCTTACACTGAGGTCTCCAGTGCTGTATATATATATATATATATATCCTCTGTATACTGGGCTCTTACCTTACACTGAGGTCTCCAGTGCTGTATATATATATATATATCCTCTGTATACCGGGCTCTTACCTTACACTGAGGTCTCCAGTGCTGTATATATATATATATCCTCTGTATACTGGGCTCTTACCTTACACTGAGGCCTCCAGTGCAGTATATATATATATATCCTCTGTATACTGGGCTCTTACCTTACACTGAGGTCTCCAGTGCTGTATATATATATATATCCTCTGTATACCGGGCTCTTACCTTACACTGAGGTCTCCAGTGCTGTATATATATATATATATCCTCTGTATACTGGGCTCTTACCTTACACTGAGGTCTCCAGTGCTGTATATATATATATATATCCTCTGTATACTGGGCTCTTACCTTACACTGAGGTCTCCAGTGCTGTGTATATATATATATATCCTCTGTATACTGGGCTCTTACCTTACACTGAGGTCTCCAGTGCTGTATATATATATATATCCTCTGTATACTGGGCTCTTACCTTACACTGAGGTCTCCAGTGCTGTATATATATATATATATATATATCCTCTGTATACTGGGCTCTTACCTTACACTGAGGTCTCCAGTGCTGTATATATATATATATATATATATATCCTCTGTATACTGGGCTCTTACCTTACACTGAGGTCTCCAGTGCTGTATATATATATATATATCCTCTGTATACCGGGCTCTTACCTTACACTGAGGTCTCCAGTGCTGTATATATATATATATCCTCTGTATACCGGGCTCTTACCTTACACTGAGGTCTCCAGTGCTGTATATATATATATATATATCCTCTGTATACCGGGCTCTTACCTTACACTGAGGTCTCCAGTGCTGTATATATATATATATCCTCTGTATACTGGGCTCTTACCTTACACTGAGGTCTCCAGTGCTGTATATATATATATATATCCTCTGTATACCGGGCTCTTACCTTACACTGAGGTCTCCAGTGCTGTATATATATATATATATATATATATATATCCTCTGTATACCGGGCTCTTACCTTACACTGAGGTCTCCAGTGCTGTATATATATATATATCCTCTGTATACTGGGCTCTTACCTTACACTGAGGTCTCCAGTGCTGTATATATATATATATCCTCTGTATACTGGGCTCTTACCTTACACTGAGGTCTCCAGTGCTGTATATATATATATATATCCTCTGTATACCGGGCTCTTACCTTACACTGAGGTCTCCAGTGCTGTATATATATATATATCCTCTGTATACCGGGCTCTTACCTTACACCGAGGTCTCCAGTGCTGTATATATATATATATATCCTCTGTATACTGGGCTCTTACCTTACACTGAGGTCTCCAGTGCTGTATATATATATATATCCTCTGTATACCGGGCTCTTACCTTACACTGAGGTCTCCAGTGCTGTATATATATATATATCCTCTGTATACTGGGCTCTTACCTTACACTGAGGTCTCCAGTGCTGTATATATATATATATCCTCTGTATACTGGGCTCTTACCTTACACTGAGGTCTCCAGTGCTGTATATATATATATATCCTCTGTATACCGGGCTCTTACCTTACACTGAGGTCTCCAGTGCTGTATATATATATATATATCCTCTGTATACTGGGCTCTTACCTTACACTGAGGTCTCCAGTGCTGTATATATATATATATCCTCTGTATACCGGGCTCTTACCTTACACTGAGGCCTCCAGTGCTGTATATATATATATATCCTCTGTATACTGGGCTCTTACCTTACACTGAGGTCTCCAGTGCTGTATATATATATATATCCTCTGTATACTGGGCTCTTACCTTACACTGAGGTCTCCAGTGCTGTATATATATATATATCCTCTGTATACCGGGCTCTTACCTTACACTGAGGCCTCCAGTGCTGTATATATATATATATCCTCTGTATACTGGGCTCTTACCTTACACTGAGGTCTCCAGTGCTGTATATATATATATATCCTCTGTATACTGGGCTCTTACCTTACACTGAGGTCTCCAGTGCTGTATATATATATATATCCTCTGTATACCGGGCTCTTACCTTACACTGAGGTCTCCAGTGCTGTATATATATATATATATATATATCCTCTGTATACTGGGCTCTTACCTTACACTGAGGTCTCCAGTGCTGTATATATATATATCCTCTGTATACCGGGCTCTTACCTTACACTGAGGTCTCCAGTGCTGTATATATATATATATATCCTCTGTATACCGGGCTCTTACCTTACACTGAGGTCTCCAGTGCTGTATATATATATATATCCTCTGTATACCGGGCTCTTACCTTACACCGAGGTCTCCAGTGCTGTATATATATATATATATCCTCTGTATACTGGGCTCTTACCTTACACTGAGGTCTCCAGTGCTGTATATATATATATATATCCTCTGTATACTGGGCTCTTACCTTACACTGAGGTCTCCAGTGCTGTATATATATATATATCCTCTGTATACTGGGCTCTTACCTTACACTGAGGTCTCCAGTGCTGTATATATATATATATATATATATATATATATATATATATATATCCTCTGTATACCGGGCTCTTACCTTACACTGAGGCCTCCAGTGCTGTATATATATATATATCCTCTGTATACCGGGCTCTTACCTTACACTGAGGTCTCCAGTGCTGTATATATATATATATCCTCTGTATACTGGGCTCTTACCTTACACTGAGGTCTCCAGTGCTGTATATATATATATATCCTCTGTATACTGGGCTCTTACCTTACACTGAGGTCTCCAGTGCTGTATATATATATATATATATCCTCTGTATACCGGGCTCTTACCTTACACTGAGGTCTCCAGTGCTGTATATATATATATATCCTCTGTATACTGGGCTCTTACCTTACACTGAGGTCTCCAGTGCTGTATATATATATATATATATATATCCTCTGTATACTGGGCTCTTACCTTACACTGAGGTCTCCAGTGCTGTATATATATATATATCCTCTGTATACTGGGCTCTTACCTTACACTGAGGTCTCCAGTGCTGTATATATATATATATCCTCTGTATACTGGGCTCTTACCTTACACTGAGGTCTCCAGTGCTGTATATATATATATATATATATCCTCTGTATACCGGGCTCTTACCTTACACTGAGGCCTCCAGTGCTGTATATATATATATATATCCTCTGTATACCGGGCTCTTACCTTACACTGAGGTCTCCAGTGCTGTATATATATATATATCCTCTGTATACCGGGCTCTTACCTTACACTGAGGTCTCCAGTGCTGTATATATATATATATCCTCTGTATACCGGGCTCTTACCTTACACTGAGGTCTCCAGTGCTGTATATATATATATATCCTCTGTATACCGGGCTCTTACCTTACACTGAGGTCTCCAGTGCTGTATATATATATATATCCTCTGTATACTGGGCTCTTACCTTACACTGAGGTCTCCAGTGCTGTATATATATATATATATCCTCTGTATACTGGGCTCTTACCTTACACTGAGGTCTCCAGTGCTGTATATATATATATATATCCTCTGTATACTGGGCTCTTACCTTACACTGAGGTCTCCAGTGCTGTATATATATATATATCCTCTGTATACTGGGCTCTTACCTTACACTGAGGTCTCCAGTGCTGTATATATATATATATCCTCTGTATACTGGGCTCTTACCTTACACTGAGGTCTCCAGTGCTGTATATATATATATATCCTCTGTATACTGGGCTCTTACCTTACACTGAGGTCTCCAGTGCTGTATATATATATATATATATATCCTCTGTATACTGGGCTCTTACCTTACACTGAGGTCTCCAGTGCTGTATATATATATATCCTCTGTATACCGGGCTCTTACCTTACACTGAGGCCTCCAGTGCTGTATATATATATATATATCCTCTGTATACTGGGCTCTTACCTTACACTGAGGTCTCCAGTGCTGTATATATATATATCCTCTGTATACCGGGCTCTTACCTTACACTGAGGTCTCCAGTGCTGTATATATATATATATCCTCTGTATACTGGGCTCTTACCTTACACTGAGGTCTCCAGTGCTGTATATATATATATCCTCTGTATACTGGGCTCTTACCTTACACTGAGGTCTCCAGTGCTGTATATATATATATATATATATATCCTCTGTATACCGGGCTCTTACCTTACACTGAGGTCTCCAGTGCTGTATATATATATATATCCTCTGTATACTGGGCTCTTACCTTACACTGAGGTCTCCAGTGCTGTATATATATATATATCCTCTGTATACTGGGCTCTTACCTTACACTGAGGTCTCCAGTGCTGTATATATATATATATCCTCTGTATACTGGGCTCTGGTAATAGGTGATAGCAGCACCCAGCAGGACCTGCAAGTTATCGGCTACACATGAAGAGCTTTAGGACCTGTGCTGACGTCACTGTCACGTGTTCATTTTAGGGGGTGGATACTCAATAATAAAGAGATGTGTATAAAGACCTTGGATGACATCAGTATCATGTGACCAGTTCAGGAGGAGGTTAAGAATTTGATTGGGAAAGACGGACCTTGTGATGTCATGCCGAAATATCCTTTTTCTTTTTTTTCCACATTTTAACTCCGCCCTCTGCATTGATCACATGACAGTGACGTCATCAAATTTGCCACGGTACAGCCACTCAACTATTGATCTCCGCCCCACTACACTGATCACATGACAATGACGTCATTACAGGTCCTTTAGCTGATGTGCTGAATCGCACACCTTGCAGGTCCTGGCCCGTGTTCTCTGCTGCCGGGGCCCAGTTTACAGGGGCGACATCAGCGGTGCCGGCAGGTCCTGTGGAAGGTGAGAGGACGGCGCTCCTTGTTTGCCCTATTTTCCTTTTGGGCTGTCAGGTCTCCCCAATAATATACAGGAGTCTCCAGCGAGTGCTGTATATGTTCCCTTCATTCTCCGGTCAGTACGATTACAGTGATACCACATTTATATAGTTTTATGGGTTTTCTGTTTACAGTGTTCCCTATGAGATAAAACTGTCCTGTTCTCTTCATTCTCCGGGTCAGTACGATTACAGTGATACCACATTTATATAGTTTTATGGGTTTTGTATTTACAGCGTTCCCTATGAGATAAAACTGACCTGTTCCCTTCCTTCTCCGGTCAGTACGATTACAGTGATACCACATTTATATAGTTTTATGGGTTTTGTATTTACAGTGTTCCCTATGAGATAAAACTGACCTGTTCTCTTCATTCTCCGGTCAGTACGATTACAGTGATACCACATTTATATAGTTTATGGGTTTTGTGTTTACAGTGTTCCCTATGAGATAAAACTGACCTGTTCTCCTCATTCTCCGGTCAGTACGATTACAGTGATACCACATTTATATAGTTTATGGGTTTTCTGTTTACAGTGTTCCCTATGAGATAAAACTGTCCTGTTCTCTTCATTCTCCGGGTCAGTGCAATTACAGCGATACCACATTTATATAGTTTTATGGGTTTTGTGTTTACAGCGTTCCCTATGAGATAAAACTGACCTGTTCTCTTCATTCTCCGGTCAGTACGATTACAGTGATACCACATTTATATAGTTTTATGGGTTTTGTGTTTACAGCGTTCTCTATGAGATAAAACTGACCTGTTCTCTTCATTCTCCGGTCAGTACGATTACAGTGATACCACATTTATATAGTTTATGGGTTTTGTGTTTACAGCGTTCCCTATGAGATAAAACTGACCTGTTCTCCTCATTCTCCGGGTCAGTACGATTACAGTGATACCACATTTATATAGTTTTATGGGTTTTGTATTTACAGCGTTCCCTATGAGATAAAACTGACCTGTTCTCTTCATTCTCCGGTCAGTACGATTACAGTGATACCACATTTATATAGTTTTATGGGTTTTGTATTTACAGCGTTCCCTATGAGATAAAACTGACCTGTTCTCTTCATTCTCCGGTCAGTACGATTACAGTGATACCACATTTATATAGTTTTATGGGTTTTGTGTTTACAGCGTTCCCTATGAGATAAAACTGACCTGTTCTCTTCATTCTCCGGTCAGTACGATTACAGCGATACCACATTTATATAGTTTTATGGGTTTTGTGTTTACAGCGTTCCCTATGAGATAAAACTGACCTGTTCTCTTCATTCTCCGGTCAGTACGATTACAGTGATACCACATTTATATAGTTTTATGGGTTTTGTATTTACAGCGTTCCCTATGAGATAAAACTGACCTGTTCTCTTCATTCTCCGGTCAGTACGATTACAGTGATACCACATTTATATAGTTTATGGGTTTTGTGTTTACAGCGTTCCCTATGAGATAAAACTGACCTGTTCTCTTCATTCTCCGGTCAGTACGATTACAGTGATACCACATTTATATAGTTTTATGGGTTTTGTATTTACAGCGTTCCCTATGAGATAAAACTGACCTGTTCTCTTCATTCTCCGGTCAGTACGATTACAGTGATACCACATTTATATAGTTTTATTGGTTTTGTATTTACAGCGTTCCCTATGAGATAAAACTGACCTGTTCTCTTCATTCTCCGGTCAGTACGATTACAGTGATACCACATTTATATAGTTTATGGGTTTTCTGTTTACAGCGTTCCCTATGAGATAAAACTGACCTGTTCTCTTCATTCTCCGGGTCAGTACGATTACAGTGATACCACATTTATATAGTTTTATGGGTTTTGTGTTTACAGCGTTCCCTATGAGATAAAACTGACCTGTTCCCTTCATTCTCCGGTCAGTACGATTACAGTGATACCACATTTATATAGTTTTATGGGTTTTGTATTTACAGTGTTCTCTATGAGATAAAACTGACCTGTTCTCTTCATTCTCCGGGTCAGTGCGATTACAGTGATACCACATTTATATAGTTTTATGGGTTTTCTGTTTACAGCGTTCCCTATAAGATAAAACTGACCTGTTCTCTTCATTCTCCGGGTCAGTACGATTACAGCGATACCACATTTATATAGTTTTATGGGTTTTGTGTTTACAGCGTTCCCTATGAGATAAAACTGACCTGTTCTCTTCATTCTCCGGTCAGTACGATTACAGAGATACCACATTTATATAGTTTATGGGTTTTCTGTTTACAGTGTTCCCTATGAGATAAAACTGACCTGTTCTCTTCTTTCTCCGGTCAGTACGATTACAGTGATACCACATTTATATAGTTTATGGGTTTTGTGTTTACAGCGTTCCCTATGAGATAAAACTGACCTGTTCTCTTCATTCTCCGGGTCAGTACGATTACAGTGATACCACATTTATATAGTTTTATGGGTTTTGTATTTACAGCGTTCCCTATGAGATAAAACTGACCTGTTCTCTTCATTCTCCGGTCAGTACGATTACAGTGATACCACATTTATATAGTTTATGGGTTTTCTGTTTACAGCGTTCCCTATAAGATAAAACTGACCTGTTCTCTTCATTCTCCGGGTCAGTACGATTACAGTGATACCACATTTATATAGTTTTATGGGTTTTGTATTTACAGCGTTCCCTATGAGATAAAACTGACCTGTTCCCTTCATTCTCCGGGTCAGTACGATTACAGTGATACCACATTTATATAGTTTATGGGTTTTCTGTTTACAGCGTTCCCTATGAGATAAAACTGACCTGTTCTCTTCATTCTCCGGGTCAGTACGATTACAGTGATACCACATTTATATAGTTTTATGGGTTTTGTATTTACAGCGTTCCCTATGAGATAAAACTGACCTGTTCTCTTCATTCTCCGGTCAGTACGATTACAGTGATACCCCATTTATATAGTTTATGGGTTTTCTGTTTACAGCGTTCCCTATGAGATAAAACTGACCTGTTCTCTTCATTCTCCGGTCAGTACGATTACAGCGATACCACATTTATATAGTTTTATGGGTTTTGTATTTACAGCGTTCCCTATGAGATAAAACTGACCTGTTCCCTTCATTCTCCGGGTCAGTACGATTACAGTGATACCACATTTATATAGTTTTATGGGTTTTCTGTTTACAGCGTTCCCTATGAGATAAAACTGACCTGTTCTCTTCATTCTCCGGGTCAGTACGATTACAGTGATACCACATTTATATAGTTTTATGGGTTTTGTATTTACAGCGTTCCCTATGAGATAAAACTGACCTGTTCTCTTCATTCTCCCGGTCAGTACGATTACAGTGATACCACATTTATATAGTTTTATGGGTTTTGTATTTACAGCGTTCCCTATGAGATAAAACTGACCTGTTCTCTTCATTCTCCGGTCAGTACGATTACAGTGATACCCCATTTATATAGTTTTATGGGTTTTGTATTTACAGCGTTCCCTATGAGATAAAACTGACCTGTTCTCTTCATTCTCCCGGTCAGTACGATTACAGTGATACCACATTTATATAGTTTTATGGGTTTTGTATTTACAGCGTTCCCTATGAGATAAAACTGACCTGTTCTCTTCATTCTCCGGGTCAGTACGATTACAGTGATACCACATTTATATAGTTTATGGGTTTTGTGTTTACAGCGTTCCCTATGAGATAAAACTGACCTCTTCTCTCCATTCTCCGGTCAGTACGATTACAGCGATACCACATTTATATAGTTTTATGGGTTTTGTGTTTACAGCGTTCCCTATGAGATAAAACTGACCTGTTCTCTTCATTCTCCGGTCAGTACGATTACAGTGATACAAAACCCATAAAACTATATAAATGTGGTATTTACAGCGTTCCCTATGAGATAAAACTGACCTCTTCTCTCCATTCTCCGGTCAGTACGATTACAGTGATACCACATTTATATAGTTTTATGGGTTTTGTATTTACAGCGTTCCCTATGAGATAAAACTGACCTGTTCCCTTCATTCTCCGGGTCAGTACGATTACAGTGATACCACATTTATATAGTTTTATGGGTTTTCTGTTTACAGCGTTCCCTATGAGATAAAACTGACCTGTTCTCTTCATTCTCCGGGTCAGTACGATTACAGTGATACCACATTTATATAGTTTTATGGGTTTTGTATTTACAGCGTTCCCTATGAGATAAAACTGACCTGTTCTCTTCATTCTCCCGGTCAGTACGATTACAGTGATACCACATTTATATAGTTTTATGGGTTTTGTATTTACAGCGTTCCCTATGAGATAAAACTGACCTGTTCTCTTCATTCTCCGGTCAGTACGATTACAGTGATACCACATTTATATAGTTTTATGGGTTTTGTATTTACAGCGTTCCCTATGAGATAAAACTGACCTGTTCTCTTCATTCTCCCGGTCAGTACGATTACAGTGATACCACATTTATATAGTTTTATGGGTTTTGTATTTACAGTGTTCCCTATGAGATAAAACTGACCTGTTCTCTTCATTCTCCGGTCAGTACGATTACAGTGATACCACATTTATATAGTTTTATGGGTTTTGTGTTTACAGCGTTCCCTATGAGATAAAACTGACCTCTTCTCTCCATTCTCCGGTCAGTACGATTACAGCGATACCACATTTATATAGTTTTATGGGTTTTGTATTTACAGCGTTCCCTATGAGATAAAACTGACCTGTTCTCTTCATTCTCCGGTCAGTACGATTATAGTGATACCACATTTATATAGTTTTATGGGTTTTGTATTTACAGTGTTCCCTATGAGATAAAACTGTCCTGTTCCCTTCATTCTCTGGTCAGTACGATTACAGTGATACCACATTTATATAGTTTTATGGGTTTTGTGTTTACAGCGTTCCCTATGAGATAAAACTGACCTGTTCTCTTCATTCTCCGGGTCAGTACGATTACAGCGATACCACATTTATATAGTTTTATGGGTTTTGTATTTACAGTGTTCCCTATGAGATAAAACTGACCTGTTCTCTTCATTCTCCGGTCAGTACGATTACAGTGATACCACATTTATATAGTTTTATGGGTTTTGTATTTACAGCGTTCCCTATGAGATAAAACTGACCTGTTCCCTTCATTCTCCGTGTCAGTACGATTACAGTGATACCACATTTATATAGTTTTATGGGTTTTGTATTTACAGCGTTCCCTATGAGATAAAACTGACCTGTTCTCTTCATTCTCCGGTCAGTACGATTACAGTGATACCACATTTATATAGTTTTATGGGTTTTCTGTTTACAGCGTTCCCTATGAGATAAAACTGACCTGTTCCCTTCATTCTCCGGTCAGTACGATTACAGTGATACCACATTTATATAGTTTTATGGGTTTGTTTTTACAGCGTTCCATATGAGATAAAACTGACCTGTTCTCTTCATTCTCCGGGTCAGTACGATTACAGTGATACCACATTTATATAGTTTTATGGGTTTTGTATTTACAGTGTTCCCTATGAGATAAAACTGACCTGTTCTCTTCATTCTCCGGGTCAGTACGATTACAGTGATACCACATTTATATAGTTTTATGGGTTTTGTATTTACAGTGTTCCCTATGAGATAAAACTGTCCTGTTCCCTTCATTCTCTGGTCAGTACGATTACAGTGATACCACATTTATATAGTTTTATGGGTTTTGTGTTTACAGCGTTCCCTATGAGATAAAACTGACCTCTTCTCTCCATTCTCCGGTCAGTACGATTACAGCGATACCACATTTATATAGTTTTATGGGTTTTGTGTTTACAGCGTTCCCTATGAGATAAAACTGACCTGTTCTCTTCATTCTCCGGTCAGTACGATTACAGTGATACCACATTTATATAGTTTTATGGGTTTTGTATTTACAGCGTTCCCTATGAGATAAAACTGACCTGTTCCCTTCATTCTCCGGGTCAGTACGATTACAGTGATACCACATTTATATAGTTTTATGGGTTTTGTATTTACAGCGTTCCCTATGAGATAAAACTGACCTGTTCTCTTCATTCTCCGGTCAGTACGATTACAGTGATACCACATTTATATAGTTTTATGGGTTTTGTATTTACAGCGTTCCCTATGAGATAAAACTGACCTCTTCTCTCCATTCTCCGGTCAGTACGATTACAGCGATACCACATTTATATAGTTTTATGGGTTTTGTGTTTACAGCGTTCCCTATGAGATAAAACTGACCTGTTCCCTTCATTCTCCAGGTCAGTACGATTACAGTGATACCACATTTATATAGTTTTATGGGTTTTGTATTTACAGCGTTCCCTATGAGATAAAACTGACCTGTTCTCTTCATTCTCCGGTCAGTACGATTACAGCGATACCACATTTATATAGTTTTATGGGTTTTGTGTTTACAGCGTTCCCTATGAGATAAAACTGACCTCTTCTCTCCATTCTCCGGTCAGTACGATTACAGTGATACCACATTTATATAGTTTTATGGGTTTTGTATTTACAGCGTTCCCTATGAGATAAAACTGACCTGTTCCCTTCATTCTCCAGGTCAGTACGATTACAGTGATACCACATTTATATAGTTTTATGGGTTTTGTATTTACAGCGTTTCCTATGAGATAAAACTGACCTGTTCTCTTCATTCTCCGGGTCAGTACGATTACAGTGATACCACATTTATATAGTTTTATGGGTTTTGTATTTACAGCGTTCCCTATGAGATAAAACTGACCTGTTCCCTTCATTCTCCAGGTCAGTACGATTACAGTGATACCACATTTATATAGTTTTATGGGTTTTGTATCACTGTAATCGTACTGACCGGAGAATGAGGAGAACAGGACAGTTTTATCTCATAGGGAACGCTGTAAATACAAAACCTATAAAACTATATAAATGTGGTATCACTGTAATCGTACTGACCGGAGAATAAGGAGAACAGGTCAGTTTTATCTCATAGGGAACGCTGTAAATACAAAACCCATAAAACTATATAAATGTGGTATCACTGTAATCGTACTGACCGGAGAATGAAGAGAACAGGTCAGTTTTATCTCATAGTGAACACTGTAAATACAAAACCCATAAAACTATATAAATGTGGTATCACTGTAATCGTACTGACCCAGAGAATGAAGAGAACAGGTCAGTTTTATCTCATAGTGAACACTGTAAATACAAAACCCATAAAACTATATAAATGTGGTATCTCTGTAATCGTACTGACCCAGAGAATGAAGAGAACAGGTCAGTTTTATCTCATAGTGAACACTGTAAATACAAAACCCATAAAACTATATAAATGTGGTATCACTGTAATCGTACTGACCGGAGAATGAAGGGAACAGGTCAGTTTTATCTCATAGTGAACACTGTAAATACAAAACCCATAAAACTATATAAATGTGGTATCGCTGTAATCGTACTGACCGGAGAATGAAGGGAACAGGTCAGTTTTATCTCATAGGGAACGCTGTAAATACAAAACCCATAAAACTATATAAATGTGGTATCACTGTAATCGTACTGACCCGGAGAATGAAGAGAACAGGTCAGTTTTATCTCATAGGGAACACTGTAAACAGAAAACCCATAAAACTATATAAATGTGGTATCGCTGTAATCGTACTGACCCGGAGAATGAAGAGAACAGGACAGTTTTATCTCATAGGGAACACTGTAAAAACAAAACCCATAAAACTATATAAATGTGGTATCACTGTAATCGTACTGACCAGAGAATGAAGAGAACAGGTCAGTTTTATCTCATAGGGAACGCAGTAAAAACAAAACCCATAAAACTATATAAATGTGGTATCACTGTAATCGTACTGACCCGGAGAATGAAGAGAACAGGTCAGTTTTATCTCATAGGGAACGCTGTAAAAACAAAACCCATAAAACTATATAAATGTGGTATCACTGTAATCATACTGACCTGGAGAATGAAGAGAACAGGTCAGTTTTATCTCATAGGGAACGCTGTAAATACAAAACCCATAAAACGATATAAATGTGGTATCACTGTAATCGTACTGACCCGGAGAATGAAGAGAACAGGTCAGTTTTATCTCATAGTGAACACTGATAGATTAATGGTTTTATCAAAGTTTACGTTTTTCAGCATTTTGTTTCTGTCGTATTTAATATAAATGCTGCACCTGCCTCGTGTTTGAACAGTCTGCTAGATGAGCTCCTATGAGGAAAACCAGGAGAATCCATTCCCTCCACTTATTCCACTGACACCAATAACCATGTGGCCCTATGCAGGAGCCCAGTGTGGACTGGTTTGTCCCTGAACTGTGGGGCCCTATGCAGGAGCCCAGTGTGGACTGGTTTGTCCCTGAACTGTAGGGCCGTTGTGTAGGAGCCCAGTGTGGACTGGTTTGTCATACTGGTCTGTCCCTGAACTGTGGGTCCCTATGTAGGAGCCCAGTGTGGACTGGTTTGTCCCTGAAATGTGGGGCCCTATGCAGGAGCCCAGTGTGGACTGGTTTGTCCCTGAACTGTGGGGCCCTATGCAGGAGCCCAGTGTGGACTGGTTTGTCATACTGGTCTGTCCCTGAACTGTGGGGCCCTATGCAGGAGCCCAGTGTGGACTGGTTTGTGCCTGAACTGTAGGGCCCTATGTAGGAGCCCAGTGTGGACTGGTTTGTCCCTGAACTGTGGGGCCCTATGCAGGAGCCCAGTGTGGACTGGTTTGTCCCTGAACTGTGGGGCCCTATGCAGGAGCCCAGTGTGGACTGGTTTGTCCCTGAACTGTGGGGCCCTATGCAGGAGCCCAGTGTGGACTGGTTTGTCCCTGAACTGTGGGGCCCTATGCAGGAGCCCAGTGTGGACTGGTTTGTCCCTGAACTGTGGGGCCCTATGCAGGAGCCCAGTGTGGACTGGTTTGTCCCTGAACTGTAGGGCCCTATGTAGGAGCCCAGTGTGGACTGGTTTGTCATACTGGTCTGTCCCTGAACTGTGGGGCCCTATGCAGGAGACCAGTGTGGACTGGTTTGTCGTACTGGTCTTGTCACGGAACCATGAACCAGACGTACAACAAGAGATAAATGAAAATAAGAAGGCTATATTGAAAATAAAGCTGTAAAGCAAAAGTCCAAACGGATGGTGAAACCGAGCAGAGTCTTTGCGAAGCCAGAGGTCAGGAACCAGAAGGGTAGTCAGACGAAGCCAGGATCAGGAACCAGCAGGGTAGTCAGACGAAGCCAGGATCAGGAACCAGCAGGGTAGTCAGACGAAGCCAGGATCAGGAACCAGAAGCAGCAGCAGTCTTAGAAGCATGTGAACACAAGAGGACCAAGCAAGGAACTGAAGCCACAGACCTCCTATATATATGAGATAGGCATCCAGCTCCTCCCAGGGGAAGAAGGAGCCGCAGGGTGGAAGGCTACAAGAAACCCAGAAACCAAGATGGCCGCCAGCACATGTCAAACGAAGGAGAGCAGCAAGCAGGTAAGACCATGACAGTACCTCCCCCTCAAGGGCCCCTCCTCCGCGGAGCACAAAACGGTTTCTGAGGGAAGCGTGCGTGGAAGGCTCGGAGCAAGGCAGGAGCATGGACATCTGCGGAGGGAACCCAGGAACGCTCCTCTGGACCATAACCACGCCAATGGACCAAAAACTGCAACCGACCGCGGACCAGGCGTGAGTCCAGGATATTGCTCACCTCATATTCCTCACGATTGCCCACTTGGACCGGACGAGGCCGAGGAACCGAGGAAGTGAAACGATTACACACCAGTGGCTTCAACAGGGAGACATGAAACACGTTGGAGATCCGCATGCCAGGAGGAAGCGCAAGGGCATAGGCTACCGGGTTTACCCTGCGAAGCACTCGGAAGGGACCAACAAAGCGAGGCGCCAGCTTGGGAGTGGGCACTCGAAGGTTGAGGTTGCGGGTGGACAACCATACACTGTCTCCGACCTGGTAGGAAGGAGCAGGCGCTCGTCTGCGATCAGCCTGGAGTCTCTGGCGCTGCGCAGAGACCTCAAGGGACTTCTGGATCTGTACCCAAGAAGCACGTAGGACGGAAAGGTGATCCTCCACAGCCGGAATATCCTGGGGAGAGAATACCTCCGGTAACACGGCAGGTTGGAACCCATAATTGGCCATGAAGGGAGACGTCCCAGAGGAAGAGTTCACCGCCGTGTTCCTGGCAAACTCAGCCCAAGGCAGGAGGTCAACCCAATTGTCTTGGTGATCGGAGACATAGCAACGAAGGAATTGCTCCAAGGCCTGATTGGATCGTTCTGCGGCCCCATTGGACTGAGGGTGGTAGGCCGAGGAGAAGTAGAGATGAATCCCCAACTGGGAGCAAAAGGCGCGCCAGAACCTGGACACAAACTGACTCCCCCGATCCGACACAATCTCCTTAGGCAAACCGTGCAACCGGAAGACCTCCCTGGCAAAAATCGTGGCCAACTCTTGTGCAGAGGGTAACTTCTTGAGAGGAACACAGTGGCACATTTTGGAAAACCGATCCACAATCATGAGAATGACCGTATGGCCTCGGGATGCAGGGAGGTCCACAATGAAATCCATCCCCAGGTGTGACCATGGGCGCTCCCCGGTGGCTATGGGTTGCAGAAGGCCCAACGGAAGGTGCCGAGGGGACTTACTCTGGGCACAAACGGAGCATGCCGCTACATATGCGGCGATGTCGGAACGTAGGGAAGGCCACCAGAACAGACGTGAAACAGCCCAGGACAGCTGATTCTTTCCAGGATGCCCCGCGGTCTTGGAGTTATGGTAGGTTCGCAACAACCGAGTGCGCAACTCCTCAGGCACAAAACATCTGCCGTTGGGTCTCCCAGAGGGAGCTCCAGATTGAGCCGCCAAAATCTGCTCACCCAGGGGAGAGGTCAGGCTGGTGCGAATGGCGGCCAGGATCTGATTCGGAGGTATGACCGAAGTCGGAATCGACTCCTCCCTGGACAGCTCGGAGTACTGCCGTGATAAGGCATCCGCCCTGATGTTCTTGGAACCGGGTAGGTAGGAGACCACGTAATTAAAACGTGACAAGAACAGAGCCCATCTGGCCTGACGTGGTGTCAATCTCTTGGCCTCAGAAAGGTAGGTCAGATTCTTGTGGTCCGTCAGGATGAGAACCGGAACCACCGAACCCTCGAGCAAGTGCCTCCATTCTTTAAGGGCCTGCACGATGGCCAATAACTCCCTGTCACCAATCTGATAGTTGCACTCCGCGGAAGACAGTTTCCGGGAGTAAAACCCACAAGGAAGCAGAGGACCCTCTGGTGTTCTACGCTGAGACAGAAGGGCGCCTACTCCCGTCTCAGACGCGTCCACCTCGAGGACAAAGGGCAACCCAGGGTTGGGATGCGACAGAATCGGAGCCGACACAAAGGCGGACTTTAGGGCCTCAAAAGCTCGGATGGCCTCGAGCGGCCAGACCTGGGAATTACTGCCCTTCCTGGTCAGATCCGTGAGAGGCTTGGCCAGCATGGAAAAGTCCCTGATGAACTTCCGATAATAATTGGCGAAGCCCAAAAAGCGCTGCAGGGAACGAAGACCACTGGGCTGGGGCCACTGTAAGACAGCCGAAACCTTCTCAGGATCCATGGAGAACCCCTCAGCGGAAATGATGTAACCTAAGAAGGTTACCTGGGATCGGTGAAATTCGCATTTCTCAAGCTTACCGAACAGCTTGTTCTCTCGTAACCGTTGCAACACTCGTCTGACATCCAGAATGTGGGCCTCCATGGATTCAGAATATACCAAGATGTCATCCAAATAGACTACCACACACTGCTGCAACAGGTCACGGAAAACATCGTTGATGAATTCCTGAAAGACTGCGGGCGCATTGCACAACCCAAAGGGCATAACCAAGGATTCGTAATGACCGGTCCTGGTGTTAAACGCGGTCTTCCACTCATCGCCCGCCTTGATCCTTACCAGGTTATATGCCGCCCCCAGGTCGAGTTTGGTAAAGACCGTGGCCCCTTTAAGGCGATCGAACAGCTCGGAAATCAAGGGTATCGGGTAAGCGTTCTTGATCGTGATGCGATTGAGGCCCCTGTAATCGATGCAAGGCCTCAACTCACCGCCCTTCTTTTTCACAAAGAAAAATCCAGCCCCTGCCGGGGACGAAGATTTGCGAATGTGTCCGCGTGAAAGCGCCTCCCTCACGTACTCCTCCATGGCCTCATTCTCCGCTACCGACAGTGGATAGACTTTGCCACGAGGAGGAACGGCACCAGATTGTAACTCTATGGCACAATCGTATGGGCGGTGCGGAGGTAGGGCAACCGCGCGCACCTTATCGAATACATCCCGGTACTCCTCGTATTCAGGAGGCAACAGAGAGTCCGAGGAAGTACACAGCAACTTGACAGACCCATGGATGCAACTAGCCCCACACTGCGGTGACCACGAGAGGATCTCGACCGATCTCCAATCGAAAGTCGGATTATGCTTCTGGAGCCAGGGGTACCCCAAGACCACCGAGTAGTGTGGAGACGAAATAACCTGGAGGCAGACCGACTCTCTGTGAACGGCACCAATGGCTATCCCCACTGGAAGGGTCTCATGAGTCACGTGTGGCGGCAGAAGGGGTCTGCCATCTATCGCCTCAAGAGCCAGTGGGGAACCTCGAGCCTGCAGAGGAATGGAATTGGCGGCAGCGAACACACTATCAATGAACAAACCACCAGCACCAGAGTCCACCAACGCCTGGGTCGTCACCGAGCCCCCGACCCAGGAGAGGACAACAGTGATCAGTGGTTTGTCAACACGGGAAACCGGGGACGAGGAGACTCCACCCAAGATCTGCCCCCGACAGGATCTCAGGGTACGAGCGTTTCCCGGACGGTTCGGACATGCCAACCGAAAATGCCCACCGAGACCACAGTACATGCATCGGCCCTCGCGTCTCCAGAGTGCCCTCTCCCCCTCGGACAGGCGAGCAAACCCCAGCTGCATGGGTTCACCCCCAGACAAGTCATCCCCAGGAGGCGTGGGAGGAGAGGGAGGCACGGGTGGGACAGCAAACGTAGGCACCAATCTGTTAGAAGACCTCCGCAGGTTCTCCTTAAAGGAAGGTCTCTCCCTGAGTCTGGTGTCAATCAAAATCAGGAAAGAAATAAGAGACTCGAGCTCAACTGGTAGGTCCTTAGCTGCAACCTCATCCTTCAAGGCATCCGAGAGACCATGAGAGAAAGCAGCGACCAGAGCCTCATTATTCCAGCCCACCTCTGCTGCCAGGGTACGAAACTCAATGGCAAATTCAGCTACGGATCGTGAACCCTGTCTGATGGACATAAGGAGCTTCGCAGCAGAGGCAGCACGAGCCGGCACATCGAATACCTTCCGAAGAGAAGCAACAAAACCGGAAAACTCGGCAACCACCGGATTGTTGTTCTCCCATAAAGGGCTGGCCCAGGCCAAGGCCTTGTCCGAGAGCAGCGAGATCAAGAAGCCCACCTTTGATCTCTCAGTAGGAAAGGCATGTGGCAGCAACTCGAAATAAATGCCCACCTGGTTAAGGAAACCTCGGCACTGAGTTGGCTCTCCCCCAAAGCGCTGTGGAAGAGGGGCAGAACCGGTCATACCCCGAAACACCGCAGGCGCAACAACAGGTGTCGGGGTAGACTCTGGCGCAACAACCGGAGCGGCAGTAGGAGCGAGCCCAGGAGCGACAACCGACCCATCGGCAACGGGAGCGAAATGAGCCGTGCGTTCAAGCAGGGTTTGCAACGCCACAGCGAACCGACCCAACAGGTGATCCTGCTGATCAAGTCTGGCAACCAGCGTGGGTAGCGAGGATGGCCCTGTACCGTCAGAATTCATGGCTTGGTCCTAATGTCACGGAACCATGAACCAGACGTACAACAAGAGATAAATGAAAATAAGAAGGCTATATTGAAAATAAAGCTGTAAAGCAAAAGTCCAAACGGATGGTGAAACCGAGCAGAGTCTTTGCGAAGCCAGAGGTCAGGAACCAGAAGGGTAGTCAGACGAAGCCAGGATCAGGAACCAGCAGGGTAGTCAGACGAAGCCAGGATCAGGAACCAGCAGGGTAGTCAGACGAAGCCAGGATCAGGAACCAGCAGGGTAGTCAGACGAAGCCAGGATCAGGAACCAGAAGCAGCAGCAGTCTTAGAAGCATGTGAACACAAGAGGACCAAGCAAGGAACTGAAGCCACAGACCTCCTATATATATGAGCTAGGCATCCAGCTCCTCCCAGGGGAAGGAGGAGCCGCAGGGTGGAAGGCTACAAGAAACCCAGAAACCAAGATGGCCGCCAGCACATGTCAAACGAAGGAGAGCAGCAAGCAGGTAAGACCATGACAGGTCTGTTCTATAAAACTTATAGAAGACCATGGTTTCTGGTGAAATTCAGGGAGAAAAATGTCTGTTGTGATGGAAACCTCCTCCCAAATCTAGTGATAGCCGCCATTACTGTAACGGGCATCAGTAGTGACGTGCTCTGCAGGTTTTATGCTTATGATCCAGTGTGGACAGGAGGGCGGTGTAACATGGAGACTTTTCTGATGTCTGGTGCACTATATCACCTTCCCCTCAGAGTCAGAATGGTGGTGCTAAACACACAAAGTCTTTGTCAGCATCCTCTTGGGGGTCAGAGACAGATACACAAGGAGAGGAGGAAGTTTGTGTTTGTCACTGTACTGCTGGGATATATCCTGTGTGTGTGTGTCACTGTACTGCTGGGATATATCCTGTGTGTGTGTGTCACTGTACTGCTGGGATATATCCTGTGTGTGTGTGTCACTGTACTGCTGGGATATATCCTGTGTGTGTGTGTCACTGTACTGCTGGGATATATCCTGTGTGTGTGTGTGTGTCACTGTACTGCTGGGATATATCCTGTGTGTGTGTGTGTCACTGTACTGCTGGGATATATCCTGTGTGTGTGTGTGTCACTGTACTGCTGGGATATATCCTGTGTGTGTGTGTCACTGTACTGCTGGGATATATCCTGTGTGTGTCACTGTACTGCTGGGATATATCCTGTGTGTGTGTCACTGTACTGCTGGGATATATCCTGTGTGTGTGTGTGTCACTGTACTGCTGGGATATATCCTGTGTGTGTGTGTGTGTCACTGTACTGCTGGGATATATCCTGTGTGTGTGTCACTGTACTGCTGGGATATATCCTGTGTGTGTGTGTGTGTCACTGTACTGCTGGGATATATCCTGTGTGTGTGTCACTGTACTGCTGGGATATATCCTGTGTGTGTCACTGTTCTGCTGGGATATATCCTGTGTGTGTGTGTGTGTCACTGTACTGCTGGGATATATCGTGTGTGTGTGTGTCACTGTACTGCTGGGATATATCCTGTGTGTGTCACTGTACTGCTGGGATATATCCTGTGTGTGTGTGTGTGTCACTGTACTGCTGGGATATATCCTGTGTGTGTGTCACTGTACTGCTGGGATATATCCTGTGTGTGTGTAACAGTCCTACAGGCTCACCTGAGTCAGAGGACCGCTTGCTGGAGGTAGGAGTGGAGCCCAGTGGCAAGGACCGCAGGCAGGTAGTAGGTGCAGGAAGTCTGGCAGAGGCGTAGTCGGTAGGCGGGCGGTGGGTCAGGGCAGGCGGCAGTAAGCGTAGTCAGACAATCCGGATGGCAACGGTGGTAGCAGTTCAGTAGGTAGGGACAAGCAGAAGAGTAGTAGGTAGGCAATTCCTGGTCAGCAGTGGACTTTCAATAGTAACAAGAGCAGCAGATGAGGAGAAGCTTGATCGAGGCTCAGGAGCTCAATAATCAGCAAACTGGAGTGCAAGGGGCTGGACTTATATAGGGAAGTACCAGGTGTGGGGAATCAAGGGTAATGAGCAAGGCTTGGCAAGACTGAGGTTAACTAATAGGCTTCAGGGAGGAATGTCCAGAGAGGACGGTAGCCTAGTAAGCAGGGCTACCGCCTGGGATGTGGCTGGTCACGGGTTCGAATCCCGACAGTACTCCCCCCCCCCCCCCCCCCCTTCCAAGGTGACCTCCGGGCACCGCAGGGGCAGGCTTACCGGGGTGCCGTTGGTGGAACTCTTTTACCAGTCTGGGGGCGTGGACATTTTCTTCTCGCTCCCAGGAGTTATCCTCAGGAGGGTAACCCTCCCACCCAATTAGGTATTGTAGTCTTCCCCGGTGGATCCTGGAGTCGAGAATCTTTGCGACAACATATTCTTCTTCACCCTGTACCCTCACGGGTGGTGGAGGGGGAGAGTGGCGGCCTGTGAAGGTGTTCTCTACGTATGGCTTGAGGAGAGAGCAATGGAAGACAGGGTGCACCCTAATGGAGTCCGGAAGGTCGAGACGGAAAGTGACCTCGTTGATTTGTGCGGAGATCCGGAACGGACCCATGTATCTTTGGGCAAATCTTTTGGAGGGGACCTTCAATCTGAGGTTCCTGGTGGACAGCCACACCTTGTCTCCCACATGGAAGCCCGGGGTGGGTTTGCGACATCTGTCTGCTCCCTGTTTAAAGCACCTCTGGGCAAGCTGGAGGTTGTCTATAATGTTCTTTTGTGCCTCCTGTAGGGTTGTTAGGCGTTCGGCCACTGCTGGGAGGGTGGAGGCGACGGGTAGGTGGGGAATGAACACCGGGTGCGAGCCTGTGTTAGCAAAGAAGGGGCTGTGCTTGGTTGAGCTGTGCTCAGCATTGTTGTAGGCGAACTCGGCCGTGGGGAGATGATCCAGCCAGTCATCCTGCAGGTGGGAGCTGAAACAGCGTAGGTATTGCTCTAGGGTCTGATTAGTTCTCTCCGTCTGCCCGTTTGACTGAGGGTGGAAAGCAGAGGACAGGTTCACTTTAACCCCGAGCGCCAGGCAGAAGTTCTTCCAGAACTTTGAGGCAAATTGTACGCCTCGGTCGGAGACCACGTCGTCCGGGATCCCATGCAGCCTGAAGACCTCTCTGAGAATAAGATCGGCCGTCTGTTTGGCGTAGGCCTTTGTAGGGGATGAAATGGGCCATCTTGGTGAGACGGTCGACCACGACCAGGATGGTGTTCATCCCTTTTGAAGGAGGAAGGTCTACCACAAAGTCCATGGAGATCGAGCCCCAGGGGCGGGAGGGAATCGGGAGGGGTTGTAACAGACCCACGGGAGAGGAACGAGGAGTCTTATTGCGGGCACAGACCGTGCACGAGGAGATGTACCTCTTGATGTCCTCCTTGTATGTTGGCCACCAGAAGGAGCGGGAGAGAAGCTCCTGGGTCTTTCTTGTGCCAAAATGACCGGCCACCTTGGAGTCATGGTTGAGTTTGAGCACTTCGAGCTGTGCGATTTCTGGTACATATAGTTGTAGGTCCTGATGAAACCAATGACCGTTCTTAAACGTAAGGCTGACATTGCCTGTGGGGTGGGAGAGGAAGGGGTCATTTTCATATCCTTCTTTGATTGTGCCCAGGAGTTCTTTAGAGTAGGTGGCCCCTACGACCCTTCTCTCGGGTAAGATGTTATTTTGGCCCTTGTTACTCTGTGAGGGCTCGGAAAACATTCTGGAGAGGGCGTCAGCCTTGCCATTTTTTGATCCAGGGCGATAGGTGATGAGATAGTTGAAGCGGGAAAAGAATAGGCTCCATCTGGCCTGTCTGGCTGAGAGTCTCTTAGCGCTGCGGATGAACTCGAGGTTCTTGTGGTCAGTTAGTACGATTATGGGGTTGGTGGCTCCCTCCAGCAGGTGTCTCCACTCGGAGAAGGCATCCTTGATCGCCAGTAGTTCTTTGTTCCCGATGTCATAGTTCTTCTCGGAGGGGGACATCTGGCGGGAGAAATATGCGCACGGGTGTAATCGCATCCTCTCCCCTGTCCGTTGTGACAAAACTGCCCCCACCGCAGAGTCTGATGCATCCACTTCGACTGTAAATGGGAGCTCGGGGTTCGGGTGGATTAGGATTGGGGCAGAAGTGAAGAGGAGTTTCACGAGTTGGGTGATTGGTGCTATGACCTTGGAGAAGTTCCGGATAAACTTCCGATAGAAGTTGGCGAAGCCAATGAATCTTTGTATCTCCTTCTCGTTTTTCGGAACGGGCCAGTTCATCACAGCTTGGACCTTCCCCGGGTCCATACTTAGGCCCTCTGGGGAGATGATGTATCCGAGGAACTGAGTGGTGGTTCGCTCAAACTCGCATTTCTCTAGCTTGATATAGAGAGAGTTCTGTCTGAGTCTCTGCAGTACCCTGCGGACGTGTTCGCGGTGCTGCTCGAGGTCTTCAGAGAAGATCAAGATGTCGTCCAGGTAAACGACTACAAACAGATCCAGCATGTCCCTGAGGACGTCGTTAATGAAGTGCTGGAAGGTGGCGGGAGCATTGCAGAGTCCGAAAGGCATGACCAGGTACTCGAAATGACCATAACGTGTCCGGAAGGCGGTCTTCCATTCGTCCCCAGGGCGGATTCGGACGAGGTTGTAGGCCCCTCGAAGGTCGAGTTTGGTGAAGATCTTCGCTTCCTGGAGTCTCTCAAGGAGTTCGGAAATCAGTGGGAGCGGGTACCGTTTTTTTACGGTTATGTCATTAAGCTTTCTGTAGTCTATGCAGGGACGCAGGGAGGAGTCTTTTTTTCTCTACGAAGAAAAAGGGGGCTCCCGCGGGGGAGGTGGAAGGCCGGATGAACCCCTTTCTCAGGTCCTCGTCCAGGTACTCTTTCAGAGCCTTGAGTTCAGGCTCTGAGAGGGAGTAGATACTGCCAAAGGGTATTTCGGCCCCGGGCAACAGTTCTATAGGGCAGTCGTAGGGTCGGTGTGGTGGCAGCTTGTCTGCGTTTTTCTTGTCGCAGACATCCTGGAACTCGCGGTATTGAGGGGGTAGCAGATCCTTGACGGATAGTTTAGAGATGGTGGTGTCTTCAGGTGGAAGGACGGGTTTGTGGGAGCAATTTAGCGTGCAGAACTCGGATGGGAATCGTATGCAGCGGGTTTCCCAGTCCACCAAGGGGTTGTGGATGCCCAAGATCACTGGGAACTTCGGGGAAGCGATCAGAGAGAAGTGGATCTTTTCACGGTGATCTGGTTCTATGAGGAGTTGTAGTTCGGTGGTCTCGTGAGTGGCCGGCCCCGAGGAGAGTGGGGATCCGTCGACGGTTTCCAGGTCAACGGGGGCTGCCTTGATTGTCAGTGGAATGTTCTTTTCAATAGTAACAAGAGCAGCAGATGAGGAGAAGCTTGATCAAGGCTCAGGAGCTCAATAATCAGCAAACTGGAGTGCAAGGGGCTGTACTTATATAGGGAAGTACCAGGTGTGGGGAATCAAGGGTAATGAGCAAGGCTTGGCAAGACTGAGGTTAACTAATAGGCTTCAGGGAGGAATGTCCAGAGAGGACGGTAGCCTAGTAAGCAGGGCTACCGCCTGGGATGTGGCTGGTCACGGGTTCGAATCCCGACAGTGTGTGTCACTGTACTGCTGGGATATATCCTGTGTGTGTGTGTGTGTGTGTGTGTGTGTGTCACTGTACTGCTGGGATATATCCTGTGTGTGTGTGTCACTGTACTGCTGGGATATATCCTGTGTGTGTGTGTCACTGTACTGCTGGGATATATCCTGTGTGTGTGTGTCACTGTACTGCTGGGATATATCCTGTGTGTGTGTGTCACTGTACTGCTGGGATATATCCTGTGTGTGTGTGTCACTGTACTGCTGGGATATATCCTGTGTGTGTGTGTCACTGTACTGCTGGGATATATCCTGTGTGTGTGTGTCACTGTACTGCTGGGATATATCCTGTGTGTGTGTGTCACTGTACTGCTGGGATATATCCTGTGTGTGTCACTGTACTGCTGGGATATATCCTGTGTGTGTGTCACTGTACTGCTGGGATATATCCTGTGTGTGTCACTGTACTGCTGGGATATATCCTGTGTGTGTGTGTGTCACTGTACTGCTGGGATATATCCTGTGTGTGTCACTGTACTGCTGGGATATATCCTGTGTGTGTGTGTGTCACTGTACTGCTGGGATATATCCTGTGTGTGTGTGTCACTGTACTGCTGGGATATATCCTGTGTGTGTGTGTCACTGTACTGCTGGGATATATCCTGTGTGTGTCACTGTACTGCTGGGATATATCCTGTGTGTGTGTGTCACTGTACTGCTGGGATATATCCTGTGTGTGTGTGTCACTGTACTGCTGGGATATATCCCTCAGCACATTTATATGTGATGTTGCAGGCACGCGTCTCAAGAGATTGGAGACAATCTCTTGAGACGGAACAGAGCCCTACCTGACCATGATTCCATGAGTCCTGCCATCCTGTAGTGCGACCTGTGCTCACAGCTTGATGGACATTCCCCAGAGATCACCGGATGAGGGCAGGTTCACACTGAGCACCAGTCTAAAGATGCCATGGTGAACGTTCTGCTGCCTCAAACCTCATCCAGCATGACCGGTTTGGTGGTGGGTCAGTGATGATCTGGGGAGGCATGTCCTTGGATGGTGGCACAAACCTCACATGATGGCCAATGGTATCCTGACCCCTGTTAGGTATCAGGATAAACTTCTCAGAGCCGTTGTCACCTAGACTGGTGCAGTTGGCCCTGGGTTCCTCCTGGCAGTTCCTGTATAATGAAGGCATTGATGCAATTGACAGGCCCTCACGTGCTCCAGACCTCTGGGCATTCTATATCACTGGACACTTCGGGAGCCCACTGAGGCCCTGACTCTGGTCTGGGGGACGATCTTCCAGGACACCATGGAGCATGCCCAGATATTGCCAGGAGTGCATACGGGCACGTGGGGGCCACACACATTACTGACTCACATTATGAGCTGCTGTCAGGAAATTTTTGGGTGATTTGGTTGATGATTTGGCTCTCGGTTAATTACACGCTTTCTGTTTCATTCAGTTTGGCTAACCTCAAACAGGTCTATGAAAGGCTCCTGTCCGGATAGGAGCAGTCTCTCAGCGGCGCTGTCCTGGACTCGCGGAGAACGTAACTGCAGTGTCTGTAAAATATAAGATGCATTCCTGAGAACAAAATCTGGCTGAAAAGTGCATTTGACCCCTGACCACTACCACCGGGCAGAGCGCTCATTGGCAGAGCACTGTGCCGCCACTCATTGCCCACACGGCAGTGATCTCTATGATCAGTGTGCTTGGCAGGGACGTAGAAGCTTGTAGGCCCTATGAATGGTGACCATGCTGGAGGCTGTACGTGGCTGGTTATTGTTCTAAGTAGTTATTCCCCTTCCACGATAAAGCATCGGTCATGACCCCCGCTCAGTATCGAGCAGTTATTGCCGGGTAATTTCTAAGTGACTGAATCTCTTCACTTGTCCTCAAGATGTTAAGGGGGTATTACAGTTATAATAAGTTATTCCCTTTCCAAAGGATAGGGGATAACTATCAGATCGGCGAGGGTCCTACTGCTGGGACCCCCACTGATCACAAGAAAGGAGGCCTCGTACCCTCTGCAGCCCCCTGAAATGAACAGAGCGGCTGGTTGGGCATGTGCGTGGGATTCTACGGGAATTCCAGAGATAGGTGAGCGCTGTACTCGGCTACCTCCGGAACTCCAATAGTAAAAGAGCGGCCACGCGCATGCCCCGACCAGCCACTCTGTTCATTTCAGGGGTCTGCAGGGTGTACAGGGCCCCGTTGTTCTTGTGATCGTTGCGGGTCCCTCATCGATCTGATTGTATCCTATGGAAAGGGAATAACTTATTATAACTGGACTAACCCCTTAACATCTTGAGGACAAGTGAAGAGATTCAGGAATAATTTTACTTCCACTCCGTCAGTCCCTCAGATATTACCCGGCAATAACTGCTCGATACAGAGCGGGGGTCATGACTGATGCTATACCTGTAAGCCAAGAACTTCTGAGAGACACATCATAAACTTGGTGCGGGGGCAGAAGACACTAAAGGGTTGTCTCATCTCGCTGTTTCTAAGGTGAGATGGGACTAAGTCCAAGCCACCAAGTGTCTTGGAATTGGTGGAGCGGGCCAGCAGTGCTTGGGAGCTACGGAAGCAGAGTGGCGCAGCAAACTATACCGTTTCCCTAACGCAGAACCACATGCACTGCAATGGAAGCGCAGTCACCCAGTCTGCTGTTTCCTGGCCACCTGGTGCTCAAGACTTGGTCTCATCTCAACTTACTAACGGCCTCTCCCCGGCTGTGTCCTCAGGTGTGTATTATCCTCTGAAAAAAAAGTAATTTCATGTTCTTGAAATTCTCACGCAATGCATTCAGTATTTCCACCATAGGTTTACATTTGAACATTTCGACCAGACCTACTCGGGGAAGCATACTTACCTGCTCCTTCAGTCCCCCGCCACCACTGCCTCACTCCAGTCTCAGAGTGTCAACATCCTGTTAGCTCTAGGTCACGTGGCCGCTGCAGTCAGTAACTGGGTCTCGTGATGCATGGTGGACACATCACTTCACCGAGGGAAGGAGCGGGGCAGAAATATGGACTTTTATGTCTGTTCAACCCCAACCTACATACAGAATGGCCTCTGCGAACCCCTCACTTCTCATCCCGGGGGAGAATGAAATGGATGTGGCAAGGCTTGGGCATAGTGCTCTAACAGAATATGTGGTCATCAAAACAGAAACAGGCATGTGGCCATCAAATGGTGGGACCCACTTCTATCAGACATTTATGACAGTTCCTGTGGATATGCCATAAATATTCATGTTGGGAATCCCCCTTTATTCCATGTGCTGGTGGCTTTGAGAGGCTGGATTTTTCCATGCTCAACAAAATTATTGGATCTCTCTAATGTTCTTGTTCCCGTGTGATTTCCTGCCTTTCCTTTCCTCATAAAGGGAACTGCAGTACTAGAAGCCTCCGATTTATCCAATTTTGGCATCTTCTCCTGAATGACCCACCAGTGATGGACAAGGACAGGAATTGGATCACCAGAAGAATATTAGACTTCACCTTGGAAATCATCTCCCTGTTGAGCGGAGAGGTAAATTTTTCTAGATTTCTGTGATCTTTATCCAGCAGCCTATTTAACAACTTCAAGCCATCCGGGTGACAAACCATGAGGATGACCCACATAAATGTTTTCATTGTAACTTCCTTTTCTCCTCTTCTCTCATGTAACATATATAAAGGTCTCCATCGTGTCCTCCCTTTCTCTTCTTCTCTCATGTAACATATATAAAGGTCTTTGTCGTGTCCTCCCTTTCTCTTCTTCTCTCATGTAACATATATAAAGGTCTCCGTCGTGTCCTCCCTTTCTCCTCTTCTCTCATGTAACATATATAAAGGTCTCCGTCGTGTCCTCCCTTTCTCTTCTTCTCTCATGTAACATATATAAAGGTCTCCGTCGTGTCCTCCCTTTCTCCTCTTCTCTTATGTAACATATATAAAGGTCTCCGTCGTGTCCTCCCTTTCTCTTCTTCTCTCATGTAACATATATAAAGGTCTCCGTCGTGTCCTCCCTTTCTCTTCTTCTCTCATGTAACATATATAAAGGTCTCCGTCGTGTCCTCCCTTTCTCTTCTTCTCTCATGTAACATATATAAAGGTCTCCGTCGTGTCCTCCCTTTCTCTACTTCTCTCATGTAACATATATAAAGGTCTCCGTTTTGTCCTCCCTTTCTCTTCTTCTCTCATGTAACATATATAACGGTCTCCGTCGTGTCCTCCCTTTCTCCTCTTCTCTCATGTAACATATATAAAGGTCTCCGTCGTGTCCTCCCTTTCTCTTCTTCTCTCATGTAACATATATAAAGGTCTCCGTTGTGTCCTCCCTTTCTCTTCTTCTCACATGTAACATATATAAAGGTCTCCGTCGTGTCCTCCCTTTCTCCTCTTCTCTCATGTAACATATATAAAGGTCTCCGTCGTGTCCTCCCTTTCTCTTCTTCTCCCATGTAACATATATAAAGGTCTCCGTCGTGTCTTCCCTTTCTCTTCTTCTCTCATGTAACATATATAAAGGTCTCCGTCGTGTCCTCCCTTTCTCTTCTTCTCTCATGTAACATATATAAAGGTCTCCGTCGTGTCCTCCCTTTCTCTTCTTCTCTCATGTAACATATATAAAGGTCTCCGTCGTGTCCTCCCTTTCTCCTCTTCTCTCATGTAACATATATAAAGGTCTCCGTCGTGTCCTCCCTTTCTCTTCTTCTCTCATGTAACATGTATAAAGGTCTCCGTCGTGTCCTCCCTTTCTCCTCTTCTCTCATGTAACATATATAAAGGTCTTCGTCGTGTCCTCCCTTTCTCTTCTTCTCTCATGTAACATATATAAAGGTCTCCGTCGTGTCCTCCCTTTCTCCTCTTCTCTCATGTAACATATATAAAGGTCTCCGTCGTGTCCTCCCTTTCTCTTCTTCTCTCATGTAACATATATAAAGGTCTTCGTCGTGTCCTCCCTTTCTCTTCTTCTCCCATGTAACATATATAAAGGTCTCCGTCGTGTCCTCCCTTTCTCTTCTTCTCTCATGTAACATATATAAAGGTCTCCGTCGTGTCCTCCCTTTCTCTTCTTCTCTCATGTAACATATATAAAGGTCTCCGTCGTCTCCTCCCTTTCTGTACTTTCTTTTTCAGTTTACTGAGTGTCTCTCTTCATTCACAGCATTACACAGTAGTGAAGAAGGCATTGGCTGACTGTGTGACTCCCTTCATCCAGGAGTCAGAAGGGTGCACCCCCATCACAGAGCCTCACCCCCTGATACATGAGCAGAAGATCCTAGAACTCACCCACAAGATGATGGAGCTGCTGACTGGAGAGGTGACACTGCTGGGAATACTGGGAGGTTCTCCAGTAACAACACTGGAGGGGTCTGGGTGATGATGGTGTCATTGTGTTGTCAGGTTCCTGTAAGGTGTCAGGATGTGGCGGTGTATTTCTCCATGGAGGAGAGGAAGTATATAGAAGGACACAAGGATCTGTACAAGGACGCCATGATGGAGGACCTCTGGCCTCGAACATCACAAGGTAGGAAGTGGGGATCGACCGATATTGATATTTTATAGCCGATACCGGTAATCTGTGAACTTTCAGGCCGATAGCCGATAATTTATACCGATATTTTATATATTCTAATATATATTATATTAGTTGGTAGTCACTGAGGTGGTGGAAATTTGCATTTGGCACTAGTATATTATAAATGTATGGTAAATTATAAATTAATAAAGCCCTTAGTTGGTAGTCAATTTATAATTTACATTTATAATATACTAGTGCCAAATGCCAATTTCCACACCATCCCCCCTCCTCACTGACTTTATTTATCCTCTATCAGACCTCATTTCAGACTTTATTAACCCCTATCAGACCTCAGATCAGACTTTATTTATCCTCTATCAGACCTCAGATCAGACTTTATCCCCTATCAGACCTCAGATCAGACTTTGTTAACCCCTATCAGACCTCAGATCAGACTTTTATTTATCCACTATCAGACCTCAGATCAGACTTTATTAACCCCTATCAGACCTCAGATCAGACTTTTATTTATCCACTATCAGACCTCAGATCAGACTTTATTAACCCCTATCAGACCTCAGATCAGACTTTATTTATCCTCTATCAGACCTCAGATCAGACTTTATTTATCCTCTATCAGACCTCAGATCAGACTTTATTTATCCTCTATCAGACCTCAGATCAGACTTTATTTATCCTCTATCAGGCCTCAGATCAGACTTTATCCACTATCAGACCTCAGATCAGACTTTATTAACCCCTATCAGACCTCAGATCAGACTTTATTTATCCTCTATCAGACCTCAGATCAGACTTTATTTATCCTCTATCAGACCTCAGATCAGACTTTATTTATCCTCTATCAGACCTCAGATCAGACTTTATTTATCCTCTATCAGACCTCAGATCAGACTTTATTAACCCCTATCAGACCTCAGATCAGACTTTATTAACCCCTATCAGACCTCAGATCAGACTTTATTTATCCTCTATCAGACCTCAGATCAGACTTTATTTATCCTCTATCAGACCTCAGACCTCAGATCAGACTTTATTTATCCCCTATCAGACCTCAGATCAGACTTTATCCACTATCAGACCTCACATCAGACTTTATTTATCCTCTATCAGACCTCAGATCAGACTTTATTAACCCCTATCAGACCTCAGATCAGACTTTATTTATCCTCTATCAGACCTCAGATCAGACTTTATTAACCCCTATCAGACCTCAGATCAGACTTTATTTATCCCCTATCAGACCTCAGATCAGACTTTTTATTTATCCACTATCAGACCTCAGATCAGACTTTATTAACCCCTATCAGACCTCAGATCAGACTTTATTAACCCCTATCAGGCCTCAGATCAGACTTTATTTATCCCCTATCAGACCTCAGATCAGACTTTATTTATCCCCTATCAGACCTCAGATCAGACTTTATTTATCCTCTATCAGACCTCAGATCAGACTTTATTTATCCTCTATCAGACCTCAGACCTCAGATCAGACTTTATTTATCCCCTATCAGACCTCAGATCAGACTTTATCCACTATCAGACCTCAGATCAGACTTTATTTATCCTCTATCAGACCTCAGATCAGACTTTATTAACCCCTATCAGACCTCAGATCAGACTTTATCCACTATCAGACCTCAGATCAGACTTTATTAACCCCTATCAGACCTCAGATCAGACTTTATTAACCCCTATCAGACCTCAGATCAGACTTTATCCACTATCAGACCTCAGATCAGACTTTATTTATCCTCTATCAGACCTCAGATCAGACTTTATTTATCCTCTATCAGACCTCAGATCAGACTTTATTTATCCCCTATCAGACCTCAGATCAGACTTTTTATTTATCCACTATCAGACCTCAGATCAGACTTTATTAACCCCTATCAGACCTCAGATCAGACTTTATTAACCCCTATCAGACCTCAGATCAGACTTTATTTATCCTCTATCAGACCTCAGATCAGACTTTATTTATCCTCTATCAGACCTCAGATCAGACTTTATTTATCCCCTATCAGACCTCAGATCAGACTTTTTATTTATCCACTATCAGACCTCAGATCAGACTTTATTAACCCCTATCAGACCTCAGATCAGACTTTATTAACCCCTATCAGGCCTCAGATCAGACTTTATTTATCCCCTATCAGACCTCAGATCAGACTTTATCCACTATCAGACCTCAGATCAGACTTTATTTATCCTCTATCAGACCTCAGATCAGACTTTATTTATCCTCTATCAGACCTCAGATCAGACTTTATTTATCCTCTATCAGACCTCAGATCAGACTTTATTAACCCCTATCAGACCTCAGATCAGACTTTATTAACCCCTATCAGACCTCAGATCAGACTTTATTTATCCTCTATCAGACCTCAGATCAGACTTTATTTATCCTCTATCAGACCTCAGATCAGACTTTATTTATCCTCTATCAGACCTCAGATCAGACTTTATTTATCCTCTATCAGACCTCAGATCAGACTTTATTTATCCTCTATCAGACCTCAGATCAGACTTTATTTAACGCCTATCAGACCTCAGATCAGACTTTATTTAACGCCTATCAGACCTCAGATCAGACTTTAACCCGTATCAGACCTCAGATCAGACTTTAACCCGTATCAGACCTCAGATCAGACTTTAACCCGTATCAGACCTCAGATCAGACTTTAACCCGTATCAGACCTCAGATCAGACTTTAACCCGTATCAGACCTCAGATGAATAAAATAAAATAAAACTCCTCACCTCTCCTGCGCCGTGGCTCCTCTTCATCTCCGGGTCCGGCGTTTCGCTCCCCTCTTCGTTCTCTGGCCCGCGCTGCACTGTCACCTGACAGCGTTCAGAGTCAGGTCATAGTGCGCACACTACGTCCTAACGCTGTACGAGGTCAGGACGGTGCAGCGTGGGCCCCATCAAAGAGGACCAGGGAGGGCGCTTCCATAAGGGCTCACTAGTATTCGCTTTATACCCATCATCGGTATATCGGCAAGGTTAGATGCCGATACTGATAATGTGCAAAATCCTTAATATCGGCTGATAATATCGGTACATCCGATAATCGGTCGATCCCTAGTAGGAAGAGATATATGCTGTGTATAGGTACTGGCTGACACTGTCTGCTGTGTTCAAGCTTGCGTTGAGACATCTGGCATTTGAAAATCTTACTAAGGCTTTGAACTGGATTAAAAAAGTTAAAAAAAAGTACCTATTTCCCCTCTGATCCCCTTCCAATGCTGCCCAGGTTCCCCTCTGGTGAATCCTTCCCAGTCCTTTCAACATACAGGAAAGACCGCTCAGCCTATCATTGGACAACACTACTGGAAGTGATTGGCTGAGCATCCATTAATTGTGTGTTGAGAGGGACCGGGATGGAGAAAATGGGGATAGATATTTGGGCGCCCCACTCCCTGCCCCCACAGTCTCTGTCTTTGGCTGTCTAATTAGCCTAATAGACGGCAGCTGTGAGAGCTCCTTCAGCGAGATGTCCACATTGCTCTTCCAGCCTGGAGAAGGCAGCATTGCAGAGGCAGTGGGAGTCACGAGTTCTGCTGTGAACTTTCCCTCGGGCTGCTGAGCAGTGGGCCTGTGTTTGGTCAGCTCGGGTTGCAGTGTGATTAGTCAGTGGCTGACTACTACCATTTCTGGCTTCAGGGCCCGGTTGTCTGCCTCTTGGCTTCAGGGCCCGGTTGTCTGCCTCTTGGCTTCAGGGCCCGGTTGTCTGCCTCTTGGCTTCAGGGCCCGGCTTTCTGCCTCTTGGCTTCAGGGCCTGGTTGTCTGCCTGTGCACCTCTGTCTGTCTGAACGCCTGTGCGCCTCTGCCTGCCTGTCTGAATGCCTGTGTGCCTCTGCCTGCCTGTCTGAACGCCTGTGCGCCTCTGCCTGCCTGGCTGAATGCCTGTGCGCCTCTGCCTGCCTGGCTGAACGCCTGTGCGCCTCTGCCTGCCTGGCTGAACGCCTGTGCGCCTCTGCCTGCCTGGCTGAACGCCTGTGCGCCTCTGCCTGCCTGGCTGAACGCCTGTGCGCCTCTGCCTGCCTGGCTGAACGCCTGTGCGCCTCTGCCTGCCTGGCTGAACGCCTGTGCGCCTCTGCCTGCCTGGCTGAACGCCTGTGCGCCTCTGCCTGCCTGGCTGAACGCCTGTGCGCCTCTGCCTGCCTGGCTGAACGCCTGTGCGCCTCTGCCTGCCTGGCTGAACGCCTGTGCGCCTCTGCCTGCCTGGCTGAACGCCTGTGCGCCTCTGCCTGCCTGGCTGAACGCCTGTGCGCCTCTGCCTGCCTGGCTGAACGCCTGTGCGCCTCTGCCTGCCTGGCTGAACGCCTGTGCGCCTCTGCCTGCCTGGCTGAACGCCTGTGCGCCTCTGCCTGCCTGGCTGAACGCCTGTGCGCCTCTGCCTGCCTGGCTGAACGCCTGTGCGCCTCTGCCTGCCTGGCTTATCTCTTTTTGCAACTATGCCTGTCTGGCTGGTTTCCCCTTTTGGGTCTGTGGCGGAACCCGCCTCGCCACTGGGCATTGGAGAGGCCTGGCTACCCGTCTCCTAACTACTGACTATGGCCCCTGGTGAATTGGTACGTTTAATGCAATTTGGGCATGTGGTATTTTGTATTGCTGTGTGTTGTGGACTGTATATATCTTGCTCTTGCTGTAAAGTTTGCTATGTTACAGGCATGGCTGTTCTGTGCCTTTTCTCCTCCCCCTTTTTCCTGTCCCATTGTTTCCCCGGCAGGGTGTTGTCTCCGGGACACTGGGAGACCAGTTTAAACCAGCTGCTCTGTCCCTCCTCAATCTCCCATCAGCCCTTGCTATTGTCTGGCCCCACCCTTCCTTGTACCATAGTCCTAGGTACCCTATTGTATGTAAATGAGGCTGTTGGGGGGGTTTAAAGTAGGTGTGCTGTGTCTAAATAAAGTCAGTTCCTGTTTTAACCCTCAAGGTGAAGTGTCGTCTCATTCTTGGGGGAGGATTTATTGCATGCTGTCCCAGTTTGACTGCTAGGAGTGTAAACCTATTCGTATGGTTTCCTATTCAACTGTCTACAGCATTCATATGCTTGAAGAGGATTTATATGCTTCTTCGGTTCGGTGATTGTGGTGTCTGCCGGAGTGCTTGGAAACCTCAGGAAACGTTAGGAGCATCCGTCAACGGAGGTACTCAGTCGGGGTGCCAGGTGTTCCGTTACATTGGTGGCAAGCAGTGGGATGGCGTCCTAGTGCGAGGAGAAGCAGCTCAGAGACACCGGTAACGTGTGGAGTTACAAATTGAGGGCAAACGCTAGCACTCGTGCAGCTCCCCTGAGAGCAGAGGTATCCAGCGACTTGGAGCAGACAAGTATGGAAGGCTCTGAAGATGACTGGCTGGCCGAGGTGAGGCAGCGAGTGGAGATAATGTGTCCATGGATATATGCCAGGCCATCTGGAACCAGGTCACAGCCAAGCGACACGCAAGGATGGAACGAGAATTCCGACTGGCGAAAGAGAGAGAAATTGCCCAGCGGAAGTAGTGTTACAGCAGCCGAGCAGAGGCTGCATCCGAGGAGGTTAGCAGTCTCCCCCTGAGGCGGCCAGAGGAACCCGAAGTAGGGGTCCTCATAGACTGGTCCTGTGAGGAACCACAACAGGCAGGTGGAGACGGGACCGAGGTCTCTCCACCGGGATGCTGGGCAGCTGGCCCAGACCCTCAGCAGCAGCCGGAGTTGCCAGGTGTGGACGCAGGTGGTCCTTACTCGCAAATGTTGAGGGACCTCACAGACTGGTCCTGGGAAGACCCACAGATGGCAGGTGGAGATGGGACCGAGATCTCTCTACCGGCCCTACAAGGATATGGGGCAGCCGACCCAGATCTCCAACTCCAGGTGGGGGTAATACAGGGATAGAAGTGTGTCATCCTTCCTTCCCAGCGGCAGAGTGCTTTACAGGGAGGGGAGACAGCCGGTTTCACTCCCCAGCAGCAGTGTGAACTACAGGGAGTGGAGACAGCCGGTCTCACTCCACAGCGGCAGTGTGCTTTACAGGGAGGGGAGACAGTCGGTCTCACTCCACAGCGGCAGTGTGCTTTACAGGGAGGGGAGACAGTCGGTCTCTCTCCCCAACAGCAGCAGTACCAGGAGGAGGAGGTAAGCAACCCCTCCCCTCCACAGCCAACTCCAAACCAGGTACTGGAGTCAGTAGAGGAGTCGTTAGCCCCCTCTGGCCCCCTCCCAGCAGAAGAGCTGGCATCTGGGCAGAGCGCCGCTGGCCTCTGCCCTACTTGTCCCCTTACTACCCAGCAGGACTGTACTCCAGTCCCTCCAGCAGAAGAGCTGGCATCCGGGCGGAGCGCCGCTAGCCTCTGCTCCACCGACCCCCTTGTTACAGGGCTGGCTTGCACCCCCCTCACCCCAGCAGAAGAGCTGGCATTAGGGCAGAGAGCCGCTAGTCTCTGCTCCACCGACCCCCTTGTTACAGGACTGGCTTGTACCCCCCTCACCCCAGCAGAAGTGCTGGCATCAGTGCAGAACACCGCTGGCCGCTGTTCCCCAAGTAGCCCCATCGGTTTGCCTAGCACACCAAGGGGAGACAGTAAGCCCCACAACAGTGCAGATGGGACCGTAGTCTCTGTACCTGCACCACTGGAGATATAAACAGTCTGTCCTGGTCCACAACAACAGGACAATGTATTGGAAGGAGAGGCAGTCTGTTTTCCCCTACAACAAGGGAGGGTGTCGCAGAGAGAGGAGCCTGTTGCCCCTTCCCCCCAGCAACAGCTTTGTTCAACCAGGGGAGAGGGCACCCTGGTTACCTTCCCCCCAAGCCATGGATCTACCACTGGGCGCAAGCGGCAGGGGGCCATAGGGACAACTACACCCTTGGAGAAAGGCCGGCTGACTATCAGAGCCCCAGACCGCCTGGAGGTCTGGAGTCTGGATAGTCTCAATGGGAAAGGGGAGAAATGTGGCGAACCCGCCTCGCACTGGGCATTGGAGAGGCCTGGCTACCCGCCTCCTACCTGCTGACTATGGACCCTGGTGAATTGGTACGTTGAATGCAATTTGGGCATGTGGTATTTTGTATTGCTGTGTGTTGTGGACTGTATATATCTTGCTCTTGCTGTAATGTTTGCTATGTTACAGGCATGGCTGTTCTGTGCCTCTTCTCCTCCCCCTTTTTCCTGTCCCATTGTTTCCCCGGCAGGGTGTTGTCGCAGGGACACTGGGAGACCAGTTTAAACCAGCTGCTCTGTCCCTCCTCCATCTCCCATCAGCCCTTGCTATTGTTTGGCCCCCACCCTTCCTTGTACCATAGTCCTCTAGGTGCCCTATTGTATGTAAATGAGGCTGTTGGGGGGGGTTTAAAGTAGGTGTGCTGTGTCTAAATAAAGTCAGTTCCTGTTTTAACCCTCAAGGTGAAGTGTCGTCTCATTCTTGGGGGAGGATTTATTGCATGCTGTCCCAGTTTGACTGCTAGGAGTGTAAACCTATTCGTATGGTTTCCTATTCAACTGTCTACAGCATTCATATGCTTGAAGAGGATTTATATGCTTCTTCGGTTCGGTGATTGTGGTGTCTGCCAGAGTGCTTGGAAACCTCAGGAAAACGCTAGGAGCATCCGTCAACGGAGGTACTCAGTCGGGGTGCCAGGTGATCAAATGATGGCTGCCTATGAACCTGATCTTGTCTGGCTGGCTGCCTTTAAGCCTGTAGTATAAAAGAAAGGGAAAAACTGTCAGTCTTTGTGGCAGGGCGACTATTTTCTTGTGCTTCTTGTACCTGTGGAGCTGATTGCTTCTGAGGTTATGCTTGCTGGGATAACTGCTCCTGTAGCTTTGCATTGGAGCCGTCTGCTTCTGCTGCTGGGCTTGTGTAGTGCAGTTGTGCTTGATCGGCTGCCTACCTTGGGTGGCTGGCGGCTAGTCCAGCAGTATCTGGATGACTGTACTTGGCTCTGAGTGGGTGTCTATGTGACCAGCTGTGCCTGAGGTGCCGCCATGTCTCAGTGGTGGTTTACCTTGGTGGCTATGCATGCATGGTGAACTAGTTCTGTGGCTTTGCCTGGTTGACAGTTTGTAGTTTAATGATCTACAATAAGCATAGCACACCAACAAAGCCCTATAATGCTCCTGGTGGGGAGTGAGAAGATGGGCTGGAACATATTGTTTGGATGGCCTACAGGATATATGGCGCACCAACAAAGCCCTATATGGCTCCTGGTTAGGAGTAAGAAGATGGGCTGGACTAGTTAGTCTGGATGGCCTACAGGAGGTATGGCTCAGCAGAAAAACCCTATAAATACTTGTCTACTGGGGTCCGTCATGCGGTAGTTTCTGGCGGTGCGGACCCTAGAAGGTCTGAAGGGTCCAGGGGGCTCTTTGGACGTCTTGCGCAGATCCAGGAGCTCCTCCAGGATATGGATGCCACGGTAGGGTTCCCTCATGGATGCCAGATTGAAAGGAAATTTGGAGATTTTAGCATCTGAACTTCTTCTGGTGGACCTAACAAAGGGCCTCCAGTGGACCTTGGATCAAAACATCTGTTTTGCACCAAAGGAATCGATGTTAAGCAGTCATCTTCAATTTTGATCATTCTATGTCAAGATAAGTACTTCTCTAAGATGTTTTGTTAAATCTGTTCCAATTATTTTTCTAAGCATTTGATGAGGAACCCATGTGGGATTTCTTTTATAAGATTATGCCTGGTTTAAAGTCTAATGTCTCCATACCTATTGGGGCAGTGCTTGAGCTACCTTCTTGATAGAGGTTGATTATTCTGCTTCCTGACGCCTACAGCACCTGCTTGGATGGTAGGTCCCTGAGAGTAAGTGCTCGTGCACACGACCATATGCCCTCCGAGACATACGGTCCGTGAGCGGGCCATATCTCCCGGAGCAGCATACATTGAGCGCACAGCATCATATGATCTTATGAATGCGGGACAATAGCCCCGCGGGCGGCCCTATGATGCTGTGCGCTCCCATGTGCACAATGTATGCCGCCCCAGGACATATGGCCCGCTCACGGACTGTATGTCTCGGAGGGCATACGGTCGTGTGCATGAGCCCGGAGATGGATCCAAGTCCATTGGGGCCACTTAAGCGGGCTGTGGAGTTGTCAGTATAGTTTCACTTGCTTCAAGCTTCGAAGTCTAGAAGCTTAGCCGGAAGCTCTGCAAGAATACATCTGAACCCGAGGGCTGCCGCCTAGAGGAGCTGTTATACTGATCATAAAAGCATCAAAAGCGGCCTCTGTCACCAATAAATTATTTGTGTTATTTTGGACTTCGGGATAATACAAGGTATAGAAGATCTCAACTAATGTTTAAAAATAAAATAAGATCTCAGTTATGAAGAAAGTTTATCAAAATAAATGTATTTACCCCGTAAAGGCTTTGGAGTATCTATATAAATATGGAACCAGACCTTGTAAAAGCCGGAGCAATAAATGACCCTGCAGAGAACATGGGATCATGTACAGAGAACACGGGATCATGTACAGAGAACATGGAACACGGGATCATGTACAGAGAACACGGGATCATGTACAGAGAACACAGGATCATGTACAGAGAACATGGAACACGGGATCATGTACAGAGAACATGGAACACGGGATCATGTACAGAGAACACGGGATCATGTACAGAGAACATGGAACACGGGATCACTACTAGAGTTCTGTGAAGGTATGGAAGCTGTTCCCTCGGGGTTTGGTGACGTCACTTACATGGCCCAACTTGTACATGAAGCATCACAATCACCTGAGCAGTAAGGTGTCCTGGGTGGTCACTAAACCAGCCTGGAGAACTGGACCTCTCACTTGCTCACAGACAGAAGTCCCGAGTCCTGGCGCTTGCCTGTAGGTGATGTCTGTATTGTATTTAGAGATAAAGCTGCAGTCAGCAGCTTATGAATAGGAGGACTCCTGAGCATGCGCAGTATCACATTCGGCCCACGCTGGAGAGTGATTAGAATGACTGTGATGGTGCTGAAGACCACAGAATGGGACTTCACGTATAGCAGCTGCCTTTCCAAAGTCCTAATAGCACGTATGGACACTGACAGCAGGTGACAGGAACCAGATGATGAGGGTCACGGCAGGAGGAAGTGGTCCAGCAGTGGAGTGGATGGCAGACAGGTAGGTAGTGGATGGGTGACAGTGAGCGACCATGACCCCATCTGAATTCAGCCCTGAACAATGCAACAGCAAGAAACAAGTCCCATCCTCAGCAAGAAGGACTTTCAGGAGTCTGAGTCTGGTCCAGCAAATGTGTAACCAGTGCACGGAGTTACATCATTATCGGTGAGATACCTATTGTTAGTGCCTCAACCAGCAACACAACGCCTATAAGGCAGCGTCACGGAGAGCGTGCACGTCTGTCAGCTATGCTCCAAGTATCACATACACACGCTTGATACACGGACTGCACATTTAAAGGCAATCAGTAAAAGTTATGTTTTATAGGAGAAATTATTTGGGTCAAGTTTGGGTATTTAGCCTAATAGGCACCTAATTTGTTGATTGCATAGAATGCAGAGAACACACCTGGTAGAACAAGATACAACAAAAGGACCACAGACCCCATAATACAGAATAAAGTGCAAACTATGTAGAAGAGAATGCACCGAGCATACACGAAACCTGACAACCAGAATGGAGTAATGTCTGGGTATATAAACGCTAGACAATCAGCAGCTCCACCCTAATCAACCAGGAAAGGCTAGAATATCACCGAGCCCAGATGTAAGACCGCTGCATCTAAGAGACTGTAACCTCCGCCTAAGCAGAGTTAGTGGATAGGTGAACATGAAGCATAACGGCTGCTGTCATCCATGTAATGCTTTATTCAGATGGACTTCGTTTCTGCAACTGTAGAAAGGTGGAAGGGAATTTATTACAGACACGTCCCAGATGTCCGCTGAACGCTTGTGTGTAAGGAGGTCTCTGGAGATGACTTCCTTTTCCATTGATGTGTGATGTATGGTCTTTAGGTTTCCATATTGAGTTTGAGAATATCTTTTTAGAGAGTTTACACATAATTCGTCTTATTTTACTAACTGCACAGAATTTTGGGATTTGCAATGAGCCGCAAAGCTGTGCACCGTTTCTAAATATCTCAGTAATGGAAAATGTTCAGCCGTTTCTTCAGAAGACTGTGTAATGTCCCAGGAGAGATTTGTCCTAATGAATGTGTCCTGGTGGAGCGAAGGACTGCGAAAGGGGAAATACTACTGATCTAGAATTAGTGTATGTGATTGAGTTCAGTAAAAAGGCACAACGTCCAAGTCTGTCAGGGTGGGGGGCTTACCCTGCATCTTGCTAATGGTAGGGGATATGGGGTATAACTCGAGGAGAATTCTCAGAATGCAAAGGGGAGAAGACCAATAGTGCTGGGGTGGCATCCACTTTACACCCGCTTCTCCTGTCTGCTGTGCTTTCTTATTCCAGAGGGTATTCCTTTGGACAGTTACCTCTGACAGACCCTTGTGTCTACTAGACAAGGAGGATGCCCTATCTCAGGACATTGTTATTTAGGACCTGATCACTAAACCTAGATGTGAAGGCTCTGAAGAAGAGTCTGATCTATAGACAGCCCTACAGGAGGCCATGTATTCAGTCACTGTGTGCTTGTGTCTCCACAGATGGATCCAGGAGGAGAATTCCCCTCGAGAGATGTCCCAGTCCTCTGTATTCCCAGGACTGTCCAGATGAGAAGCTCCCAGAGAACCATCAGGTACATGGAGCAGAGGTCTTACAACTTTAAGAGGATTGAACCACAATTAGTTTTATATTGTGACCACACAACGGAGAGACTCGCCCTTGACTTTCTCTCAACCTGAATCTCAAATTGTATCAGAACTTCCCTAAATAGGTAGTCTTTCTGCATCCTGTGGGGGGTGTAGGCTGGGTCACCACATGGGGGCTTCTCTAAGCTGAATTACCGCTCTTTTCTGCATGTGGTCAGCAGGAAGTGGGTGTCAAGAGTCGCTTCTGGTAGGGATACTGTTGGATGGATCCTTTGCTCTGAACAGGAGTGCAAACTGTCTGTCTCAGAAAAACCGTAATCAGAAAAATAATGATGTCCACCCTTGCAGTATTAGAGCCTTTTGCCAGGCCCCAGCTCAAGAACTAAAGGTAACAGGTGGGGTAGAGTCTTGGACCTAGCCTACTTACAGCCATGAGGAGGAGACTGAAGCATCGAACAACACTGCTCTCTGGGAAAAGTGATCAGAAGTCCAATCAACACTGAGCTCATTCTAGGACACGGGCTTAAGATCAAGGAGGAAGAGGGTTTACCAATTCATGGCAGAAGATGTTTTTAAAAGCATGGAAACATCTGGCTGGTAGTGGTACGATGCATGGAAAACACTCATTCACGCAGGTGAGTTTTCCTTCCAGATGTGATGCATGTAGTGAACATAGCACCTGGACTGAACCCGGACCATTCATGTCTATGACTCTGTGCACATGAGCCTTGTTTTTAACGTATCATCTCTGCGTTCAGGAGAAATCGTAGCTTGTTCTATATTATGCGTTTTCCACACAGCCCTGGCTCCATAGAAGTTAACGGGGCTCATGTGTAAAACAAAAGACCTCCGGAGGCAATACGTATTCATTAATGGTCGCTCGGAGATGCAAATTATTCTTCAGTCTTTCTTCACACGTGTGAAAAGTGCAACAAAACTGATTACATATGCACAAAAAACAAACGCTGAAGGCAATCTCGGACAAAACTGGTTCAACATGCGAGCGAAACCATCAGTCTTTGCTAAACAGACTCTGACACAATCCTTATCGCTCGTGTGAAAAAGGCCAACAAGTAGGAGAATACCAGCAAACGTGAATAATAAACTGTAGATGTATATGTTATGTGCACATCAAGGGGCAGAAACCGTTCTCGGTGACCGCTGAGGTTCCTGGGTTATGCCTACAGATGTCCCACCCAATATGGTCTGGCTGAGGTTCCTGGGGTGTGCCTACAGATGTCCCACCCAATATGTCTGGCTGAGGTTCCTGGGGTGTGCCTACAGATGTCCCACCCAATATGTCTGGCTGAGGTTACTGGAGTGTGCCTACAGATGTCCCACCCAATATGTTTGGCTGAGGTTCCTGGGGTGTGCCTACAGATGTCCCACCCAATATGTTTGGCTGAGGTTCCTGGGTGTGCCTACAGATGTCCCACCCAATATGTCTGGCTGAGGTTCCCTGGGGTGTGCCTACAGATGTCCCACCCAATATGTCTGGCTGAGGTTCCTGGGGTGTGCCTACAGATGTCCCACCCAATATGTCTGGCTGAGGTTACTGGGGTGTGCCTACAGATGTCCCACCCAATATGTCTGGCTGAGGTTCCTGGGGTGTGCCTACAGATGTCCCACCCAATATGTCTGGCTGAGGTTCCTGGGGTGTGCCTACAGATGTCCCACCCAATATGTCTGGCTGAGGTTCCTGGGGTGTGCCTACAGATGTCCCAACCCAATATGTCTGGCTGAGGTTCCTGGGGTGTGCCTACAGATGTCCCACCCAATATGTCTGGCTGAGGTTCCTGGGGTGTGCCTACAGATGTCCCACCCAATATGTCTGGCTGAGGTTACTGGGGTGTGCCTACAGATGTCCCACCCAATATGTCTGGCTGAGGTTACTGGAGTGTGCCTACAGATGTCCCACCCAATATGTCTGGCTGAGGTTCCTGGGGTGTGCCTACAGATGTCCCACCAATATGTCTGGCTGAGGTTACTGGGGTGTGCCTACAGATGTCCCACTCAATATGTCTGGCTGAGGTTCCTGGGGTGTGCCTACAGATGTCCCACCCAATATGTCTGGCTGAGGTTCCTGGGGTGTGCCTACAGATGTCCCACCCAATATGTCTGGCTGAGGTTCCTGGGGTGTGCCTACAGATGTCCCACCCAATATGTCTGGCTGAGGTTACTGGAGTGTGCCTACAGATGTCCCACCTAATATGTCTGGCTGGCCTACATGTGTGCACATATCTGCTAATCTACAGGCTGGAATATAAAACGAACTGGAGAACGTACGGCGGGCACAAGCGCTATTCCGAGAACACTAGCTGCACTCTGGCTGGTGCATGGCATCATGTCAGGAACGTACCCCAAAGGCTGTCTAAAAGTTGTAGAGGTGTAAAGGGTTAACAGACCTTGGAGGGGAGGAGAACCCTCTTAGAACATGAGGTTTTCTGGGTATTTACTTTGGTTTGCTTTCCTTATGGATGCGCTCCTGGCTGAGTTCTGTGGATGTATTTGTGGGCACACTCCGGCCTATGTGCCCAGACCGTTCTGTGGATGTATTTGTGGGCACACTCCAGCCTATGTGCCCACACCGTTCTGTGGCTGTATTTGTGGGCACACTCCAGCCTATATGTGGGCACACTCCGGCCTATGTGCCCAGACCGTTGTGTGGATGTATTTGTGGGCACACTCCGGCCTATGTGCCAGACCGTTCTGTGGATGTATTTGTGGGCACACTCCGGCCTATGTGCCCAGACCGTTCTGTGGATGTATTTGTGGGCACACTCCAGCTGGGAATAGACTCCTTGAGAAATGCAGAACCAGTTTCTGCCCTTAATGTGCTTATCCAAAAAGTAAACTGGTGCTCTCCCAGAAACATTGAAAAATGGATTACACTTTACTGGTGAGGAGACCCCGGCCTGGGATGAAACACCTTGCCACTTGAAGATTCATCTCAACCCAGAAATCTTGTGGATAGAAAAAAAGTCTCCAAGAGGACTGGATGCCCGTAAAACACAAGGCTGCTGGGACAGTGTGGATGTTCCAGAAAGGGAGCAGATCCTGAATTCTATCCCCATCCTCAAGCGGCTACAGTTTTCTTGTTGAAGATTGAATCAGTCTGCATGCTGGCGAGAGCTGCAGATCAGTCACACTGTACCAGAGGAGCAATGTGGCTGAAATACTGGCAAGGGGTCATTTCCCAGGCTAAACTGAAGGCCATTTATGATTTGGCCTTTTTCAAGAAAAGACCTCTGAGAAATTTCTAAACTCCTTCATGTGGAGAAAATCAAGTCAATAGTCCCTCTGATCAAGAAAAGGGCAGTTTATGGCAACCTTAGATTTAAAAGATGACTACAGATATCTGAGTCATTTCGTGTGCCAAAAATTCCAGAGAATTGCGGGAAATAGCGATAAAGGTCAGTAGATCTGGACTGCAGAATGTCGTCCCCCTGCCCTTTGGAGAGTCTTTCCGCACTGAGAATATTTGCATCTTTTACCAGGATAAAGATATCTCAGTAATTCCTCAGTCACTCAACGTCCTGCAGCATCTAGGTTGGTCCTGAGCCAAGAATGGTTGGACTGTGTCCTTTGGTAAGAAAAATATTGCTGATCAAAGATGGTGACCGCTTGTAAAGTATCTGTCTGCTTTTCTCCTTCTCGGCAAGACACGGAGAAGCAATGATCCAGGCCAGACATGTAGAACTCCAGAGGACTGCTAGGGGAGCCATGCACATTCTGGGCCTCGGGACCTCCTGCATATCTGCTTCGGCCTGGAGCCAGTTTCATTCAGGCGCTCTCCAGAGTTGCCATGTGGTCATCACGCCTTCACTCAGCACTATGTGATCAGTCTCAGCCATTTAACTGAGATGAGTGAGGAGAGGGGGACACTTTAGCTTCTATCTTCTTCTTAGGAGGTTCTAGGACGATCTTTCCATGGTGCTGTAATAGACGATTCATGAAAACGGAACTGTGAGGATTCATTCCTGCTCTTCTTCTCTGTTTAGGATGAAAATCTGATTGATATTAAGGTAGAAGTTATAGATGATGCAGAAGAGGAGACGGATATATGGACCAAACAGCAGTGTAAGGAGGGGGGCTTTCATGTCTGTTTAGGGGTCATTTAGATACTACTCCCATCATCTCATCATCACACGTAATAATCTCTCCTGTCCCTGTGTGTTTCCTACAGATGGACTCATAGAAGGAAATCCCCCTGAGAGATGTCCCCGTCCTCTGTATTGCCAGGACTGCCCAGAGGAGAAGCTCCTAGAGAACCATCAGGTAGATGGAGCTGAGCCCTATACACATCTATATAGGGGGGTCATAGATTGTGGGGGTCTCTTATGTGGACCTGTCTGCTGTATTGTCCTGAATTGTTACAGATGACAAATCAGGGGGAAGATGTGACTGATATTAAAGTGGAGGATGAAGGAAGAGCGGATGATGGGCGATCCCCCGTGTAAGAGTGAGGTGGAGGAGGACCTTCAGTCCATGTCACCACAGGATTGGAATCAGAATGGAGGAAGGGAATTAGGAGGTTTCTTCAGGAGAGGCTCCACCTACAGCGGCAGTAAAGTCGCACTCCGGGCAGTGACCCCTGTGTTATGTGCCGGAGCGGAGGGAAGGACTGTACATAGACATCCTCTCCAAGCTCCATCCTCTCATGCTCCAGGCTGGACACTTGGCTTAGTATCAGGTTTTGGGGTGCACCGGCTGTGATGAACGGTTGCACTTATGCTGGGATCTGAGAGAACTCCGCTTAACCACTTTTTACACCACAGTGAAAACAACAGCTGTTTTTAGAACAAATTGAAGTTGTCGGGACTATTTGTATTTTTTAACATCCAGTGAATAGCTGCCATCAGAAAATAGAACATGTTCTGTTTTTGAATAGGGAAGAATAATGTAGTCACTCCTCTTACTGGTTTTGCAATCATGTAATTCAATTCTTTTATTAAATAATGTTAAGCACATAAAAACACCTATTATAAAAAACATATACAGCGCTGCCCATAATTATTCATACCCCTGCCAAATTTTGACTTAAAGTCACCGAATGAGGTGACAAAGGCCGACTTAGGGATGGCGTCCGGAGCCAGGGGTATCTGCCAGTACCCCTTACACAGATCAATAGTAGTGAGGTATTGGCCTCTGGCCATCGGTCTAGCAGTTCATCTATCCTGGGCATCGGATAAGCCGTCTGATACAGTCTTTTCATTCTACCTCCAGTAGTCTACGCAGAAGCGGGTCGTACCGTCCCACTTCGGTACGAGGACTACCGGAGAAGCCCAGGGGCAGTCTGAGGGCTCAATCACCCCCAGCTGGAGCATCTCGTCGATTCCTTACGCATATTCTCTCGCACCGCTTCAGGGATGCGGTACGGGGTCTGGCGCATGGGTAGTTGCCCTGGGGTTTCTACTCTGTGAGTGGCCAGTGGAGTGTACCCAGGCACATTGGAGAAAGTCTCCTGCTTCTCTCTTAGCAGCTGTTGTACCTCGGTACGTTTCTGTGGGCTCAGCCGGTCCCCAGTACAACTTCTCCTAAATCCCCAGACAGCTGACCGTTCCCCAGTAGATCCGGCAGGGGAAGACTGTGCAAACTCTTCAGAGCTGGTGCACAAATAGCGGTCATCTCCTCTGAGCGTTCCTGGTAGGGCTTCATCATGTTCACAATGGAGCATGTGTCGCCCTCCGGTCCCTGCGCAGGGGCCAAATTATATAAGTGGTGTCACATCACTGTTACACCACTTTATAAGGGCCTTGCCAGGCGGCCTGTAACCTTATCATGTCGGACAGGTTTTAAAATTAGAACTTTCTGCCAACCTGGAAGCTACGGTCCTGGCGCCCCGATCGTACCATGTGCGCTGGCGCGTCTGAGCCGCCCGGAGGTTTTCCTTTACCGTCTTGGTTAGAGCTTCCAAGCGATCTCGGAGCGCCAACACATATGGTACAATGGGGGTGCCGTTCTGCGCTCCTGTCTCCCTCCCAATGCTCCCTAATTAAGTCCAGCGGTCCCCTTACTCTCCTCCCGAACAACAATTCGAATGGGGAGAATCCTGTGGATTCCTGCAGGCACTTCCCGGTAAGCAAAGAGGAGGTGAGGCAGGAATCGTTCCCAGTCTCGGTGGGTCTCAGCAAAGGTTCGGAGCATTTGTTTTAAGGTGCCATTGAATCGCTCGCAGAGCCCATTGGTCTGAGGATGGTAGGGGGGCACTGATTATAGGTTAATTTTGCAAATTTCCAGAGGTGCTGGGGACCTCTGCAGTGAATTGAGTACCCTGATCCGAGATGATCTCCCCTGGGTAACCCCATCCGGGAGTAAATCTGCATCAGGGCCTCTGCCACGGTTTCTGCGTGGATGTTTGTCAAGGTACGGCCTCTGGGTAGCGGGTGGCGTAATCCACCACCGTCAAAATATACCTCTTGCCAGAGGGGCTAGGTTTCCGGAGGGGACCTACTATATCTACGGCTATTCTATGGAACGGTTCCTCGATTATAGGTAGCGGGTGTAACTTTGCTTTCCGCCGGTCCCCCCTCTTCCCTACCCTCTGGCACGTTCGCAGGTGCTGCAATATTTGCGTACTTCCTGGCTAATTCCTGGCCAAAAGAAACTTTGGGTCAGCCGATATCTAGTACGACTGACCCCAAATGTCCGGATAACGGAATATCGTGCGCTATCCGGAGCAGTTCGGCTCGGTACCTCTGTGGTACAACTAGCTGTCTCATAATGATCGGGTCTGACCCAGCTACCTGCTTGTCTGACTCCCTGTATAATAGCTGCCTATCCCATACAAATCTTTCCCCCTCCGCCCCCGGTTGGTCAGAGGTGACTTTGTCTCTATATACCTGTAGAGTAGGGTCAGTGATCACCTCTGCCGCAAATTCGTCAGGAGGGGCCCAAGGGACACAGTCTAGGGAAGGAAAGGTTGTCTTACTGGACCTCGGCCGTGTGTTGTAGTCCTGGGTGCGGGCCTGTTGCCTGGTGACCACTGGATGTGCTTCCTCAGTGGTTGTGGTTTGCGGCTCAAACGCAGATGTGAGCTTTCCCAGGTCATTTCCCAGTATCACCTCCTGCGGGTAATTGGGGCTCACCCCACCTCCACAGTCCCTGACCCCGCACCCAATGCAAATGAACCCTTGCTGTATTTCAGCCGATATACGGCTCCCCCAGCAACCCTGACAGCACAGTCTTATTGGTTTTAGCTTTGTCCGTGACCAAGTGGCTTTGGACCAAGGTTATGGTTGCTCCCGATCTCAGAGTCCCTGCATAGGTTTCCCTCCAGGTATACTGTTTGCCTGTGGTGCTGCCGATTATCCGCCTGTGCTTGTAGTGGGTTGGCTTCGTGGAGTACTTCCCACTGTTCTATAGTGGTGACTGGAAATGCAGAGCCATAAGCGGTGGGTGTCTCCTCCTGATAGTGGTGTGCTGCTGCTCTCGGTGGTGGTGGTGTCCTGGTCGGATCCAGGTGGATCGGTCTCTAAGCTGCGGGCATTCCCGCTTGTAGTGTCCCACTCTGGCACTGGTGGCATTGCACAGAGGAAGGTGGGCGGAACCTCGGTTGAGCCGCTGTAGGAGCTGGTGGGGGTAGTGGTCTCAGTGTGTGGTGGTGCTAGCTGAAAATTGGTTTCCCCATAGAGGTCGCACAGCTGGTTTAACACCCACAAGCTTGTGCTGCTGCGGGCATCCATATAGTCATCGGCCTTTTTAGCTGCTTCTGTGATAGACGTGGGGTTACGGTTCTCTCACCCCATTCCTGCAGGTCTGCGGGTTCCCATCATAGAACTGTTCTAGTAGCAGCATTTGTAATAGGTCCTCCATGGACCGTGCCTGGTTCGCTTGTACCCATCTGAGGGCTGCCCTTTGTAAACGGCAAGCCCATTCTGCATGCAAAGTCTTTTTCTGCCTTTTTCAATTCCCTGAACCGTCTCCGGTATGCCTCTGGTGTCCATGCATATCGGGCCAGGATAACTTCTGTGACACGGCTGTAATTCCTAATTTCTGTATCTTGGTATCATACGGTAGGCTTCAGCTGCCCTCACCAAGTTAACCGTCCTGCTAGGATGGGTACCCAATCTTCCATATGTATTTTATGTAACGTGCATAGTCTTTCAAAGTCTTGGAGGAATGCATCTATATCTTCCTCCGCTTCTACATACATTTTAAATGCTGGTATGGAAATTTTTGGCTTACCCTCTTGCACCATAGACCTGCTGGGCTTGGTGTTTGTGGTCTCCTTTGCCGCGTTATAAATTCTTGAACCTCTGTCATTGTCTTGGAGATAATTTCCTCTGGTGGGTTCTCCCATAAAATGACAGTCTGAATTGGAGCTGCCTTTGGAACTCTGCTTGCTCTGTTCCGTCCGTCTCGTCCCTCTGTGCAGTGACCGAATCATCTCTGTTCGGATTTCTGCCATTATTTCAGAGAGATAAGTGTTGCCTTTGTTTTGTTGCTGGCTGAAATACCTCTTGCTTCCAGAAGATCTTTAAGTGTGGATCGTTTTATAAAGTGGAGTAATCAATCTCCATTAATCCTTGTTCCTCTGAGTCTGGATTCCAGCGCTTCCAAACAATGTAGCGGGAGAGCTGATATTCCACAGCGAATCTCCACTTAAGATCCCAGTGAGGCTCAGGAACAAGTCTTATAAAGCCATAGAGTAGTAATTCCAGCAGGCAAAATAATCCAATAATATCTCAACAGCAATCCCAATGACTGGACGACACACAGCATCAGGAGCAGAACTCACTTTATTTAGACACAGCAACACCTACTTTAAACCCCCAACAGCCTCATTTACATACAATAGGGCACATAGAAGATTATGGTACAAGGACGGTAGGGCCAGACAATAGCAAGGGCTGATGGGAGATGGAGGAGGGACAGAGCAGCTAGATTACTGGTCTCCCAGTGTCCCTGAGACAACACCTTGCTGGGGGAAACAATGGGACAGGAAAAAGGGAGAGGGAAGAGGCACAGAAAAGCAATGCTTTAACATAGGTAAACATTACAGTAAGAGCAAGATATATACAGTTTACAATACATAGCAATACAATTAACGAATGCCGTTTTACATGAATTAAACAGGACAGGCTAAATACAATCTGCTACAAAGGTCTTTATGGTAGACGATTGCATGCCCACGTACCTTATACTGTGTGACACCTGAAAAAACCCTATAAATAGTGAGGCGGACACGACCACCGGCTCCCTGCACTTAATACGGACGGAGTCAGGGTCACCTAGAATCAAGCCAGAAAAGGAAACACAAATAAAGGAAAAAGACTTATCTGAGGAATCAGCAGTAGCAGTCTACCAGCAGTGAACAACTCATCCAGGAAGAAGTATAAACCGCAAAGTGAGGCAGTATGGGAGGGAATATAAAGGGAGACAATTAGTGTAAATAGGTGACAGCTGGTGAAGGAAAGAAGATGACAAAGTGAAACCAAAACAAAGAACGTCATGCAAGAGGTAAAGAAGAACGTCTAACAGACCTTCTCACAGAACTGGTGGTGACAATAACCCTCCCTCTACGGGTGGACTTCGGACACTCAGAGCCCAACTTCTCAGGATAGACCTATGGAAAGCCCTGATGAGACGAGTTGGCCTTAATGTCCGCCACTGGGACCCACATCCTCTCCTCAGGACCATAACCCTCCCAATGAACGAAGTACTGGAGAGAACTGTGGATAATGCGAGAATCCACAATCCTAGAGACCTGAAATTTCAAGATTACCATCAACAACAATCGGAGGAGGAGGCAAGAGGAGGGTACAGTGGGTTGGACATAAAATTTAATAGGCACCTGTGAAAAACATTATGGATCTTCCAAGTCTGAGGAAGATCAAGACGGAAAGCAACGGGATTGATGACGGACAAGATCTTGTAAGGCCCAATAAACTTAGGACCCAACTTCCAGGAGGGAACCTTCAGCTTGATATTCTTTGTAGACAACCACACCAGATCACCCACATTTAGGTCCAGACCAGGCACACGTCTCTTATCCGCCACACGCTTATATCTCTCACTCATCTCTTCAGATTACCCTGAATCTTTTGCCAAATAAATGACAAAGACGAGGAAAATCTCTCCTCATCAGGTAAACCAGAAGACCCCTCTCCAGAGAATGTCCCAAACTGCGGATGAAACCCATATGCACAAAAAAAATGGTGACTTATCAGAGGACTCCTGGCGACGGTTATTTAAAGCAAACTCAGCAAGGGACAAAAAAGAACACCAATCCTCCTGATTCTCCGCCACAAAACAGCGCAGATATGTCTCCAGATTCTGATTGACGCGTTCGGTCTGACCATTCGACTGCGGGGTTGAAAGCAGAAGAGAACGACAACCGAACCCCCAAGGCAGAACAGAAGGCCTTCCAGAATCTGGAAACAAATTGCGTTCCCCTATCAGAAACGATGTCTGAAGGAATGCCATGCAATTGAATAATGTGATCAACAAACGCTTGTGCCAGCGTCTCGGCATTGGGTAACCCAGCAAAGCGAATGTAATGTGCCATTTTGCTAAAACGGTCCACTACTACCAGAATCACAGTCTTCCCCGAGGAACGAGGCAGGTCCGTAATGAAGTCCATGGACAGATGCGTCCAAGGACGGGAAGGAATGGGTAATGGGAGGAGAGAACCCGATGGCCGTGAATGAGGGACCTTGGCACGAGCGCAGGTATCGCAGGCTGCCACAAAACCCTCAACCGTCTTACGAAGAGCCGGCCACCAGAATCTCAGAGCAATGAGATCCACTGTGGCTCTACTCCCCGGGTGCCCAGCAAGGACAGTATCGTGGTGCTTCTTAAAAACCTTGTGTCGTAAAGCGAGAGGCACAAACAACCTCCGGGGGAACAAAGATCAGGAGCCTCTGCCTGGGCTGCCTGAACCTCTGCCTCCAAATCAGGATAAAGAGCAGAGACGACCACCCCTTCAGCCAAAATGGGACCAGAGTCTTCAAAGTTCCCCCCTCCCGGAAACAATGTGACAGGCATCCGCCTTCACATTTTTAACCCCAGGGCGCAATGTAACAACAAAATTAAACCTAGAAAAGAACAAAGACCATCTGGCCTGTCTCGGGTTCAGACGCTTGGCCGATTCCAAGTAGGCCAGATTCTTATGGTCTGTAAACACGGTAATAGGGTGTCTGGTTCCCTCTAACCAATGGCGCCATTCCTCAAAAGCTAATTTGATGGCCAACAACTCCCTATCTCCCACATCGTAATTTCTCTCTGCAGAGGAAAGTTTCCTTGAAAAAAAGCACATGATCGCCATTTGGCAGGAGAGGGACCCTGAGATATGACCGCACCCACACCCACATCAGAAGCATCCACCTCAACAATAAAAGGTAGAGAGACATCAGGTTGTACCAAGATGGGAGCGGAAGCAAAACTCTCTTTGATACTAGAAAAAGCTTTAAGCGCATCTACCGACCACAAAGAAAAATCTACCCCCTTTTTAGTCATATCAGTGAGTGGCTTAACAACAGAGGAATAATTCAAAATGAACTTTCTGTAATAATTGGCAAAACCGCATCAGCGCCTTCTGATTCTCAGGAAGCTCCCAATCAAGCACAGCGCTGACCTTCTCAGGGTCCATGCGAAAACCAGAAGCGGAGAGAAGAAAACCAAGAAATTGAATCTCCGGAACCACAAACACACATTTTTCCAGTTTAGCGTACAATTTATTCTCCCGCAGAATCAGCAAGACCTGACGTAGGTGGTCTCGATGAGTCTTGAAATCAGGAGAAAAAATCTAAATGCCATCTAGATACACCAGTACAAATTTCCCCATTAAATGATAAAAAATGCTGTTCACAAAATGTTGGAAGACGGCCGGAGCATTCATCAAACCAAAGGGCATAACCAAATACTCGAAATGACCCTCAGGGGTATTGAAGGCCATCTTCCATTCATCCCCTTCCCTGACCCTGACTAGGTTGTATGCCCCTCTTAAATCCAACTTAGAAAAAACCTTAGCCCCAACAATCTGGTTAAACAGGTCCGGGATCAGAGGAAGCGGATATGGGTCACGAATCGTGATACGGTTCAGCTCCCTGAAATCCAGACAAGGGAAGAACCATCTTTTTTCTTAACAAAAAAAAAACAGCGGCAACAGGTGACTTCGAGGGTCGGATGTGTCCCTTTTTCAGGCTCTCAGAGATATAAGTACGCATAGCGACCCTTTCAGGTTGGGAGAGATTGTATTAACGTGATTTTGGCAGTTTGGCGTCTGGGATGAGATTAATAGGGCAGTCGTACTCCCGGTGAGGGGGCAACTCCTGGACACCACTCTCGGAAAACAACATCCGAAAATTCAGAGAGAAAAGATGGCACAGTCTTGGTAGAAACCTCTGAAAGAGACGCCGTGAGGCAATTCTCTGCAAAACTCACTCCAACCATTTATTTGCCTTGCTTGCCAATCAATGGTGGGGTTATGTTTAGTGAGCCAGGGTAGCCCCAACACTAGAGGAGTAGGTAATCCGCTTAAGACGAAACATGACATATCCTCAACATGAGCGTCACCCACAGTCAAACGGATATTGTGAACTATGCCCTTTAACGATCTTTGAGAAAGTGGAGCGGAATCGATAGCAATAACAGGTATATCCTTTTCCAAAGTGCATACCTGGAAACCATGCATTATTGCAAATTGATTATCAATGAGATTGACAGCTGCTCCACTATCTACAAAAATCTCACAACCAATGTTCTTGCTGTCTAGCGCCACCCTGGCAGGTAGGAGAAAACAGAAACTACAAGTAAACGGCAAACCTTCAATTTCCGCATCAACCTTGCCAATAGTAGCAAATGGAAAGTTTTTATAGGGTTTTTTTCTTTTTGTTTTTTCTTTTATTACCCTCAGAAAACTCCATGAATCTCCTAGAGGGGCAAACATTAGCCAAATGATTTATACCCCCACAACAGAAACAAACCCTCCTCTGAGAGCTGAATCCTCTACTATCAGAGGGGCTTGAGAGAGACTGAGACCCCTGCGCACTGAATGAGACAGCCCCACTGTCCTTGGACTGAATATGACAGGAAGGAGTAGTCTCTTCTCTCTCTCTAAGACGCCTGTCAATACGAACAGCTAGAGACATGGCAGATTCTAACGAGGCTGGTCTCTCATGGAAAGCAAATGCATCTTTCAATCTTTCCGAAAGACCATGGCAAAATTGACTTCGGAGTGCAGCATCATTCCAACCAGTATCAGCTGCTCATCTCCGAAATTCAGAACAATATATCTCTGCGGACTGTTTACCCTGGCATAAAAGACGCAGTTTAGATTCAGCCAGAGCAATACGATCCGGGTCATCATATATCTGCCCCAGGGCTACAAAAAATTAATCCATCGATCAGAGGGCCGTGCCCCCACCGGCAGCGAAAAGGCCCAAGACTGAGCGTTATCCCTGAGCAGCGAGATAATGATCCCCACCCTCTGCTCCTTATCACCAGTGGAATGGGGAAGTAGGGCGAAAATGGAGTTTGCAAGCCTCTCTAAAGCGAACAAAATTCTCACTACCCCCGGAAAACGTATCCAGGAGCGAGATCTTAGGCTCGGAACAAACTCCATGAACGCCAGCAGGACCGGTCACCTGAAACTGAGACACAGTTTTACGGAGCTCTGCTACCTCCAGCGAAAGACCTTGCACGCGGTCAATCTCGGCTGAAAACCGATCCATGCTTAAGACGGTTATGGCGGTTTATAATGTCACGGATGGTGTTGCAGAAAGCTGGAACTTATAAATAAACATCCGACTGGCTTGATCCCAAACTAAGGAGCATATGGGTGAGCCCTATAAAACCCTAGAGCTCTCCCTGACTGCTATGCCCATGCAAAGGTCTTTATGGTAGACGATTGCATGCCCACGTACCTAGACTGTTTGACACCTGAAAACCCTATAATAGTTTTACATGAATTAAACAGGACAGGCTAAATACAATCTGCTACAAAGGTCTTTATGGTAGACGATTGCATGCCCACGTACCTTATACTGTGTGACACCTGAAAACCCTATAATAGTGAGGGGACACGACCACCGGCTCCCTGCACTTAATATGGACGGAGTCAGGGTCACCTAGAATCAAGCCAGCAAGGAAACACAAATAAAGGAAAAAGACTTATCTGAGGAATCAGCAGTAGCAGCCTCCAGCAGTGAACAACTCATCCAGGAAGAAGTATAAACCGCAAAGTGAGGCAGTATGGGAGGGAATATAAAGGGAGACAATTAGTGTAAATAGGTGACAGCTGGGAGAAGGAAAAGAGATGACAAAGTGAAACCAAAACAAAGAACGTCATGCAAGAGGTAGAGAAGAACGTCTAACAGACCTTCTCACAGAACTGGTGGTGACACCTGCATAATTCCCACCTCCACATTTCCATGCCCTGCCCCCCAATTCAATGCACCTTGGCAGTGGGAACTTTGTAAATTGCTCCCCCTGCCACCCGTACAGCTACACAGTCTCCAGTGAGGGTGTGCTTAGGCACCAAATTATTTTGGACCAGGGTTAACGTGGCCCCAGAGTCACGTAATCCTTGTATACTCTTCCCCTCCATGTGTACCACCTGGCGGTGCCCCTGGCGGTTGTCGGATGCGGCTTGTATGGGGTTTACCTCGTGTAGGATCCCCAGAGGCTCTTCTATTGAGGTGACTGTGGATGTTGGGAGCACAGATTCTCTTTGGCAGCAGTGTACTGCAGCCCAGTTGGGGGGAGGAGGACCCTGGTGGTTCCAGTTATGGCTGGGTCGGTTACGTGGGCAGTCTCTCTGGATGTGCCCCTGTTGGTTGCAGGTGTGGCAGAGGATCGGTGGTCGGGTATTGTACCTAGGAGGGTACTGGTTGTGGCTCGCGGCTGGTCGTGGGTGAGCCAAGGTAGTCACTGCTGGCAGAAGGGTGGTAGATCCATACGTAGTCCGGTGTGGTGTGCGTTGGTCTCGCCTGGTGTCTTGGAACTCGTCAGCTAGCTTGGCTGCCTATGGTAGGGTACGAGGTTTGCGATCTCGTACCCAATTTTGCAGTTCTGTGGTTAGTCCATTGAAAAACTGCTCCATTACTATTAACTGGAACATCTCTTCCATAGTGGGGACCCGTGTCGCTTCCATCCACCCCTTGGCGGCTCGCTGTAGTCGGTGTGCCCATTCAGTGTGTGAGTCTTTTTTGTTTGTTTCTTGATGTCCCGGAATTTGAGTCGGTATGCCTCAGAGGTAATGGCATACCGTGCTAGGATGCCTTGTTTGACTTTGGGATAATTCCTGATGTCTTCGTCTGGGACGGTCCGGTATGCCTCTGCGGCGCGGCCTGACAATCTACCTGCCAGCAGGGGTACTTGGTCGGCTGGGTGATGTCGTGTAGCTGGCACAACCTTTCGAAATCCTGTAGGTATTCGTCGATATCACTTTTTCCTTCTGTGTAATTTTTAAAAGCTTGGTAGGGAATCTTAGCTTTTCCCTGGGTAGTGCTGGTGGGCGCTGGGGCTCCTTCCCCGACTCGCTGAATAGCGTTTTGCTTAGCCACAATGTACTCGTGTACATCTGCTATCAGTCTTTCCAGTGTCTCCATGGAGGGGGTGTTTGGGTAAAAAGCTAACCTGCTATTGAGCTCTCTTGTAAATTCTGTTGGCTCTGTCTCCTGTGGAGCTGCCGCAGTGGTCGCTCTGTCCCCCTCCATGAGTTCGGCCACAAGAGTAGCTTTAGTTTTGTTGCTGGCTATTCTTCCCCTTGCTTCCAATAATTCCTTTAACGTAGTTCGTTTCAATGTTGCATAATTCGTCTCCATTCACCGTTCGTTCTTATGACTGCACATATTCTCGAACTCCGGTATTTCCGAATGGCTGTTTCAACTAACTGCTGCTTTGCTGTGCGGTTTGAATCCCGTTGCTTGCCACCAATTGTAGCGGAGAGGCCGTATAATCCACAATAACTCCGCTGGTAGACAGGAACAGCATACAATAATCCAGGTAGCCTTACAATAATCCCTTTTTCCCAAGAACTAGACGACACATAGCTTGGGAGTCAACTAACTTTATTTAGGCATAGCGCACCTGGTTTAAACCTCCCAACAGCCTCATTTACATACAATAGGGCACATAGATTACTATGGTACAAGGAAGGCCAGACAATAGCAAGGGCTGATGGGAGATTGAGGGGGGACAGAGCAGCTGGTTTAAACTGGTCTCCCAGTGTCCCGGAGACAACACCCTGCCGGGGAAACAATGGGACAGGAAAAAGGGGGAGGGGAAGAGGCACAGAAAAGCAATGCATTTAACATAGTAAACATTACAGTAAGAGCAAGATATATAAAAAGACTTTCTATAAGTGGCTAGGTTTGCCACAGTCGCACTAGGCTCGGGGTGTTTCAGAGATTTATCTCAAAGGCCTCGTTAAGACCAAATTAAGTTTGTATATCCAAAACATCTCGCGCCTTTTTATCGTCTGCATAACATTATGGCAATCAGAACCGATTTGTTCATTGGGCATAATGGAAAAACCGGTGGCAAGGCCCTCATGGCGAATGGTTGCGTGTCTAGACACGCTGTGCTGTAGGAAACTCTTTTTGATGTTTGACCGATGTTTGTTGAGCCTGTTGCGCAAGGTTTTGATTGTCCGCCCCACATACTGGAGACCACATGGGCATTCTAGCAGATAGATGACATTCTTTGATCCACAGTCCAGATGTTGTCTAATAGAGAAATTTCCCCCATTAGATCTACTTTGAAAGAAAGTCGAAGCCCGTATAGCGGTACAGGAGAGACATTTGGGCTGGTTACACCTGAAACTACCAGGTGGTTCAGAGTGATGTGTTCTAGTGGGGGGAAGTTTATAATCAGGTCCGTCGGCACGCAGTTTACTAGGAGCTAATCATTTTTTTAAAGTTTTAGCTCTGCTAAACGTCAGGGGAGGATGGATCGGTAGTGATTTTGATAAAAATGGGTCACTTCTGAGGATATGCCAGTGTTTAGATAGGATGCTCCTAATATCCTTATGATTTATTGCTGTATGTAATAGGGGAGAACACCAAAAGACAACAAGAAGGAAGGGGAAAGACACTATGCCTCACCGCTAGGGAAGGAAAAGGGTTACCACCTATAAAACCCTGCTCCTGGCCCTAACTTCCTATCCATATGGGCACCTCTCGATGGTAGAGATACTCATACACAGGAACCTAGAAAACCCTGGTGACCCTCGGATGCCCTAAAGATAATGACAGGGCAGAGACCACCCGCTTCTTCCCTGGTGAAGGAACCAGCGTCTCGCTGATGCCTAGTAAACAACCGGGGGGGGGGGGGGAATACAAAACACAACAAGCGGAACACTTACCTCCTGAGGATGATGAACGAACAGGACTCCAACAAGAACCACACTTCACTTCCGGTTCCGGCGCTGGTATGTGAGGACACGGAGAAGCCCGCTCCTCACTGTGCAGCTTTATATCAGCCTGCTATTAAGCCCCCGCTTCTGTTTTAAGGAGAGGGACATTGATTTATCGCCGCTGCAGAAGTACATGGAGCGTTACCTGCTCCGAAGCGGGCATAGAATCGTCTCCTCAAGCCGAGAATCTCAGGCTGCTGAGAGCGCGTCTCCCAAGATGGCGCCGACTCCAACTCCTGCCACAGCGGAGAGGCAGACCGACGGGAAAGAGCATATGGATGCGCTTTGCTCCACACAGGTGGATATGTTTGAATCGGAGGGGGGCAAGGTGGACTTAAAAGCGTTGGCAATGGAGGTGGCAAAGCAACTAGCCCCTGACCTTATAGCATCATTATCCTCCACAGTGCAGGCTACGTTAAATAAGCTGCAAGAGGAAATCTTAGTGCATGACCACCGCTTTGAGGAGCTGGAGCAGAGGGTGGCGTGCATGGAGGAGGATGCTACGGATATCTCCACCAAATATAATGATTTGTTTAAACTTACTAATCATCTAGCAGACAAAGTTGATGACCTGGAAAACAGATCCAGGAGAAGCAATCTGAGGCTGGTGGGTGTTCCTGAAACAGTGCAGCAGCATGAGCTACGCCATCTTTTTGACTCCGAACTCCCCAGACCCTTGGTCTACCTGGGAAAAGGAGGGTAGAGAGAGCACATCGTATTGGCCCACAGAGGGATATTCAGAATACCTCAGCATCCCGCCAGCAGCAGAGACCACGTCAAGCCATCTGCAAATATCTAGATTACTCTGACAAAGAAGAAATACTGAGAGCGTACAGACGTCACAGAGAACCGCTCGTCCTGAGAGGCAGTAAGGTGCTCCTATTTGCAGACTACTCTGCTGAGGTACAGCGTAAACGAAGGGCCTTTAGCAGTATTTGCTCTGGACTGTATCAGAAGAAAATAAATTCCAGCTTATGTTTCCAGCTATTCTCAAGATTCAAGATGCAGACGGATCGACTCATCAATTTGTCGACCCTACAGAAGCAGAGGATTTTATTCAACATCTGAGTGCTGCGGAGACAGAAGCAAGGAGTCCTCGTTTGGATTCCAGGCCCCAGGGTAAATCACCCAGGCATCAGGACTGGAGTAGAGTGCCTGCTGGACTGTCTGCTAGAAGTCGAGCTTCTCCCAAGGAATACTGATCCCCGTGTCGGCATCTTCCTGCAAATGTCTGAGAGAGGACAGGTTTTTTGTTTTTTTTGCTAACTTTTCTTTTTCCACAGGAGACTGCATTGAGCACGAAGCCCTTTAATGGGATGTGGGCTGCCAGTGAGGAGGCTTGGGGGCTTATAGGGTATTACCAGAAAAAAGGAAAGTCTACAATTTAGAGTAATATGCTACGTTGGATTTACGAGTTTACTTGTTGTCCTGTTATTATGTTTGTTCTTTATGTTCAAGGGATCTACACTCACAGTCTCATAGGCCGTCATATACTGGGTTTAACTGTTCAGGGGGACACTCTGCTGGGAGGTGGCCTCTTGTTACTTGTGGACCAACAGGTACATGGCCCAGGACCTGGGCTGTTAGATCTGAAATATGGATCGACCTGCAGCACGCTAGTATGAGAATAGCTTCCTGGAATGTTAAGGGGTTGCGTTCCCCGAATAAACGCATGAAAATACTGCGCCATCTGAAGCGCCTTAAGGTAGACCCATCTCCCTGAGGAAGATTTCCACAGGATGAAAAAGATGTGGGTGGGAACTGTAATAGGCTCAGCCGCCATGGGGAGGAAAGCAGGAGCTCTGATTCTGCTTGGAAGCCACCTCTCCTCAGAAATACATTCAGTTGAATCTGATGATATAGGTAGAATGGTGCACATACACATTTCGGGCCCGTTTGGAAATTATAGTATATACAATATATACGCTCCTAACCAGGATCAAAAAGCCTTTTTAGATACGGTACAGCATAAATTGCTTAGCGACTCACATCCATACAAAATAGTGGGTGGTGATTTTAATCTTGTAATGGACGTCCAAGAAGATAAGAAACCTGCAGGTCATAGAAAGCCGGTAGACTTGTTGGCGAGATTTGCTGACTTGGCTACTCTTAGGGATTGCTGGAGAATCCACCACCCCCAGGACAGGGAGTTCTCACATTACTCGAATGCGCATGATAGTTGGTCCAGAATAGACTACATGTTTCTATCCCCTGAGGCCCTTCACAATGTGTCACATGTCTCAATTGGAGATATGGTGGTCTCGGACCACTCTCCTGTGCTGGTAGATTTAGCTGACAGGTTCCCCAGGGGCGAGGACTACATTTGGAGATTCCCTAATTTTCTAGTGAAGGATGAGAATTTTCTGGCCTTATTACGGGGATGGTGGATAGAGTATAGCACTGATAACCAGGCTCATGTTCACTCCCCATTACTGTTTTGGGAAACCGGGAAAACTGTGTTGAGAGGCAGACTAATATCTCATGTTTCCTCATTGAAAAAAATGGCCAAACAACGATATCAGGCAGCGAGTGAAGTGGTGCGCAGGGCGTATGGGGACTTCCTCCGAGCTCAGACTCCGTTGAACAGAGAAAAATGGGTCTTGGCCCGAAGGGACTTCGACATATGGGCGGATAAATTGGAAAGCATTAGAAGAACAAAATTAGAGTCTGAACTGCACAAGTTTGGGCACAAATCAGGGAGACTGTTGGCCTCTCTAGCCAAGGGTAGGCAACCTAGGACCCACATACATTGTTTACGGAGGGTTGACGGGACCAGGGAGCACAGACCAAAGCAAATAGCAGATCTTTTAGGAACTTATTTTGCACCGTTTTATCAGGACAGCAGAAATGCTGAGGGAGAGAATAGTCTCTTTTTAAGTAGCCGGTCTTTTCCAACCCTCACAGAGGATCAGCTCTCGATTCTTAACGCCCCTATAACTGCTGTAGAAATACAAGCCACCATCAAAACTCTTCCTTCTGGGAAAGCCCCGGGTCCAGACGGGTATACGTCAGACTTTTATAAAGCTCTGAACGAACAACTATCTCCTATATTGACTACGGCCTTCCTAGACATAGTTAACGGTCATGTTATTCCAGAGCACATGAATACTGCGTTAATCACGCTCATACACAAAAAAGGAAAGGACCCAGAAGACCCCTCCTCTTATAGGCCTATTTCCTTGATTAACCAGGACTTGAAAATTCTGTCAAAGCTCCTTGCTAATAGGTTGGCGGACATACTTCCTTCCTTGATATCACCGAGACAAACTGGTTTTGTCAAGGGAAGGTCGGCTGTAACCAACATAAGGAAGGCGTTCTTGGCACTGTCGGCGGCTAACTCCGTGAAGTATAGAGGAAAGAATCCAGCTATGGTTACCCTAGATACGGAGAAAGCTTTTGACAGTATTAGCTGGGACTGGCTTAATCGTGTATTGGATAAAATGGGCTTTTCGGGTCTTTTCCGTTCGGTCCTTACTAGGATATACTCGAATCCCCGTGCACGGGTAAGCACACCGGCTTTTTATCACCACGTTTCTCTTTGCAAAGGGGAACGAGGCAGGGATGTCCCTTGTCCCCCCTCTTATTCGACTTGGCTATAGAACCGCTTGCACAATATCTGGACTCATCTGATGTATTTGAGGGCCTGGAGGTGGGATCCCGTCAGCTCCGACTAGCATTGTTTGCGGATGATGTAGTTTTATTTATGGTGAACCCTGTTTCAGATTTGGCCAGGGTTACTCAAGTTCTGCAAACTTTTGGAGAGTGCTCGGGACTCAGGATTAATTAGTCCAAAAGTGAGATTCTATTTTACGCGCCCCAGCTACTAGCAGTTCATTAAGAACTGTGGAAAACATACCTATTGCTAGCTCTTACATCACGTATCTGGGCATTAAAATAGGAAGAACAATGGAGTCGGTGTATAGACTTAACTATGGACCCTTGATTTCTAAAATTATAGCTGAATTACAAAGTTGGCGTACTCTCCCGCTCTCACTGATGGGGCGCAATCATTTACTTAAAATGATGTCGATGTCCATATTATTGTACCCAATGCAAACAATACCCTTGTTTTTTAAAGCACGCCGACGTGAGTAGGCTGAGGAGTGCCTTTACTGATTTTTTATGGAAGGGTAAACCCCCAAGGATTGGTTACCACAAACTAACTGCGCCTGGGGAGTTATGCGGCATAGCCTCTCCTGATGTCAGACGTTATAATCTTGCATGCATGGCTAGACATATAGCGGATTGGGTGAACAAAACCAGCTATTACTCCGATTTCCTATTGGAAAGCGAATTCTGTGCTCCCTGGTCCCTTGCAACATTATTACATGCAAGATTGACATGTATTCCAGCAGTAATTAAAAGCTCTATTCTTATAAAGGACACTATAGCGTCTTGGAGAATATTAAGACGGAAATATTGGCTGTCTTACCGCATATCTAAACACCTTCCCTTGTGGGGAAATCCTGAATTTAGGCAGGGCCAGACTAATAGGCTGTTTGCTGAATGGAGGTCCAAAGGTATCACACACGGTAAGCATCTCTTGCACGACACTGAGCCAAGATGGTTGTCTGTTCACGAGATCGTTAATAAGTTCTCACTGCGCCCTTTTCAGACAATACAATTTACTCAAATAAAAGATGCTTTCCATTCTAATCTGCTACTTGTGCACAAGGAGATCAAACGAAACGTCTTAGACAAACTCCTTGATTTGGGAGGGGGAGGGGGGTAGAAGTTCAGTATCATCTATATATTATGGATTCCGTAAGGAAGATGCACAAACTTATAATGTTAACAGCTTTGATAAATGGGAAGAGCAGTTGGGGGTAGATAATATTGCCCCAAAAATACAGAAAGGGTGGCTGAGGATCAGAAAGCATATAGTGAATGAAGTGTGGAGGGACACACAGTTAAGGATCATACATAGGGCAATCTACGGATTTAATATCCCCCCTCATCCGCTTAAGCCAGACCGCTTAATTAATTGTCCTAAATGTAACCTGGGGTTTACAGATTTGTTACATGGCCTGTGGACTTGCCCTCAAAGTGCGCAATTGTGGACCTTGGTTGGAGAAATGATTCGCAAAATCTGGGGGATGAGAGTTCGTATGACTCCCTTGCTCTGTATCTTTCACTGTGAGGAGGAGGAGCCTGGGGAGAGATGTCTTCCACATCTTTTTCATTCCATATGCATGGTAGTGAAGCGCACCATTCTACAACACTGGTTGGAACCAGCGACTCCTACCATGACCATGATAGAGTCCCAATTAAAAAAGGTATTTCATTTAGAAAGGATTTTCATAATGAATGAAAAAGACAAGCATGCACAAAACCTTTTTAAGAAATGGAAATCTTTTATTATTTGTTACATGTCAGACACGGAAATAAGGAGTATAATGCAACCGTTCACTTTAACGGGTTGGTACCTGTTGGAGCAATTGAAGGGCAGGTTGGGTAGGTTGGAAATGCAAGGCATAACTAATAGTTAATTATTATGGGTGCATTATCTACCAATTACCAGGTAGTGAGCCACAACAAAAGGAAGTCTTTTTCATGTACTGCACACTGAGAATGAGGCCTCCGCTTACGAGGTGGGTTCGGCAAATATTAATGCTTCATAGAGTTAGACCTGAGACCTATGACGTGAGTTCCCGAGTTTGACTTTATGTTTATTTAATGATACACTTACTGAGAAGTGGGTCTGCGCACTCTCTATACTTTGCACATACATTGTATTGCTTGTCGGGATATTTACCCGAATGTTGTGTTTGTGATAATTAATAATCAATAAAAATTGTTGAAAAAAAAAAAAACACACTTCAGCTCTTCCAAAACCAAATGACGCTATCCAGAGCAAGGAGTGATGGGTAAAGTCAGACTAAATAGGGAGAGGTAAGGGTCACATGATCCACACCTGAACAGGAGGTGTGGACATACCAGCAACACAGAGACAAAGCGAAACCGAAAGAGGCTGTCAGATCACTCATGTGCAGATAATCTTTCAGACCTTCTAAGACCTCTAACAGGAGTGACAACTAGTGAGTGAAGGAGCAGGCAACACATTGCGCGCAGCTGCGAACCAGCAGCAGTGGAAGCCTCGCAGGTACGTGAACTTGTTACAGGAGCAGCAACACACGAACAGAAGTTACGTACCAAACACCCGATCGGCAGCGGGACGGGGTAAGTGCACAACCCCACACAGCACACCATTGTGAACCCACAGGTAATGTGTGCGAGCGCGCTGCCAGCACTCTGTGGGTATTGTCACTCACTAGATACGGATATTCGGATGGACACTTTGTCACATGCAGTTATCAGCTGAGAATTACCGCACGATTGCTGAATATTAAATACCGTTTGAGTACCAAACACTATCGGTGTACCAATAGCAGCAATTATGTAGGATTCTTAGAGTATTAACTTATATTAGAGATGTGTATATGTAACGGATCACCTGGCACCCCGACTGAGTACCTCCGTTGACGGATGCGCCTAGCGTTTTCCTGAGGTTCCCAAGCACTCTGGCAGACACCACAATCACCGAACCGAAGAAGCATATAAATCCTTTTCAAGCATATGAATGCTGTAGGCAGTTGAATAGGAACCATACGAATAGGTTTTCACTCCTAGCAGTCAAACTGGGACAGCATACAATAAATCCTCCCCCAAGAATGAGACGACACTTCACCTTGAGGGTTAAAACAGGAACACACTTTATTTAGACACAGCACACTACTTTAAACCCAACAGCCTCATTTACATACAATAGGGTACCTAGAGGACTCTGGTACAAGGAAGGGTGGGGGCCAGACAATAGCAAGGGCTGATGGGAGATTGAGGAGGGACAGAACAGCTGGTTTAAACTGATGTCCCTGCGACAACACATTGCTGGAGAAACAATGGGACAGGAAAAAGGGGGAGGAGAAGAGGCACAGAACAACAATGCTTGTAACATAGCAAACTTTACAGCCAGGGCAAGATATATACAGTCCACAACACACAGCAATACAAAATACCACATGCCCAAATTGCATTCCACGTACAAATTCACCAGGGGCCATAGTCAGTAGGTAGGAGGCGGGTAGCCAGGCTTCTCCAATGCCCAGTGGCGAGGCGGGTTCCGCCACATTTCTTCCCTTTCCCATTGAGACTATCCAGACTCCAGACCTCCAGGCGGTCTGGGACTCTGATAGTCAGTCGGCTTTTCTCAAAGGGTGTAGTTGTCCCTATGGCCCCCTGCCGCTTGTGCCCAGTTGTAGATCCATGGCTTGGGGGGAAGGTAACCAGGGTGCCCTCTCCCCTGGTTGAACAAAGCTGTTGCTGGGGGGAAGGGGTAACAGGCTCCTCTCTCTGCGACACCCTCCCTTGTTGTAGGGGAAAACAGACTGCCTCTCCTTCCAATACATTGTCCTGTTGTTGTGGACCAGGACAGACTGTCCATATCTCCAGTGGTGCAGGTACAGAGACTACGGTCCCATCTGCACTGTTGTGGGGCTTACTGTCTCCCCTTGGTGTGCTAGGCTGCCGCTGGGGAGAGGGGGTAACAAACTCCTCTCCCTTACACACTTTCAGCCGCTGGGGAGAGGGGGTACAAGCCAGTCCTGTAACAAGGGGGTCGGTGGAGCAGAGGCTAGCGGCTCTCTGCCCTGATGCCAGCTCTTCTGCTGGAGGGACTGGAGTACAGTCCTGCTGGGTAGTAAGGGGACAAGTAGGGCAGAGGCCAGCAACGCTCTGCCCAGATGCCAGCTCTTCTGCTGGGAGGGGGCCAGAGGGGGCTAACGACTCTACTGACCCCAGTACCTGGTTTGGAGTTGGCTGTGGAGGGGAGGGGTTGCTTACCTCCTCCTCCTGGTACTGCTGCTGTTGGGGAGAGAGACCGACTGTCTCCCCTCCCTGTAAAGCACACTGCCGCTGGGGAGTGAGACCGGCTGTCTCCACTCCCTGTAGTTCACACTGCCGCTGTGGAGTGAGACCGGCTGTTCCCACTCCCTGTAAAGCACTCTGCCGCTGGGAAGAAAGGATGACACACTTCTATCCCTGTATTACCCCCACCTGGAGTTGGAGATCTGGGTCGGCTGCCCCATATCCCTGTAGGGCCGGTAGAGAGATCTCGGTCCCATCTCCACCTGCCATCTGTGGGTCTTCCCAGGACCAGTCTGGGAGGTCCCTCAACATTTGCGAGTAAGGACCACCTGCGTCCACACCTGGCAACTCCGGCTGCTGCTGAGGGTCTGGGCCAGCTGCCCAGCATCCCGGTGGAGAGCCCCCGGTCCCGTCTCCACCTGCCTGTTGTGGTTCCTCACAGGACCAGTCTATGAGGACCCCTACTTCAGGTTCCTCTCTCTGCCTCAAGGGGAGACGGCTTACCTCCTCGGATGCAGCCTCTGCTCGGCTGCTGTAACACTCCTTCCGCTGGGCAATTTCTCTCTCTTTCGCCAGTCGGAATTCTCGTTCCATCCTTGCGTGTCGCTTGGCTGTGACCTGGTTCCAGATGGCCTGGCATATATCCATGGACACATTATCTCCATACTGGGCCACTCGCTGCCTCACCTCGGCCAGCCAGTCATCTTCAGAGCTTTCCATACTTGTCTGCTCCAAGTCGCTGGATACCTCTGCTCCCAGGGGCGCTGCACGAGTGCTAGCGTTTGCCCTCAATTTATAACTCGACACGTTACCGGTGTCTCTGAGCTGCTTCTCCTCGCACTAGGACGCCATCCCACCGCTGCCACCAATGTAACGGATCACCTGGCACCCCGACTGAGTACCTCCGTTTACGGATGCGCCTAGCGTTTTCCTGAGGTTTCCAAGCACTCTGGCAGACACCACAATCACCGAAGCGAAGAAGCCTATAAATCCTCTTCAAGCATATGAATGCTGTAGACAGTTGAATAGGAACCATACGAATAGGTTTTCACTCCTAGCAGTCAAACTGGGACAGCATACAATCAATCCTCCCCCAAGAATGAGACGACACTTCACCTTGAGGGTTAAAACAGGAACACACTTTATTTAGACACAGCACACTACTTTAAACCTATTTACATACAATAGGGTACCTAGAGGACTCTGGTACAAGCAAGGGTGGGGGCCAGACAATAGCAAGGGCTGATGGGAGATTGAGGAGGGACAGAACAGCTGGTTTAAACTGGTGTCCCTGCGACAACACATTGCTGGAGAAACAATGGGACAGGAAAAAGGGGGAGGAGAAGAGGCACAGAACAACAATGCTTGTAACATAGCAAACTTTACAGCCAGGGCAAGATATATACAGCCCACAACACACAGCAATACAAAATACCACATGCCCAAATTGCATTCCACGTACAAATTCACCAGGGGCCATAGTCAGTAGGTAGGAGGCGGGTAGCCAGGCCTCTCCAATGCCCAGTGGCGAGGCGGGTTCCGCCACAGTATATATATTGAATTATAGTTTTCTTTTTCTTCTTTGTCTCCCTTTTCCCTTCCTTGTTTATATACTTTTTTATAATAGGTGTTTTATATGTGCTTAACATTTATTTAATAAATTAATTGAATTACATGCAAAACCAGTAAGGGGAGTGCCTACATTATTCTTCCTATTTTCCATGTACTTGGACTGGGTGACCAATTTGTATTTGTACACTATTTTTGGCAGTTTTCCCGGCCAGAAAGACCCCATTGAAATTATTGGCATCGTTTTTAATGGCCGTTAGGAGTGCACCCGTCTAATGGCCGTTAAAAATGGGTACGTGAAAAAGGAGAGATATTGCTTATTAATATCAATATCTGACGATACTGGTCTAAAAATAGGCGAAATATGACCAATTATCAGATGACAACGGTCAATCTTCCCCTTTTTGCCCTGAGCTCGTGGGATTGTTCTCAGTTTATACCACAACTACAGTATGTTGCCTTGCTATCACCAGAAATAACACACAAATAGGCCTCATGCACACAAACGTATTTTGTTTCCGTGTCTATTCAATTTTTTATTTTTTTTTGCGGATAGGATGCCGACCCATTAATTTCAATGGGTCGGCAAAAAAAGCAGACAGCACACCGTGTGCTATCCACATCCGTATGTCCGTTCCGTAGCCCCGGAAAAAATAGAACATGTCCTATTCTTGTCCATTTTAGGCATTGTTACAATGGATCCGCAAAAAAAAAATGGATGTCATATGGATGTCATCCGTTTAGTTTTTTTTGCGGACCGCAAAACACATACGGTCATGTGCATGTAGCCATACTATAATATAATGGAACCATTTGTTTACCAGCAGCTCATGGGTTTCAAGGGATTGTGGTTGGAGTGTTTTTGTTTCCTCTTCTAGACCACACAGTCCAGCCTGGTGCACACCCTCCAGTAGTAATGGTAGAGTAGTCCAGTCTGGTAGACCAATCATTCTCAAGTTGAAAAGTTCCTAGGAGATCCCTAGCCTTTCAACCTTTGCGAGCGTTTAACTGAAATGGTACCTGCCCAACAGTATGGTGTTCTTCTCCCATGAACCATCCAGCAAGGGAAAGGTGAATTTGCCAAGTGCCACCTGCCATATCTGGTGAAAGTGTGACTTTGGTTCTGAAGTCTTGGTACATTACCAGGTCATGGTGACTTTCTGTTTATAGGCGTGGATACTACCTTGATTTGAAATCCATGGTAAAAAATAAAATTCTCCTCTTCTTTCAGCTCAAAAACAGGAATATTATACCTTCTTCTGCTCTGTTGTCTGAAAAACAAAATCACAAAATCCATTTTAATCCTAACAGGAAATTCCAGTGAGAACTCTGAGGGAAATATCATGTCATCACTAAATTATAAAGTAGAAGATGAAGATATGATGAAGCACTATTCAGGAGAAAACCTCATTACCTTTAACTTATATCCAGGCCCTCACAGTACAGATCTACAATATAATCTCTCTAATCATGAAGAACCTTCTCCTGACCAGTCACAGATCGCTTCCACAAGCACCGGTCAGAAAGGGGATAAAAGGTATCAATGTGGGGAATGTGGAAAACTGTTTGCAAAAAGTTCAGGTCTTTTTACGCACAAAAGAATTCACACAGGAGAAAAGCCATATTGCTGTTCAGAATGTGGGAAATGTTTTACTCAGAAATCAGGTCTTGATCAACATGAGAGAATTCACACAGGGGAGAAGCCATATTCCTGTTCAGAATGTGGGAAATCCTTTACGCATAAAACTGGCCTTGATCAACATGAAAGAAGTCACACAGGGGAGAAACCATTTACGTGTTCAGAGTGTGGAAAATGTTTTACTTCAAAATCAAATCTTGAAAGACATGAAAGAATTCATACAGGAGAGATGTTATTTCCATGTTCTGAATGTGGGAAATGTTTTTTGGTGAAATCGAGTCTTGTAATACACGAGAGAACTCACACAGGAGATAGACCATTTCCATGTTCAATATGTGGAAAATGTTTTGCAAATAAATCACATGTTGTTGCACATGAGAGAAGTCACACAGGAGAGAAACCGTATTCATGTTCAGAATGTGGAGAATGTTTTACACATAAATCACATCTTGTTAGACACGAGAGAAGCCACACAGGAGAGAAGCCATATTCGTGTTCAGAATGTGGCAAATGTTTTACACGAAAATCAAGTCTTGTTATACATGACAGAAGTCACACAGGAGAGAAGCCTTATTTATGTTCAGAATGCGGGGAAGGTTTTACACATAAATCACATCTTGTTAGACATAAAAGAATTCACACAGGGGAAAGGCCGTATTCATGTTCAGAATGTGGGAGATGTTTTACTCATAAATCACATCTTATTATACATGAAAGAATTCACACAGGAGAGAAACCATTTGCATGTACATTATGTGGAAAATGTTTTACAAATAAAACAAATCTTGTTATTCATGTGAGAATTCACACAGGGGAGAAGCCGTATTCATGTTCAGAATGTGGAAAGCGTTTTACACATAAATCACATCTTGTTATGCATGAGAGAATTCACACAGGAGAGAAGCCGTATTCATGTTCAGAATGTGGGAAATGTTTTACGTATAAATCACACCTTGTTACACATGAGAGAATTCACACAGGAGTGAAGCCATTTTCATGTTTGAAGTGTGACAAATCTTTTATTACTAAAGCCAAACTTGGGGATCATCAGAGAATTCACACAGGGGAGAAACCATATCCATGTTCAGAATGTGGAAAATCTTATATTACTAAAGCAAAACTTGTAGAACATCACAGAATTCACACAGGCGATACAGGGAATAAACCATGTTGATGTTCTATGTTTGGAAATTGATTTACAAGAAAATCATCAGATTTTGAAATTCAGCAGAGACTTCAAAGAGAGAAGAAAACCTATTCTTTGTATTGTGGGAAATGCTATAAGAGCAGCAGCAACAACAAAAATTCTCTGACATTAACCAAATGTTGGGGTAGAATTGGCCTGGATCTGTCAAATGCACAGATTTTAAATTACCTGAGGTCAACTGCACCTAGTTCCTAGGGGTCTAGGATCATACCTGCTGCCCATGTCAAGGATGACTAGATACAGAGAAGCTTTAACATATCTTTATGAGAATTGTTATGAAAATTTAAATATTTCTGAATCTCTCACACATATGTAACACCTATACTGGGGGGATATTACTGGATATTACTAGGGTGATGGCGCTTTAAGGAAAGCTTCGGGGGTCAAGTGATTGGTCACCAATGTTCATCCTGTATGTAGATCCAAATGTATAAAGTGCTATCAATAATAAACTTTAGGTCCTGTATCTGGTCTCATGTGTGCATGATATTATGGCTTATAATACATTGGAGGTCATTAGGGGAATATTCCCGATCTACACATAATGAACAGAGCCTAGCAGAAGTCTTCATAGGTTGGCATTTCATGGCCAATGTCAAAACACATGCATGAAATCTTCATACAAAGGTCATCAGTCAGTGTGGATGTTTTACCCCAGTTACTACCACCATACAAGGTCTGCATATTACTCCAACACAAGAGCTCAATAACAGTAAAATGCTATGTGGTATGCCCCCATTTATTGCTAACTAATGATGGGCAAACTTGCAATTTGATTGATGTCTAAAAATTTCATTTAGGTGTGAATTGATTCTGACTGAATTGAAAGTCCTCCAATATACCTGCAAATTGGTGTATGACACGCTAAGGTCTCCTAGAACTCATATGTCTTTCTCTCCTTTTTAATCAATTTTTTTCTCCTTCCTCTTTTAAGGTGTTTAATGCAATGACTGCAATAGCAAATGGAGTCAGAGTGACACTGACTTACACTACTCACAAAAAGTTAGGGGTGAAATTTATGGAAAACGTTGCGGCTCCAGTGATATTATATCATGAAAGTTTAGCATTTAAGTAGAAGCAGCAATGGTGATTTCCTCATCTCAAACTATTTTTGACACAAAAGCCAACACCAGTGGTGGGTGTGTACCCCCACAAAATGTCACTGTCTCAATAACTTGTCCTGTGGCCTTGAGCATCAATTACAGCATGACAACGACATCTCCTGCTGTTCACAAGTCACCTTATTGTCTGCTGAGGCATGGCAACCCACTCTTGTTGAAGGGCGGTCCTCACGTCATTGAGGTTCTGAAATAGACAAACTCCAGTTTTAAGCGTCAAATGATATTCTGTTTATTTGAAGTGCGGCTTTAACGTGTGACGTTTCGGCCCAGATGGCCTTTATCAAACCACTGCCGCTGTAGAGTAATGCGCCAGTCTGCACTGCGCTTGGTAGGTGATGGCATGTGTCCACACGCCTATCAGGGGATACACGCCAGTAATGCGCCAGTCTGCGCTGCGCTTGGTAGGTGATGGCATGTGTCCACACGCCTATCGGGATACACGCCAGTAATGCGCCAGTCTGCGCTGCGCTTGGTAGGTGATGGCTTGTGTCCACACGCCTATCACGCATCCCCTGATAGGTGTGTGAACACACGCCATCACCTACCAAGCGCAGTGCAGACTGGCGCATTACTCTACAGCGGCAGTGGTTTGATAAAGGCCATCTGGGCCGAAACGTCACACGTTAAAGCCGCACTTCAAATAAACAGAATATCATTTGACACTTAAAACTGGAGTTTTTCTATTTCATTACTATACGGGGTGGGAACCCGACTCCAAGTGATTACTTCCAGAGTGCCAGGAGGTTTATGTCATTGAGGTTCTGGGGTACAGAGTTACGAGCCTCTACACGGCGACTCAGCTGATCCCATAGGTTTTCAATGGCATTTAGGTCTGGAGAAAGTGCAGGCCACTCCATTTGAGGTCCCTCAGTCTCAAACAGCCGTTCCCTAATGATGGGACCTCGATGAGCTGGCACATTGTCATCCATGAAGATTAAACCTGTGCTGTTCCTGCAGAGACACAATGACTGGACTAATGATGTTATTCAAGTAGTCTGGGCTTGTCACTGGACCAGTCACACAGTGTAGGGCAGTTCTGTACTGACTAGACACACCAGCCCACATTGTACACCACCACCACCAAAGGCTCGTCTGGTGACAGTGGCTGATGCAGAGCGCTCTCCTTCACGTCTCCAACATCGTGGGCGGCCATCATTTTTGCTCAGCATGAATCAACTTTCATCAGTGAACTGGTCCCTCGTCCGGCGTATCTGTTTTGACTTAGACTTTTTTTTTTTTTATGAATAATGCTAACTGATCCGTTATGAACGGATACAAGCGTTTTCATTATTGGTGCGGATCCGTCTGTGCAGATACAAGACGGATCCACACCAAACGCGAGTGTGAAAGTAGCCTAAGGAGCAAAGTACCATAGATATCAAATTTTGTGGAGGTGCTGTGGAGGGTCAGTGTTAAGGGGATGGGCTGTGGAGAACACTTATGGGGCTGTGAAGGTCACAGTTAATGGGGTGGGACACTGTGGATGTCAATGTTAAAGGAGCGGCCTGCTGTGGAGGTCAAATCTAAGGGGGTGGGCGACTGTGCAGGTCACTGTAAGGGGGCAGGACGCTGTAGAAGTTACTTTTAAGGAGGTGGGGCATTGTGGGGTGACTATTAAGGGGGCGAGCCACTGTGTAGGTCAGTGTAAAGGGGACAGGAAACTGTGGAGGTTAATGTTAATGGGGCGGCGTGCTTTGGAGGTCGCAGTTAAGGGCGTAAGATGCTGTAGATGTCATTGTTAAGGGGGCGGACCTCTGTGAAGGTAACAAGTGGGGGTCTGCCGTGAAGGTCAAAGTTTAAGGGGGTGGACTGCTGTGGAGGTCAATGTTCAGGGGGAGAGCCGCTGTGGAGAACACATGCGAAGTTGGGTCATCCTGATAGTGTGTATATAAACAGTGTGTGTATGTATATATTATATATACACACACTATATAGCACACAGTATATATACACACTATATATATATATATATATATATATATACACACAATATATATATATATATATATATATATATATATATACAGTGGCGGAAATAATTATTTGACCCCTCACTGATTTTGTAAGTTTGTCCAATGACAAAGAAATGAAAAGTCTCAGAACAGTATCATTTCAATGGTAGGTTTATTGTAACAGTGGCAGATAGCACATCAAAAGGAAAATCGAAAAAATAACTTTAAATAAAAGCTAGCAACTGATTTGCATTTCATTGAGTGAAATAAGTATTTGAACCCCTACCAACCATTAAGAGTTCTGGCTCCCACAGAGTGGTTAGACACTTCTACTCAATTAGTCACCCTCATTAAGGACACCTGTCTTAACTAGTCACCTGTATAAAAGACACCTGTCCACAGAATCAATCAATCAAGCAGACTCCAAACTCTCCAACATGGGAAAGACCAAAGAGCTGTCCAAGGATGTCAGAGACAAAATTGTAGACCTGCACAAGGCTGGAATGGGCTACAAAACCATTAGCAAGAAGCTGGGAGAGAAGGTGACAACTGTTGGTGCGATTGTTCGAAAATGGAAGGAGCACAAAATGACCATCAATCGACCTCGCTCTGGGGCTCCACGCAAGATCTCACCTCGTGGGGTGTCAATGGTTCTGAGAAAGGTGAAAAAGCATCCTAGAACTACACGGGAGGAGTTAGTTAATGACCTCAAATTAGCAGGGACCACAGTCACCAAGAAAACCATTGGAAACACATTACACCGCAATGGATTAAAATCCTGCAGGGCTCGCAAGGTCCCCCTGCTCAGGAAGGCACATGTGCAGGCCCGTCTGAAGTTTGCCAATGAACACCTGAATGATTCAGAGAGTGACTGGGAGAAGGTGCTGTGGTCTGATGAGACCAAAATAGAGCTCTTTGGCATTAACTCAACTCGCTGTGTTTGGAGGAAGAAAAATGCTGCCTATGACCCCCAAAACACCGTCCCCACCGTCAAGCATGGGGGTGGAAACATTTTGCTTTGGGGGTGTTTTTCTGCTAAGGGCACAGGACAACTTATTCGCATAAACGGGAAAATGGACGGAGCCATGTATCGTGAAATCCTGAGCGACAACCTCCTTCCCTCTGCCAGGAAACTGAAAATGGGTCGTGGATGGGTGTTCCAGCACGACAATGACCCAAAACATACAGCAAAGGCAACAAAGGAGTGGCTCAAGAAGAAGCACATTAAGGTCATGGAGTGGCCTAGTCAGTCTCCGGACCTTAATCCAATCGAAAACCTATGGAGGGAGCTCAAGCTCAGAGTTGCACAGAGACAGCCTCGAAACCTTAGGGATTTAGAGATGATCTGCAAAGAGGAGTGGACCAACATTCCTCCTAAAATGTGCGCAAACTTGGTCATCAATTACAAGAAACGTTTGACCTCTGTGCTTGCAAACAAGGGTTTTTCCACCAAGTATTAAGTCTTTTTTTGTTAGAGGGTTCAAATACTTATTTCACTCAATGAAATGCAAATCAGTTGCTATCTTTTATTTAAAGTTATTTTTTCGATTTTCCTTTTGATGTGCTATCTGCCACTGTTACAATAAACCTACCATTGAAATGATACTGTTCTGAGACTTTTCATTTCTTTGTCATTGGACAAACTTACAAAATCAGTGAGGGGTCAAATAATTATTTCCGCCACTGTATACAGTACAGACCAAAAGTTTGGGCACACCTTCTCATTAAAAGAGTTTTCTTTATTTTCATGACTATGAAAATTGTAGATTCACACTGAAGGCATCAAAACTATGAATTAACACATGTGGAATTATATACATAACAAACAAGTGTGAAACAACTGAAAATATGTCATATTCTAGGTTCTTCAAAGTAGCCACCTTTTGCTTTGATTACTGCTTTGCACACTCTTGGCATTCTCTTGATGAGCTTCAAGAGGTAGTCCCCTGAAATGGTCTTCACTTCACAGGTGTTCCCTGTCAGGTTTAATAAGTGGGATTTCTTGCCTTATAAATGGGGTTGGGACCATCAGTGGCGTTGAGGAGAAGTCAGGTGGATACACAGCTGATAGTCCTACTGAATAGACTGTTAGAATTTGTATTATGGCAAGAAAAAAGCAGCTAAGTAAAGAAAAACGAGTGGCCATCATTACTTTAAGAAATGAAGGTCAGTCAGTCAGCTGAAAAATTGGGAAAACTTTGAAAGTAAGGGCTATTTGACCATGAAGGAGAGTGATGGGGTGCTGCGCCAGATGACCTGGCCTCCACAGTCACCGGACCTGAACCCAATCGAGATGGTTTGGGGTGAGCTGGACCGCAGAGTGAAGGCAAAAGGGCCAACAAGTGCTAAGCATCTCCGGGAACTCCTTCAAGACTGTTGGAAGACCATTTCAGGGGACTACCTCTTGAAGCTCATCAAGAGAATGCCAAGAGTGTGCAAAGCAGTAATCAAAGCAAAAGGTGGCTACTTTGAAGAACCTAGAATATGACATATTTTCAGTTGTTTCACACTTGTTTGTTATGTATATAATTCCACATGTGTTAATTCATAGTTTTGATGCCTTCATAGTCATGAAAATAAAGAAAACTCTTTGAATGAGAAGGTGTGTCCAAACTTTTGGTCTGTACTGTATATATATATATATATACAGTGGGGGAAATAATTATTTGACCCCTCACTGATTTTGTAAGTTTGTCCAATGACAAAGAAATGAAAAGTCTCAGAACAGTATCATTTCAATGGTAGGTTTATTGTAACAGTGGCAGATAGCACATCAAAAGGAAAATTGAAAAAATAACTTTAAATAAAAGATAGCAACTGATTTGCATTTCATTGAGTGAAATAAGTATTTGAACCCTCTAACAAAAAAAGACTTAATACTTGGTGGGAAAAACCCTTGTTTGCAAGCACAGAGGTCAAACGTTTCTTGTAATTGATGACCAAGTTTGCGCACATTTTAGGAGGAATGTTGGTCCACTCCTCTTTGCAGATCATCTCTAAATCCCTAAGGTTTCGAGGCTGTCTCTGTGCAACTCTGAGCTTGAGCTCCCTCCATAGGTTTTCGATTGGATTAAGGTCCGGAGACTGACTAGGCCACTCCATGACCTTAATGTGCTTCTTCTTGAGCCACTCCTTTGTTGCCTTTGCTGTATGTTTTGGGTCATTGTCGTGCTGGAACACCCATCCACGACCCATTTTCAGTTTCCTGGCAGAGGGAAGGAGGTTGTCGCGTTTAGGATTTCACGATACATGGCTCCGTCCATTTTCCCGTTTATGCGAATAAGTTGTCCTGTGCCCTTAGCAGAAAAACACCCCCAAAGCAAAATGTTTCCACCCCCATGCTTGACGGTGGGGACGGTGTTTTGGGGGTCATAGGCAGCATTTTTCTTCCTCCAAACACAGCGAGTTGAGTTAATGCCAAAGAGCTCTATTTTGGTCTCATCAGACCACAGCACCTTCTCCCAGTCACTCTCTGAATCATTCAGGTGTTCATTGGCAAACTTCAGACGGGCCTGCACATGTGCCTTCCTGAGCAGGGGGACCTTGCGAGCCCTGCAGGATTTTAATCCATTGCGGTGTAATGTGTTTCCAATGGTTTTCTTGGTGACTGTGGTCCCTGCTAATTTGAGGTCATTAACTAACTCCTCCCGTGTAGTTCTAGGATGCTTTTTCACCTTTCTCAGAACCATTGACACCCCACGAGGTGAGATCTTGCGTGGAGCCCCAGAGCGAGGTCGATTGATGGTCATTTTGTGCTCCTTCCATTTTCGAACAATCGCACCAACAGTTGTCACCTTCTCTCCCAGCTTCTTGCTAATGGTTTTGTAGCCCATTCCAGCCTTGTGCAGGTCTACAATTCTGTCTCTGACATCCTTGGACAGCTCTTTGGTCTTTCCCATGTTGGAGAGTTTGGAGTCTGCTTGATTGATTGATTCTGTGGACAGGTGTCTTTTATACAGGTGACTAGTTAAGACAGGTGTCCTTAATGAGGGTGACTAATTGAGTAGAAGTGTCTAACCACTCTGTGGGAGCCAGAACTCTTAATGGTTGGTAGGGGTTCAAATACTTATTTCACTCAATGAAATGCAAATCAGTTGCTATCTTTTATTTAAAGTTATTTTTTCGATTTTCCTTTTGATGTGCTATCTGCCACTGTTACAATAAACCTACCATTGAAATGATACTGTTCTGAGACTTTTCATTTCTTTGTCATTGGACAAACTTACAAAATCAGTGAGGGGTCAAATAATTATTTCCCCCACTGTATACATTATATACACACACTATATATACATTATATCCACACACTATATACATTATATACACACACTATATACATTATATACACACACTATATACATTATATACACACACTATATATACATTATATACACACACTATATATACATTATATACACACACAATATACATTATATACACACACTATATACATTATATACACACACTATATATACATTATATACACACACTATATATACATTATATACACACACTATATATACATTATATACACACTATATACATTATATACACACTATATATACATTATACACACACTATATATACATTATACACACACTATATATACATTATACACACTATATATACATTATATACACACTATATATACATTATATACACACACTATATATACATTATATACACTATATATACATTATATACACACACTATATATACATTATATACACACACTATATACATTATATACACACACTATATATACATTATATACACACACTATATACATTATATACACACACTATATATACATTATATACACACACTATATATACATTATATACACACACAATATACATTATATACACACACACTATATACATTATATACACACACACACATTATATATACATTATATACACACACTATATATACATTATATACACACACAATATACATTATATACACACACACTATATACATTATATACACACACTATATATACATTATATACACACTCTATATATACATTATATACACACACTATATACATTATACATACACTATATATACATTATATACACACTATATATACATTATATACACACTATATATACATTATATACACACTATATATACATTATATACACACTATATATACATTATATACACACACTATATATACATTATATACACACACTATATACATTATATACACACATTATATATACATTATATACACACTATATATATACATTATATACACACACTATATATACATTATATACACACACTATATACATTATATACACACATTATATATACATTATACACACACACTATATATACATTATATACACACTATATATACATTATATACACACACTATATATACATTATATACACACACTATATATACATTATATACACACTATATATACATTATATACACACTATATACATTATATACACACTATATACATTATATACACACTATATATACATTATATACATACACTATACATTATATACACACACTATATACATTATATACACACACTATATATACATTATATACACACACTATATATACATTATATACACACACTATATATACATTATATAAACACACTATATATACATTATATACACACTATATATACATTATATACACACTATATACACATTATATACACACTATATACATTATATACACACTATATACATTATATACACACTATATATACATGATATACACACTATATACACACTATATACATTATATACACACTATATACACACTATATACATTATATACACACTATATACATTATATACACACTATATACATTATATACACACTATATACATTATATATACACATTATATATATACATTATACACACACTATACATTATATACACACACTATACATTATACACACACTATATATACATTATATACACACTATATACATTATATACACACACTATATATACATTATATATACACATTATATACATTATATACACACTATATATACATTATATATACACATTATATACACACACTATATATACATTATATACACACATTATACACATTATATACACACACTATATATACATTATATACACACTATACATTATATATATATACATTATATACACACACTATATATACATTATATACACACACTATATACATTATATACACACTATACATTATATACACACTATATATACATTATATATACACTATATACATTATATATACACACTGTATATAATGTGTATATATAATGTATATAGTGTGTATATAATGTATATACACTATATATACATTATATACACACACTATACATTATATACACACTATATACATTATATATACACACTATATATTGTTGTGCTTTTTCATAAGTGTAAACAGTTATATCTACTTATTTTAGTTATAATGGGTATTCATTGCCTTTAAGAGCAATGCTGATTTATATTCACTGTTTTGTATGGATTTTCATGTAGGCCAAAGTCAGTCAATGGGAAGATTACTGTGCTGTTCAAAAGCTAGTGTCATAGTAACAATATATTATAAATTTAGAAAGTTAGAAGATACACGGCACCTGCAGATTCTGAGGCTTCATTGTTTTTCCTATCTGGACATGAATTTCACAGTGTGAGAATTGTCTAGATGTTCCTCAAAGTATACATTCATGTATCAAAGTTTGTCCCTCGGCCCTGAGACAAGGCCTCTAGACGTCAGAGGTGTATAGTATTGAAACTATCAGGCATGTATGAGTTAACCCTTAATGGTATGATGCCTATTGCTTAGACAACAGTGCCACCTAGATATGAGCAGTTAATACTACATCAGTAGCAAAAGTGCATTCTGGGTAGTATTATGATGTCACATTCCTTATCAATGGTAACCATGTAGGGATATCAGAAAGAATATGCGGCACTCACCGGAGTCTTCACAAAGTGTTGCTCTTTATTGATCCTACATACAGGACGGATGAGTGGGGTGCTGGGGCGGAAAGGCTCCTGCAGATGAATGGCGGCTACGGCCGTTTCGCGCTGTGAATTGCGCTTCTTCTGGCCGCACTAATCGTCAGAGCGCAATATTGCGCCATATATACGCGGCGCCCCACAGCCGGCATCATGTGCAGCAGCTGTGCGCCGCCAGTAAGTGACGTAAAAACATATGACAGAGGGAGCAAAACAAGTCAACCAAACATATATAAAAAATAAGCAGACAAAAGTTGAATAAGTCACGCTGGCACGGCAGCTGTTCAACATGCAACAATCATTATTATAAGTAACAATATTATTCGATGCAGCGTTGAGAAGGGAACAGGGCATAGAGGGGTTAATCTCTTAAAGGGACCTAGGGCCTATTGAGAAAAAGCTGGCTCACACCTGCAACTAGATTGTTTGACATCCTGCTCTTAAAGGAACACGGACATGTCGTTCCTATCGTTCAGTCCTGCCGCACCAGTGGCTTTGGTGAGAAGAATCCACCTTGCTTCCCTCTGCAGGAGCAGCCGGTGACGATCCCCTCCCCTAGGGATGGATCGGACCTGTTCCACTCCCGCAAAGGAAAGACAACGCGGACGGCCACCATGCGCGGCCCTGACATGTTCAATCAGGCGGGGACATCCTCTACCTGAACGAATGGAACTGACATGCTCCCGTATTCGCTCAAAGAGCGGGCGAATCATTTTGCCGATATAGTATCTATTGCATGGACAAAACACGGCGTACACAACATAGGGCGTCCGGCATGTTATGAAATCTCGTACCACATGCTGTACCCCTCCTATTTGTAGCCACTTGCTACAGATATTTAATGCACAAAAGGAGCAGTGCCCACATTTATGATTGCCTGCAGGTTTTTTGCCGGTGAGCCACGTCTCCGCCTGAGACGTGCGGAATACGCTATTCACCAATTTATCTTTAAGGGTTGCGCATTTTCTAAATGTAACTAGTGGTCGCTGACTAGAGAGGTTGCTTAAAGCTGGGTCCCCCTTAAGGAGATCCCAGTTCTCATATATTACCCGTTTGATGATGTCCGCGGCAGGACTGTACTTAAATGCAAAAGCAAAACGGGGTCGCTCAATGTTTCTGTTCTTTTCCACCAGCAATGTGTTACAGCCTTCCGGAGGGCTGCTGAGACTATTCCCGGTGGGTAACCCCGATCCATAAGACGGTTACTAAGCTCATCAGCTTGCCTGTGGGACCCGGCATCGGTGTCATTAATCCTCCTCAAACTGACAAATTGTCCGTATGGGACGGCTTTTTTCACCGATGGCGGGTGGAAGCTGGTGTGGTGAAGCAGCGAGTTAGTCGCTGTGGGCTTGCGGAAGCCCGTGGTATGTAATACACCATCTCTCACTGTAATACGCACATCCAGGAAGTCAAGCGACTCACCGCCAAAATTGAGGGTGAACCGCATTTTCATCCTGTTGTGCGCATTGAGATATTCCACAAATCTGCGGCATGACTCCTCGCCGCCTGACCAGACCAAAAAAACGTCATCCACATAGCGCAGAAATAAATGCATAAACCGTAGGAAGGGGTTACCCACCGAGAATATGTAGGTCTCTTCAAATACCGTGCCCATTGCAGTACCTAGTACCTGGCGGTACCATTGACCGTCAAACTGGAACACATTGCTGGTGAGAACCAGGTCCAGTGCCTCCATGATAAAGCTGTTAAACAAGGCCTCTTTGTCACTCCTACTCAATACTGTATCAACAGCACGGAGTCCTAGGTCGTGAGGAATCCTAGTATATAGACTCTCGACGTCCAAGGACACCAGGCAGAACTCCCTCCGCCACTCAAATAATTCCACCCCTTTAGAAAGAGAACGAGAAGGGGGCGTGGCAGACGTACAAGAAAAACCAAAAGAAACACGCAAATCGACGAGGCGGAGGCGCCAGGTCTCGTGGCGACAATAGGAGAACCCACGAATACCAGTCCTGCCGACATAGTGGTGAACCTTACAGGCTTATAACTGCCCCCGGGTTGCATCCCCCTCCTCAACCGAGGGTTGGGATTCAGCCTAGCTGAGCAGTTCAGCCCTGCGGACTTCGAGATCGACTTGTTTTTGTCCATCCGCAAATTGTTTTTGAAAAAAATGTTTGCTGAAACCCCCCCTAGTAATGCCGTACCGTTGCCAGGGGAAGTCCCGGCGACAATTACAGGAACTGACTTCCATCTTATGGGTCGCTACAGTGAAGAGGAGATACAGTGTATCCAGTTCCTAGCTAATATGGAGGCAGACACGTCAGATAGTGGTGGCAGTAAGGTAGACAAATATACCAGTGGCATCAGTTCCACCTTCCTTCCTCCCATGCCGGCCAGCTCAGCGATAGACCTGTTCCACAAAAGGGTGTTAAGAGAGATACGTGCGCTGATTTACCCAGCAGCACCCCCGAATGTAACTGGGGAAGAGTATCGGGCCCTTTTGTGGTTGAAACAACAGGATAACATCATTATCAAGCCGGCCGACAAGGGAGGGAACGTGGTTCTGATGACCAGGGAGTATTATAAGGAGGAGGCAGGGAGGCAATTGGGAGACGGCACAGTTTATCTCAAATTGAAGGGAGACCCCACACAGGGAATTCTTGTTAGACTTCATGCATTTGTTGAGAAGTACATAGTGGCCGGTTTTTTACCCAAAGGCATGGCCAAACGGCTTATCCCCACCCACCCCAAAGTCCCTGTCTGGTATTTTGTACCGAAAATTCACAAGTCGCTGACCCGGCCCCCTGGTCGCCCAATAGTGGCTGGGATTGGGTCAGTGACGGAACCACTATCTGGCTATGTGGATTGGCTCCTCAGGCCACTCCTCGTGGGGACTCCGACGTATCTCAAGGACACCGGGGACTTTCTCCGAACACTCCAACACTTTGAGTGGCGGAGGGAGTTCTGCCTGGTGTCCTTGGACGTCGAGAGTCTATATACTAGGATTCCTCACGACCTAGGACTCCGTGCTGTTGATACAGTATTGAGTAGGAGTGACAAAGAGGCCTTGTTTAACAGCTTTTTCATGGAGGCACTGGACCTGGTTCTCACCAGTAATGTGTTCCAGTTTGACGGTCAATGGTACCGCCAGGTACTAGGTACTGCAATGGGCACGCCCGTGTCGTGCACATTTGCAAACCTGTACCTGGCGGTATTTGAAGAGACCTACATATTCTCGGTGGGTAACCCCTTCCTACGGTTTATGCATTTATTTCTACGCTATGTGGATGACGTTTTTTGGTCTGGTCAGGCGGCGAGGAGTCATGCCGCAGATTTGTGGAATATCTCAATGCGCACAACAGGATGAACATGCGGTTCACCCTCAATTTTGGGGGTGAGTCGCTTGACTTCCTGGATGTGCGCATTACAGTGAGAGATGGTGTATTACATACCACGGGCTTCCGCAAGCCCACAGCGACTAACTCGCTGCTTCACCAGACCAGCTTCCACCCGCCATCGGTGATAAAAGCCGTCCCATACGGACAATTTGTCCGTTTGAGGAGGATTAATGACACCGATGCCGGGTCCCACAGGCAAGCTGATGAGCTTAGTAACCGTCTTATGGATCGGGGTTACCCACCGGGAATAGTCTCAGCAGCCCTCCGGAAGGCTGTAACACATTGCTGCTGGAAAAGAACAGAAACATTGAGCGACCCCGTTTTGCTTTTGCATTTAAGTACAGTCCTGCCGCGGACATCATCAAACGGGTAATATATGAGAACTGGGATCTCCTTAAGGGGGACCCAGCTTTAAGCAACCTCTCTAGTCAGCGACCACTAGTTACATTTAGAAAATGCGCAACCCTTAAAGATAAATTGGTGAATAGCGTATTCCGCACGTCTCAGGCGGAGACGTGGCTCACCGGCAAAAAACCTGCAGGCAATCATAAATGTGGGCACTGCTCCTTTTGCGCATTAAATATCTGTAGCAAGTGGCTACAAATAGGAGGGGTACAGCATGTGGTACGAGATTTCATAACATGCCGGACGCCCTATGTTGTGTACGCCGTGTTTTGTCCATGCAATAGATACTATATCGGCAAAATGATTCGCCCGCTCTTTGAGCGAATACGAGAGCATGTCAGTTCCATTCGTTCAGGTAGAGGATGTCCCCGCCTGATTGAACATGTCAGGGCCGCGCATGGTGGCCGTCCGCGTTGTCTTTCCTTTGCGGGAGTGGAACAGGTCCGATCCATCCCTAGGGGAGGGGATCGTCACCGGCTGCTCTTGCAGAGGGAAGCAAGGTGGATTCTTCTCACCAAAGCCACTGGTGCGGCAGGACTGAACGATAGGAACGACATGTCCGTGTTCCTTTAACCACCTCAGGACCGCCGTACGCAGGATTGCGTCTTTGCGGCGGTCCTGTTGTTCTGGGTGGACGCGCCGGTGCGTCCTCTCGCGAGACGCGAGATTTCCTGTGAACGCGCGCACACAGGCGCGCGCGCTCACAGGAACGGAAGGTAAGAGAGTTGATCTCCAGCCTGCCAGCGGCGATCGTTCGCTGGCAGCCTGGAGATGTGATTTTTTTAACCCCTAACAGGTATATTAGACGCTGTTTTGATAACAGCGTCTAATATACCTGCTACCTGGTCCTCTGGTGGTCCCCTTTGTTTGGATCGACCACCAGAGGACACAGGCAGCTCAGTAATATGTTGCACCAAGCACCACTACACTACACCCCCCCCCCCCGTCACTTATTAACCCCTTATTAGCCCTTGATCACCCCTGATCACCCCATATAGACTCCCTGATCACCCCCCTGTCATTGATTACCCCCCTGTCATTGATCACCCCCCTGTAAAGCTCCATTCAGATGTCCGCATGATTTTTACGGATCCACTGATAGACTGATCGGATCCGTAAAAATCATACGGACGTCTGAATGCAGCCTTACAGGGGAGTGATAAATGACGGAGGTGATCACCCCATATAGACTCCCTGATCACCCCCTGTCATTGATCACCCCCCTGTAAAGCTCCATTCAGATGTCCGCATGATTTTTACGGATCCACTGATAGACTGATCGGATCCGTAAAAATCATACGGACGTCTGAATGGAGCCTTACAGGGGAGTGATCAATGACAGGGGGTTGATCACCCCATATAGACTCCCTGATCACCCCCCTGTCATTGATTACCCCTCTGTCATTGATCACCCCCCTGTAAAGCTCCATTCAGATGTCCGCATGATTTTTACGGATCCACTGATAGACTGATCGAATCCGTAAAAATCATACGGACGTCTGAATGGAGCCTTACAGGGGAGTGATCAATGACTGTGGTGATCACCCCATATAGACTCCCTGATCACCCCCCTGTCATTGATTACCCCTCTGTCATTGATCACCCCCCTGTAAAGCTCCATTCAGATGTCCGCATGATTTTTACGGATCCACTGATAGACTGATCGGATCCGTAAAAATCATACGGACGTCTGAATGCAGCCTTACAGGGGAGTGATCAATGACTGTGGTGATTACCCCATATAGACTCCCTGATCACCCCCCTGTCATTGATTACCCCTCTGTCATTGATCACCCCCCTGTAAAGCTCCATTCAGATGTCCGCATGATTTTTACGGATCCACTGATAGACTGATCGGATCCGTAAAAATCATACGGACGTCTGAATGCAGCCTTACAGGGGAGTGATCAATGACTGTGGTGATCACCCCATATAGACTCCCTGATCACCCCCCTGTCATTGATTACCCCTCTGTCATTGATCACCCCCCTGTAAAGCTCCATTCAGATGTCCGCATGATTTTTACGGATCCACTGATAGACTGATCGGATCCGTAAAAATCATACGGACGTCTGAATGCAGCCTTACAGGGGGGTGATCAATGACAGTTGGGTGATCACCCCATATAGACTCCCTGATCACCCCCCCTGTCATTGATCACCCCCCCTGTCATTGATCCCCCCCCCCCCTCTGTAAGGCTGCATTCAGTCTTTTTTTTGGCCCAAGTTAGCGGAATTTTTTTTTTTTTCTTACAAAGTCACATATTCCACTAACTTGTGACAAAAAATAAAATCTCACATGAACTCCCCATACCCCTCACGGAATCCAAATGCGTAAAAATTTTTAGACATTTATATTCCAGACTTCTTCTCACGCTTTAGGACCCCTAGAATGCCAGGGCAGTATAAATACCCCACATGTGACCCCATTTCGGAAAGAAGACACCCCCAGGTATTCCGTGAGGGGCATATTGAGTCCATGAAAGATTGAAATTTTTGTCCCAAGTTAGCGGAACGGGAGACTTTGTGAGAAAAAAATAAAAAATATCAATTTCCGCTAACTTGTGCCAAAAAAAAAAAATTTCTATGAACTCGCCATGCCCCTCATTGAATACCTTGGGGTGTCTTCTTTCCAAAATGGGGTCACATGTGGGGTATTTATACTGCCCTGGCATTCTAGGGGCCCCAAAGCGTGAGAAGAAGTCTGGTATCCAAATGTCTAAAAATGCCCTCCTAAAAGGAATTTGGGCCCCTTTGCGCATCTAGGCTGCAAAAAAGTGTCACACATCTGGTATCGCCGTACTCAGGAGAAGTTGGGGAATGTGTTTTGGGGTGTCATTTTACATATACCCATGCTGGGTGAGATAAATATCTTGGTCAAATGCCAACTTTGTATAAAAAAATGGAAAAAGTTGTCTTTTGCCAAGATATTTCTCTCACCCAGCATGGGTATATGTAAAAAGACACCCCAAAACACATTCCCCAACGTCTCCTGAATACGGCGATACCAGATGTGTGACACTTTTTTGCAGCCTAGGTGGGCAAAGGGGCCCACATTCCAAAGAGCACCTTTCGGATTTCACTGGTCATTTACCTACTTACCACACATTAGGGCCCCTGGAAAATGCCAGGGCAGTATAACTACCCCACAAGTGACCCCATTTTGGAAAGAAGACACCCCAAGGTATTCCGTGAGGGGCATGGCGAGTTCCTAGAATTTTTTATTTTTTGTCACAAGTTAGTGGAAAATGATGATTTTTTTTTTTTTTTTTTTTTTTTTCATACAAAGTCTCATATTCCACTAACTTGTGACAAAAAATAAAAACTTCCATGAACTCACTATGCCCATCAGCGAATACCCTGGGGTCTCTTCTTTCCAAAATGGGGTCACTTGTGGGGTAGTTATACTGCCCTGGCATTCTAGGGGCCCAAATGTGTGGTAAGGAGTTTGAAATCAAATTCTGTAAAAAATGACGAGTGAAATCCGAAAGGTGCTCTTTGGAATATGGGCCCCTTTGCCCACCTAGGCTGCAAAAAAGTGTCACACATCTGGTATCTCCGTACTCAGGAGAAGGTGGAGAATGTGTTTTGGGGTGTCATTTTACATATACCCATGCTGGGTGAGAGAAATATCTTGGCAAAAGACAACTTTTCCCATTTTTTTATACAAAGTTGGCATTTGACCAAGATATTTATCTCACCCAGCATGGGTATATGTAAAAAGACACCCCAAAACACATTCCCCAACTTCTCCTGAGTACGGCGATACCAGATGTGTGACACTTTTTTGCAGCCTAGGTGGGCAAAGGGGCCCACATTCCAAAGAGCACCTTTCGGATTTCACTGGTCATTTACCTACTTACCACACATTAGGGCCCCTGGAAAATGCCAGGGCAGTATAACTACCCCACAAGTGACCCCATTTTGGAAAGAAGACACCCCAAGGTATTCCGTGAGGGGCATGGCGAGTTCCTCGAATTTTTTATTTTTTGTCACAAGTTAGTGGAAAATGATGATTTTTTTTTTTTTTTTTTTTTTCATACAAAGTCTCATATTCCACTAACTTGTGACAAAAAATAAAAACTTCCATGAACTCACTATGCCCATCAGCGAATACCCTGGGGTCTCTTCTTTCCAAAATGGGGTCACTTGTGGGGTAGTTATACTGCCCTGGCATTCTAGGGGCCCAAATGTGTGGTAAGGAGTTTGAAATCAAATTCTGTAAAAAATGACGAGTGAAATTCGAAAGGTGCTCTTTGGAATGTGGGCCCCTTTGCCCATCTAGGCTGCAAAAAAGTGTCACACATCTGGTATCTCCGTACTCAGGAGAAGGTGGGGAATGTGTTTTGGGGTGTCTTTTTACATATACCCATGCTGGGTGAGAGAAATATCTTGGCAAAAGACAACTTTTCCCATTTTTTTATACAAAGTTGGCATTTGACCAAGATATTTATCTCACCCAGCATGGGTATATGTAAAAAGACACCCCAAAACACATTCCCCAACTTCTACTGAATACGGAGATACCAGATGTGTGACACTTTTTTGCAGCCTAGGTGGGCAAAGGGGCCCATATTCCAAAGAGCACCTTTCGGATTTCACTCGTCATTTTTTACAGAATTTGATTTCAAACTCCTTACCACACATTTGGGCCCCTAGAATGCCAGGGCAGTATAACTACCCCACAAGTGACCCCATTTTGGAAAGAAGAGACCCCAAGGTATTTCGTGATGGGCATAGTGAGTTCATGGAAGTTTTTATTTTTTGTCACAAGTTAGTGGAATATGAGACTTTGTAAGAAAAAAAAAAAAAAAAGAAAAAAATCATCATTTTCCGCTAACTTGTGACAAAAAATAAAAAGTTCTATGAACTCACTATGCCCATCAGCGAATACCTTAGGGTGTCTACTTTCCGAAATGGGGTCATTTGTGGGGTGTTTGTACTGTCTGGCCATTGTAGAACCTCAGGAAACATGACAGGTGCTCAGAAAGTCAGAGCTGCTTCAAAAAGCGGAAATTCACATTTTTGTACCATAGTTTGTAAACGCTATAACTTTTACCCAAACCATTTTTTTTTTACCCAAACATTTTTTTTTAATCAAAGACATGTAGAACAATAAATTTAGAGCAAAATTTATATATGGATGTCGTTTTTTTTGCAAAATTTTACAACTGAAAGTGAAAAATGTCATTTTTTTGCAAAAAAATCGTAAAATTTCGATTAATAACAAAAAAAGTAAAAATGTCAGCAGCAATGAAATACCACCAAATGAAAGCTCTATTAGTGAGAAGAAAAGGAGGTAAAATTCATTTGGGTGGTAAGTTGCATGACCGAGCAATAAACGGTGAAAGTAGTGTAGGTCAGAAGTGTAAAAAGTGGCCTGGTCTTTCAGGGTGTTTAAGCACTGGGGGCTGAGGTGGTTATGAGCGGGATGTCAAACAATCTAGTTGCAGGTGTGAGCCAGCTTTTTCTCAATAGGCCTTAGGTCCCTTTAAGAGATTAACCCCTCTATGCCCTGTTCCCTTCTCAATGCTGCATCGAATAATATTGTTACTTATAATAATGATTGTTGCATGTTGAACAGCTGCCGTGCCAGCGTGACTTATTCAACTTTTGTCTGCTTATTTTTTATATATGTTTGTGTGACTTGTTTTGCTCCCTCTGTCATATGTTTTTACGTCACTTACTGGCGGCGCACAGCTGCTGCACATGATGCCGGCTGTGGGACGGCGCGTATATATGGCGCAATATTGCGCTCTGACGATTAGTGCGGCCAGAAGAAGCGCAATCCACAGCGCGAAACGGCCGTAGCCGCCATTCATCTGCAGGAGCCTGTCCGCCCCAGCACCCCACTCATCCGTCCTGTATGTAGGATCAATAAAGAGCAACACTTTGTGAAGACTGCGGTGAGTGCCGCATATTCTTTCTGATATCCCTACATGGTTACCATTGATTCAGCTTTCACTTTTACATGCTGAGCACCACACACGGAGTGTGTGTTTCGCTGCGGTGCCGTTATCTGAGCCAGCATCTAGGACCGGCTTGACTTGCCTGATTCATGCAGTGCCGCTCCGTTCTTTTCTTGTTTGCATAGCGACATTCCTTATCAATGCCCACGCCCACCCAACAATGATTGGAAAGTTCCAAACTCGGAGGGCGTGTTCATCTGATAAGTTTTGGGTTAAGAAACCAGATACCAGAAAAAGAAAAAAAAAGGGTGAAAAAAACAAACAAACAAAGAAACATTTGGATTATAGATCTCTGGAGAATTATTTGGATTATCGGGAAAAACTCTTGAGAGCTGGCTGCCCCAAGACTCTGCACATTACTTGACCCTTGGGTAATGTATATTTTTGTTTTATGTAGTATTGATCTAAATTAATTGGCTTGATACTTAGCCAGATACCCGCTCATTTGCAGATGTGTAACGTTAGTAGCTACATCAGTATTGTCTCTGATTTCAGTTATGATGCATATAACTAAATAAAGGGGATAATATTGGAGAAACTCTGTTGGGAATCTTTATATTCCCTAGTCTGACATCAAGCCAATAATTTATAAGTTTTGTTGCAATACTACGATTATCTGAGTTTGGTCATCATTTTTGGATGGAGTAAGGGCTCGTATCTGTCATCTTCTTGATTGAGTTTTCCGCATAATCCATTGATTGTATCTCTCTCACAAAATTTAAAGCTGTATTGCATAATATTTTTGTGTTGGTTGAGTATTGTTTTGTTGGCACCATATAGTGGTGGATTCTGGGTACTGCAAACCATTGTATATTATTGAAATTTGTTGATTCAGTTTTGATTGTATTGTAAACTATTGTATAATAAACCATTTATATTTTTGCATAGACGCTTGTACCCTGTTTTACTGATTGCACAAAATAATCAGGTTCTTGATCGAACTCGTTTTGAGATGTTTATGTCCATCTCACGGGTCAATATTGTTTGCATAATTTTTCTTTTGATCCGTTATTTTTTTATCTTTATATAAAGCATTTGCTTTATATACCCGACATAAAATGGAGGCCCCAGCGAGATCGAGTTAATTCTTTGATTGTTTGTGCAAATAGTAAACCGTTCCATACCTTTCTTGGCTAACCAGATTATTCATAAATCTGTGTATAACTTTATTGCAAGAAAATGAGTGCAGCCGGTAGTGACGTTGCAACAGGAGATAGTCCATCCAGCCCGGAGCAGTTAATGCAGAACGTTGTTGAATATGTAAATTCACATTTAAATTTGGATCATGATGCGGCTGCATGGATAAATGAGTTGCAGGCAGAAGCCAAGAGAGAATGTGTGGATGTATGGACGCCACTTGGCACAGTCAGGAGACATCTATCTTTTCTTGATGTGCTTAAAAATACTGCCAGTAAAAACCAACACCTCTTAAAGATGTTGCCACCAATGTTGTATGCATTATTAGAGGTCAGCATTCTCTCAGAGAGTAGACATGTGCATATAACGAAAGTGCAAGCATATGTATCCCATATGGAAGAAAGATTAGAATCTGCAAAGGCATCGATCGAGGATTTAAAATGCGAGCTCGATCACAGCCATGCTGCCTATCACAAATTAAAAAGTGAGGCAGAGGATCTACACATCCGTTATAGCAGTCTGCAGCAAACAAATGAACTAAGCCAAACTGTAGCTATTGTTCAAAGGGATCTGTCTGATCATGAGGGATCTCCAGACTCTCCAATTCTCACACCCCAAAATGTAGATATGTCATCATCACATGCTCTTAAAGCGCAATCCATCCGAGACCCTAAGCCACCCGAGGGTGATGGCATGATTAAACAGGAGGCCTTAACCCAATTAAATCAGGCGTTTCAAGCTGTAACCGCCTTACTAGGCGCTAGCGACGCAAAAGGCCACAGAAGTGCCCCTCCACGTCCTCCTCTAGAGAGGGATGTTAGGGTTAAGTCACCTGTGCCAAGAGGGTCTGATGGAAGTGATCGGAGCGTGAGTGATTGTGACAGTGATGTGGGAAAGCGTGTGATCCATTCCCTACCACGCAGGCATAAGATTGCCCATCAGGGGGATGAGAGTTTCAGACGACCAACATACGCTGAGGTGGTCTCTAGAAAGAAAAATACTCAGTGTTCAGAAAAGGATCAGAACTCCTCGAGTATCATTAAGTTTCTAAATGTCACTGTGCCCAAATTCTCTAAAAAGGGTTCTGCTGAAATTGCCAATCACTTAGGACTGTACCAGTCCACCATGGATTCTTTAAAATTGTATTCTGATGCGGACAGGATCAGATTCCTACCACGGGCATTTGATGGTAAATATCGCCACTACTTTGCTTCATTTAGGGAGAGGGGTATTCAGGATTGGCAGGATGTTTTGCACAAGGTCAAATTAGAATTCGGCCCTTACCGTACTGTGACTGCTGCAAAACGTGATATCTATAAACTCACATGTAGACCCAATCAGAGTCCCCGGGAATTCCTCCCCATCCTTAAAAATGCCTATGGGTTGGCGTATAGATCCCCAAACTGGGAGTCTGAGGAGTTCAAACAGCTGTTTTATGATGCAATGCCCATGCAAATTAAGCTTAGCTTGGCTAGAGATCTTGATTTCCAAGCCCCCTTGGACAGGTTGGTGACGGCTGCCACCTCACTGTATAACATCAGTGAATGCCATGCTACAGGTGAGAGGAGATATAAAAAGTCCCCAGAACAAAGCATAGCAGAAGCTAAGGTAAACCCTGGCTTCAAATTTGAAACGACCTGACCTGTCCAACAAACCCAGCGACAACAGGTAGGACCCAAGCAAGCAAGACCTCAGATTTCCAAGGGGCCAGAGGGGGATAACTCCGGTGCTGGGAGGTCTAACTACCGTCCCCAATATTACAATAGGGGTCCCCAGGGATACAGGCGCTGGAACAACAGGCCCAGACAACAGAAGGAAAGTAGGCCTGAATCCCCTACCTCACCTAGAGGTCGGTCACCCACTTCTAATAAGGGAACACCAGAAGTCCAAACTGTGCGCAAACCAAACAATCGATTGGATCAGTTGGCAGATCAAGTGGCCAAATTACATGAGATCGTTAGTAAAATGTCCCAGGTGTCAACTGGAAAACAGCCTGAGTCTTTTTTAGGGGCAACTGCAGGACCCAGCTCAGCCCAATAATGCAGGCAGGGCAGGGTCATAGTCCAGGCCGGTGCAAGGCTTCTGAGATGGTTGTAACAGAATCTAATGTGACTTCTAATCCTACTTTGCCTTGCAGCGTTCTTGACCCTAAAATTGAGGCCACGGAGGAGATGTCTTACATGTTGTCTATATTACAGTCTAATCACGATGATTCCTGCACTAATGTGTCTTCTCCAGTGAGTGATCCTATCATCTCAGCGTCAATCTGCAAGCTGCCGTCTGTGAGCTGTGATGTGATCCAGTGTTCCCCGAAGGTGGGGGCTGCTGCTGCCGCCGCGAGCAGCAGGAATTACCAGGAATTCACCAGAGGTCGCGACACTGCAGAAAGGTCAAATCCTTAACAAATGTCAAATAAGTGATTACCCGAATTGTGATTTATTTTAGGTTGAAGGCCAATATTTTCTTGATTCTTATCTCCAAGATGAACTTATCGGGCCAATCAGGGGTTTACTTGACACAGGATCACAAGCCACTATATTGTCATATAGTTTTTTCCAACAGGTATTGGAGGTGACAGCAAAGAAGCCGAAACTGAAATCGTTTGATGGCTCTTTGATAAGTGTCGGCGGAGACGCTTTGCAGGTAAAAGGTACATCATGGTTAAAATTCAAAATTGGCAAGAAGATAATTAGACATCCCACACTGATTGTGGACCTTCCCTATGATCGGCTGATTATAGGAATCGACCTCCTGAGAAGATTGAGTTCCATAGTAGACTTCATCAATGAAGCCGTCTGGACTCAGGTGAGGGCACCCATTGCCTATGAGTACTCTTGCAATACACAATCCCAACGTAATTGTCATGTGATTGAGGAAAGGTTTAACTCTGTTGAAGTGCATTTTAGGAACAATCAAACACCGGATGTCACGATCCTGAAAAATGGTGAGCCCGAGGAAGCCGTCAACGGTGCCGCACATACCATAACCATCCAGAGGGACAGAATTGAAAAGGTAACCCTGGATGGGGATGCATTAACTATTTCTCTTATAGGGAGAAGTTACGAAGTCGCGGACCTGACCAGGCATACTCAATCCATGGTACAGATTGAGAAGGTTAATGATAACTTATTGATTCCCGTACAGGTGAACAATATGGCCCGGGTGAAATACGCCAAGTTGGATCTGAAATCCGAAGCCAGTTACATAAGCTTGAGTCTCTTGAAACAGGTCACCAATCCTAAAATGATTATAGTTTCCTCTCCACAGGACCAATGGGTTCATGATCTGGATGGAGATTCACAGAGTCATAATGTGATTGCAAGATGTCTTTTGTCTATTTCCATAGGAGATAAAACCACAGAACATTTATTCATTGTGTTGAATGAACCACGGTACCAAATGTACATAGGTAATGACCTTCTACACCGATTTGCCGTGCAGATTGATATGATCAACAATACTCTATGGTCCAGATTGCCTGGGAACCCGGAGGGATTCCAGAATGAAGAGCAAGCCTTGAGATGGGGACAACAGATGCCCTATGCCCTGAGTATCGTGGTTGCAGATGAAGTTAAAATCCCTGAAGGCTGTAAACCATTTCTTCTTCCCATTCAAATAAAGAAGGGACAAAGACTGAAGAATGCAGATGCTTTGATCTGTTTGTCCAACCGGATGCAGCAACTCGGCCTGAAGGTAAAGCCGACTCCTATGGTAAACATTCATCAGGATCCGTTGCATATGGTAATTCATAACATGGCTCCCCATAGTATATCTCTACAAAAAGACACTATAATTGGTCTGGCTATGGATTCGGAGTATTACACTTTTGGTTTCCAAAATGATGTCATTGGACTTATTCCTGATGAATACCTGACAGAAGAACAGGTAGTGGAGCAACATTTTTCCTCAACACCTGAGGGGTTATTCAAAATCCACTCTGTTTATCCTTTCAGCTCTGAAGAAGGTACATGCCACATTGAAGAATCATCATTGATTTTCAACCAAGAAATCGATGAGAAGGAGTACGAGTCATGCCAACAAGGAAAGGAGAAGGTACGCAGTACTCAAAACGATTTAACTAGTGAGCTTGAAGAAGCTGACGAGTTAAGTCAACCTGAAATCTTTCCAGAATTTCAGGAACGGGTGGAAGAGCAAATCTCTGTGGCTGACGCATGTTCCGAGGAGTCGGAGCGTCAACAGCTAAGGGGACTCTTCGCCGAATTCCAGGACATGTTTCATGTTTGCTAAGGATTCTTACGACTGTGGGGAAACTGACCTACACGTTGCAAGAATCCAAACGGATCCCAGTGCACCCCCTGTATATGTTAAACAGTACCGACTTCCGCTGGCGGCATATGAGTCGCTATCGGAAATCGTCAAAAACTTGGAGAAGCGGGGGATCATCCGTCCAGTGCACAGCTCGTTCAACCATCCTGTGCTTGGGATTCTCAAACCCAATGGTCAATTCCGTCTCTGTTCGGACCTAAGGCAGTTAAACAAACGTGTATACATGTCCGGATGGCCCGTGCCGTATATTGACCAGAGTTTGGCGCAAATACAGGGATCCAAAATTTTCACTGCTCTGGATTGTACGCAAGGATATTGGACAATTAAAGTGGACGAGAGGGATCAATACAAACTGGCCTTTACGTTTGGAAAGCAACAATATGCATGGACCCAATTACCTTTCGGGTACATAAATGCGGGTCATGAGTTTGCTGTGTTCATGCATAAGGCAATGCCTGATGCCACTGAACGAGGTACCTTATCCTATGTGGATGACATCCTAATCAAAAGCAGAACTTTTGAGGAGCATATTACGGAACTGAGGCATGTACTAACCCAACTGAGAAACGCTGGTGTAAAACTTTCTTTACAGAAGGCTCAATGGTATCGTACCAAAGTCAATTTTTTAGGTCACGAAATCACTGCCGATGGAATTAACCCACAGAAGAAGAAAATGGAAGCAGTGATCAACACAAAGTCACCTACAAATACCAAGGAGTTGAGATCCTTCCTGGGCATGATGAACTATTCATGTAAGTTTATAGATAACTATGCCGAGATTACAAAACCTCTTTTGCAGTTGCTGAAGAAAGGAGTAAAATGGGAATGGAGTGAGCGTCATGAGCAAGCTGTGAATGAGCTCAAAACCAGACTTATCCAGGCCCCATGCCTTGCCTATCCAGAAGGTGGAAAACCCTTTTACATTGAAACAGGCTTCACCGACAAAAGCGTGAGTGCAGTCCTTTTCCAAAAACAGGACAACCTAAACAAGATCATCGCCTATGCCAGCAAGTCCTTGTCACCGGTTGAGGTAAAGTTCAATGACTGTGAAAAGGCATTACTGTCAACTTTGTGGGCTTTACAATATTTCAGGAGTTTTATCCAGGGCGAAAAGATCATTGTGGAAACTGCACACCAACCCCTGCAATATTTGCAGAGTGATAGAATCAAGGATGGGAATTTATCAAACAGCAGGATAACCGCCTGGACGATGTCCTTAATGGGATGGCCATTGGAAATCAGGTACAAACAAAATAATAAGAATCCAGTTGCTCAAGGATTAGCCGAACTGCATGATTGTTCCAATTCAGGACATAAAGGTGAATCGCCACAAAATGATTTCCTGGAAGAACAATCTTCATCTCCATACAAGTCTTATGAAGAAGAATACTGCAAATCCTTACCATGTGTATGTGTTGATGGCTGTTCTTTCCATACCGATATAGAAACTGAACGCACATTGGTTGCAGGTATCGGAATCTTATGGAATAACACATTCCCAGACATGTCCGTCGGATATAAAATTTGTTCCAAAAGTAGCCAGTTCGCGGAGCTCATCGCTGTGTATAAAGCTGTACAAATGGCTATTGATTCTGGTCTTAAAGAGTTTGTTATAATCACAGATTCTAATTATGTTCGCAGTAGCTTTGTGGAGTACTTCCCTGGATGGAAAAGGTCTAATATGGCAAGAAGTAACAATAAGCCTGTTAAGCATGGTAAAATGTTTTGTAAGATCGACGACATGGTTACCACCCATGGTCTCACCATTTACTGGAAGAAGGTAAGAGGTCACTCAAAATCTCCAGGTATAGATAAAGAGGGGAATGATTTGGCAGATTCCCTCGCTAAACAAGCAGCCATTAATGGAGGTCTTGAACATTGATGACCTCATGGGAACTATCCAAGTGGGTGCAATGACAAGAAGACAGGCCCAAAAGGAAACCGAAGCCAATGTGGCACAATGGAGCCAAGATTCCCCTAGTGAGGATCTCATCGTAAGTCAAAAGGGGGATCCAGTCATTGGTATGTTTTAGAAACACATTGAAGATCCGCTGAATTGTCCCGTAACTATGGAAGACTGTGCAGGCAAAGAAGAGTTATGAATTTTGATGAAGGGTAAGTCCCAATTCTCGTTACAAGATGGATTGTTGGTAAGAACCTCGAAGAATGGTATCTCACAATGGGTGGTACCCACAGCATACCGAGGTTTGATGTTACAACACGCCCATGACGCCCCAATGGCTGGTCATCGAGGTGAGAAGTTAACGTATGAATTACTACGGGATTACGCCTATTGGCCTCATATGTTGCAAGACGTTCGCACATATTGTCAAGGATGTTAATATGCCCTCAACTCCAGCCGCAAGCACTCACTCATCGGGCACCGCTGATGAAAAGGGGGATGTCCATGCCATGGTCAGACATCCAGATTGACTTTATTGGACCAGTAACAACTTCATCAAAAGGCAACTTCATCGGAAGTCATTTCACTAGTGAGGTAATGACAAAAACGTGGGAGATACTGGGAGTAAAAAGGAAGCTACATATAGCTTACCGGCCAGCCTCTAGTGGTGGAGTGGAACGCTACAACCAAACAATTGTCAACATTCTAAAGAAATTTGTCAATGAATCCGGTAAGGACTGGGATGTAAAGTTGCCTCTGGTTCTCATGGCCATCAGAGCCACTCCAAGCGCAGCAACCAAACTTTCTCCCTTCGAAATGATCACAGGAAGGAAGATGGTGTTACCCCAGCATTTACTCTAGCGGACAACAGACCAAAATTTGATAAATGCTTCAACAGCCCATCAATGCATAGAGAATCTACGTAAGCACCTTCAACATGCTTTTGCATTTGCCCAGAAGAATCTGGAGAAAGCAGCCGTAAGCACCAAAACCTACTATGATCTGAAGACTACTCAAAAGGAGTACCAAATTTCCGATCAGGTTTATCTCTATAACTTCGCCCGGGATCAGGTGAAGGAAAAGAAGTTCCTGCCTTCATGGAAGGGACCCTATGTCGTCATTGACAAATTGTCACCTGTGGTCTACAAGATCAAAATTCCTAAGGGGGAAGAATTTATAGAGAAATGGGTGCATATTAATCAATTACGTGTTTATCATCCTAGGTCACAACTTCGCCAAATGGAAGGATTGCCGGATGATGAGGAGTAAAGAGATATTAAGGTTCCAGCTAAAGACAGAAACCCAGGATTGGTATAGTATGAACATACAAATGTACTAACCTATCCTCATGTATTTTCCTCTGTAACTAATTATCTCTTGACTCACTTTTGTATCGAGAACTTGCTCTGTCCAAGAAAAGAAACAATGCCAAATCAAAGATGTCTGGTAGTATGAACTCTTTTCTTGCCGGAGTGATAAAAAGTGGAAGATGTATGTACTTATATTTGTCATACAATATATTTCAGGCGCAAGATGGCATCGAGTGTTGTTGCCGTTATCTACATCATCCTGATCTTGGGGAAGGAGTTCTAGGCCGAGCCGATTGCTGTACCAGGCCCTGCATCTGGGATAATGTTACAGGATACCACGGGATTCCTCTTGACGAATAAGAGGATTCTATCCCAAAGGATCTATGGCAGTTTGGATCCACGTGTCTTCATCGAAAGACAGTTCAACATTTCCGAGATTTCGTCTCCGGAGATAAAGATTTGGTATCAAATGCACATTGGCTATTCCCAAAAAAGGATTACACAGATCCTGGAACAAACAAGGAAAACCATGACTAGAGAACAGTTTTCAACAAGTCGACGACCAAAGCGGTTCATTTCTGCGATTACAGCCGCCATAATCTTTGCCGTAGTGGGCACTGTCATTGCCACTGGTGTATCAGCTGTTAATTCCATCTCTATTAAGACATTGGAACTTGAGATCAGTTCACTGAAAAGGAACCTAATGAGTATTCATGCAGAGATGGAGAATCAGAAAAAAACATTTATCGGACTTATATTCCGTTGTAGAGGGTACTGTCGTTACCACCGACTTACACTCAAAATTATTGACTCATTTAATAAATCTTCATGAGAGTCACGAACAGTTTAAACAAGAACTAATGTCTCTGAAGAATCCGAATAAAAAGCCTTTTGTGACATTCCAATGTAGTCCAACTTCTTTATTGGATTACATTGTAATGAAGGGGGATTTGTTGTGCTTTTCATAAGTGTAAACAGTTATATCTACTTATTTTAGTTATAATGGGTATTCATTGCCTTTAAGAGCAATGTTGATTTATATTCACTGTTTTGTATGGATTTTCATGTAGGCCAAAGTAAGTCCATGAGAAGATTACTGTGCTGTTCAAAAGCTAGTGTTATAGTAACAATATATTATACATTTAGAAAGTTAGAAGATACACGGCACCTGCAGATTCTGAGGCTTCATTGTTTTTCCTATCTGAACATGAATTCCACAGTGTGAGAATTGTCTAGATGTTCCTCAAAGTAAACATTCATGTATCAAAGTTTGTCCCTCGGCCCTGAGACAAGGCCTCTTGACGTCAGAGGTGTGTAGTATTGAAAATATCAGGCATGTATGAGTTAACCCTTAATGGTATGATGCCTATTGCTTAGACAACAGTGCCACCTAGATATGAGCAGTTAATACTACATCAGTAGCAAAAGTTCATTCTGGGAGGTATTATGATGTCACATTCCTTATCAATGCCCACGCCCACCCAACAATGATTGGAAAGTTCCAAACTCGGAGGGCATGTTCATCTGATAAGTTTTGGGTTAAGAAACCAGATACCAGAAAGAGAAAAAAAAAAAAAGGGAGAAAAAAACAAACAAACAAAGAAACATTCGGATTATAGATCTCTGAAGAATCATTTGGATTATCGGGAAAAACTCTTGAGAGCTGGCTGCCCCAAGACTCTGCACATTAATTGACCCTTGGGTAATGTATATTTTTGTTTTATGTAGTATTGATCTAAATTAATTGGCTTGATACTTTGCAGATGTGTAACGTTAGTAGCTACATCAGTATTTTCTCTGATTTCAGTTACGATGCATATAACTGAATAAAGGGGATAATATTGGAGAAACTCTCTGTTGGGAATCTTTGTATTCCCTAGTTTGATATCAAGCCAATAATTTATAAGTTTGTGCAATACTACCCCATATCTGGGATGGGTCATCATTTTTGGGCGGAGCAAGGGCTCGTATCTGTCATCTTCTTGATTGAGTTTGCCGCATAATCCATTGATTGTATATCTCTCACAAATTTAAAGCTGTATTGCATAATATTCTTGTGTTGGTTGAGTATTGTTTTGTTGGCACCATGTAGTGGTGAATTCTGGGTACTGCATATCATTGTATATTATTGAAATTTATGTTGATTTATTTTTTATTGTATTTTAAACTATTGTATAATAAACCATTTATATTTTTGCATAGACGCTTGTACCCTGTTTTACTGATTGCACAAAATAATCAGGTTCTTGATCGAACTCTTTTTGAGATGATTATGTCCATCTCACGGGTCAATATCGTTTGCATAATTTTTCTTTTGATCCGTTATTTTTTTAAATCTTTATATAAAGCATTTGCTTTATATACCCGACAATATACATTATATACACACATACTATACATTATATACACACACTATATATACATTATATACACACACTATATATACATTATATACACACACTATATACATTATATACACACACTATATACATTATATACACACACTATATACATTATATACACACACTATATACATTATTTACACACACTATATACATCATATACACACACTATATATACATTATATACACACACTATATATACATGATATACACACACTATATATTATATACACACTATATATACATTATATACACACTATATATATATATATATATATATATATATATTATATACATACTATATATATACACATTATATACACACACTATATATACATTATATACACACTATACATTATATACACACTATATATACATTATATATACACGCTATATATACATTATATACACACACTATATATACATTATATACACACACTATATATACATTATATACACACACTATATATACATTATATACACACTATACATTATATACACACACTATATATACACACACTATACATTATACACACACACTATATATATATTATATACACACTATATATATATATATTATATACCCACTATATATACATTATATACCCACTATATACACAGTATATATATATTATACACACATTATATATACATGGTGTCATAAAAACCCAATTAAATCAAAATAGATCCCAATAATAAATCAGACAACTCAAAAATAATAAATAATAATACTTTTATTAAATACTAATATATATTGGAAATATAAAGGCCATGGTGTTTTATGTAACCCGGTTAAATTAATCAAACTCTATCATCGTAATTTTCCAACCAATTATATTAAACCATCACGATCATATAATTAACGAAAAACAAATAGTCCGCTTCCACAAGCGACTATTATTCCCAACCGCCAAAATTGGCCATATGGCTAAACCACACCGTAGCCCAAATCAATTATATTCTGCAGACCGACATTCAGGATGTCCAATCCAATGTTGGAAAGTGGAAACCTATCATTGTCATATAAACCAGGTAAGAATCCCTCTAACTCAGAATGTCTATAAGCCAAACAATTTTGTTTTAACATAAATTTACCAATATTCCTATTAATCCGAATTCTTATTTTTTCAAGAAATTTTAAACCTAAATAACTCCCCTCGAATCTAGGAAAGATTTCAGAATACGCCAAAAAGACTCTTGGCAGAATTTTTTTAATTTCCAAAATGGAATTTTTTAATTCATTAATAAGTAAGTGCGTATTGACTCTACCCAAATCGTCAGAGCCAACATGCAATATGATTAAATTAGGAAGAGGCCAATTTCGCATGAGAAACAAAACCCAACTACAAATCTGACTAACTCGTAAATCAGGAATCCCTTTCCAATAAATTTTAATATCATTACCCAAACCCAGGTTGTCAGAATTGAATCTCTGAACAGACCGATAGGAAGCTTCTGTAATGATCTCCGTTCCTATGATCCATATGGTTCTCCATTCTGAAACGAAATTAGCACAATAGATCAGGTCTAATATACAATTTAAACCTGTTAGATGACCATCTTCCTATCTTTTTTATCATCTTATCATGTAAAACCAATTTTATAAGCATAAGTCGCAGCTCCAATGCGGAATGAATGCGAAGATATTTTCCTATTATCCAGACCAAAATTCTTTTTGCATTTTTTTAAGATAAAGTTAAACTGATATTTAGTTAATGGAGCTAAATCTGAATGCATAAACCACGGGCCTGGCTGAGTACCTCTAATTTTTAACCAATCCCCTAAAGCTAGAACAGGACAGATAACCGAATCGGGAATCTTATTTAAAAATAACCAAACTCCTTTTCCCGACGGATCAGTTTTGGATTTTTTGACAAAAACGTGTAATTTATTATGACAAATAAGAAAATGTCATTGATATATAATGGTGACTCTGCCCTAATATTTGCAGCTGCTATCTCACTGATGCGAAGATTCATAACTGGAGTAGCAAATGGATGGTAAGTAACTGACAAATTGCCTTAAATGATCTATAGATAAATGATCTATAGATAAAGTTCTCTGATTTTTTTTAGTGTTTTTACTAGCTCCTTTAATAATTAGCTTCAATAGGAAATTTGATGAGAAAGGTGGAATTTCCAACAATTTTTGGAAATAGGAAATTCCGGACAACATTTTTTGATTGTAATTACCTTTCTTACCATTTTTAAAAGATTGTCTACAAAATGAATTGCTGGGACCAAATTTTTGCCAGAATAATTGTAATTATGGGATAAACAAAATTCCCACCACCTGTTCCAGGAATAAGAAGCCCAAGTATTCTTAGTTAGTGCAGTACTTATTAAACTGTTGACAAAATACCAATCGATTTCCAGATTTCCTGAGGGCATGGTATCCCGTCTCTTTCAGCATTGGGAACTAACAGCGAGAATCTCTGTCAAGATAAAGAATCGGCAATGATGTTAGATTTACCCTCGACATATCTTGCCTTCAACCAAATATTATTTTTTAGACATATTAATACAATATGCCTCAGAATATTAATAACAGCTTCTGATTTCGCAGATAGGCAATTGATAGTGAAAACAGCACCTTTGTTGTCAGAAGACAGAAGTATACGCTTGTTCCGAAAATGAACCTTCCAGATAGCCAAGGAGACCAATACAGGGAAAAGTTCAAGAAAATTTATATTTTTAATAATCGGACTAAGAGACCAATCAGTCGGCCAACTTTCAGCCGACCATTGTTTATTAAAATATGCCCCGTAGCCTATAGAGGCTGCAGAGTCTGTGAACAACATTAAAGAATCCAAATCAACAAATTCTTCCTGCCATAAAGAATTCCCATTAAATCTGTCTAAAAAACGTAACCATAAAGAAATATCCTCTCGCAACTGTCCCGTTTTTGGAAAAAATTCTCCCCATAGGTACTACTCGCGAGATAAAGTTTAAAGAACCAAGGGCAGATTGCAATTTTCTTAAAGTACACTTCTTAGCAGATAATAAATTATTCAAAGCAATCCTTGTAGACAGAATTTTTTCCTCTGGTATCCTAAAAATTATTTTCTCGGTATCAATTTCAATACCTAAAAATTTAATAATACGCGTCGGGTAAACTGTTTTTTCTTCTGCTATTGGAATGTTAAAATAATTAGCAATGCACTTAAACGTGTTTAATAAATTGATACAATCGTCAGATGAAGGACTACCAATAAATAAAAAGTCGTCTAAATAGTGAAGAACATAGCCTCCACTATAATGAGATTCCACCATCCATTGTAAGAATGAGGAAAAGGCCTCAAAATAAGTGCATGCCAACGAAAATCCCATTGGTAGGGCTTTATCATAATAAAATTTCCCATTGAAATGAAAACCAAGAGAATTATAGCCCAATGGAATATATCGGTAATAACCGAAAAGCGGACTTAATATCAGTCTTTGCTAAAAGTGAATATCTCCCCGCCTTCCTCAAAAATGATAAGGCTTCATCAAAGGAGGAATAATGAACTGAAGCTGAATCCTTATTTATTAAATCATTTAATGAAAAACTTTTCGGATATGAAAGATGGTGAATTAATCTAAAACTATTTGGTTCTTTTTTGGGAACCAAACCCAGAGGAGAAATTAAATTTTTTTTTAAAGGGGGGTGAAGAAAAAGGACCAGCCACCCTGAATTCTGCAATTCCCTTATGATTTTTTTCTAAAACAATGTAACTATGAGTATAAACTGATTTTAAATTATTAACGATAACGCAACCAGAACCATTAAATGGTGGAACATAAAAACCCTTTGAAAAACTTTCAATTAATAAGCCAGCTTTCTCCTGGTTTGGGTACCATTCTATACATTGAATAAGCCTTGCCAACCTCATTGGAGTCACCTGGTCTATTGAGCTCTTTACTGAGTTCTTGGCCATGTTTCTTGAAGCATTTTGTGGCAGGATGAGATCCGGCACACATGTTTATACTTACAGTTTGCTTGCCACTTACATGAAGTCTCATTATATGCGAAGCAAACTCCTTTTTTTGGGATTTGCTGACGAAATTTAGATCTTTGTGGAAGCATTAAGTTTAACCAAAGTCCCACGTCTTTATGACCCCAGTTAAGTTCAGGGTAAACGGATAATTTGTGACGAAAAGACTCGTCATAAACAGACCAAGCAAATCCGCCGAAAGACCAAGCAACTCCGCCTCCAAAATGCTATCAAGATGGTGAAATAATCCTCTGCAATGCATTGGATGTTTCTCGCCAAGCACAGCTGCATAGATGCAAAAAGCTTGAATCCAATTTAAAAAGGGTTTTTGAGGACTTCTCTTTTTTCTTCCTCATCTTTCTTATCAAACTTCAAATTCTCTTTAGAAGACGGGAGTAAGGAAAAAACATCAATAAAATCCCTGTTCCAAATTTTTGCTTTCACTTACTTAGGTAAGATAATTGACAAGGCAATGTTTCTTTCATTGACATTTCAGCTTCAAACGAAGGCAGTAAATGTTTTTCCTGGAATGTCTTAGAAGACTCGGGTATGATCAGACTCTGAAAGTACGCTTGAAGTGGACCATGCCGACTCCTGAATCATACCTGAGTCCTTCTGAGACATGAAAGACAAAAATTCCTCAAACAACTTAAACTTTTCAAAATTTAACCCTTCCCTTACTGGATCATTAAAAACAATAGACTGCCTAATAGGCATATTAGTGCCCTGCGAATCACAGTCACTATTCAATATATCATGAATATGCTCACCATCCTTGGGCTTGACAGTTTCTTTAACTTCAGTTGCAGCTCGTGACCTCCTCACAGCTGTTTCTGAAGATCGTTGAGCAGAGTTGGAGCGCAGCCGTTGTAAATTGCTCGCGCTGAATGTAGCAGAGGCAGGTTTGCTCCTGCGCTTTATTCTGTCCATAGGGGGGGAGAAGGATCTCTTCTCTTTACGCCGTCTCTTTTTAGGAGGAGAGGGGGGAGGTGCCGAGTCAGCAGGAGGCACCGCGATGTTATCTGAAATCCTTTCCAGCTCTGCGCTCTGAGAAGAGTGGGAGGGCAGACTGGATTAGTAGCTGGCTGATCGTGTAAATCATTCCCACCGCTGCGATGCTGAAGACAGGAACGGAGCCATGCTTCACCACCCGGCGTTTCTGCCTTCTGAATAAGTTGTTTCAGCAGCTCCTCCATGATAACGCCAGACACAGGTCCAGTTTCTTGATGTCTTCAGCCGCAACTGCGCAAGCATCAACTGCTACTCTTCTTTTATAGGTGCCTCGAGCAGGACTGTTAGAGTGATCTCCAATCAAAATCTCATTCACCTGCATGAGGACCCTACAGACTGCACCAACAAGCATCTGTTACTCAGGGAAGTAAAATAATTTATACCGATATTGACCATGCAAGATTAGGGTTCATGACACCATGTCCCCCCTTCTTGCATCCGCAGCAAGGTTTGATCATTATATATAGACTTTACATATATACACACATTACTGAACCATCTGGAGGATGTGGGGAGTTTCTGTGAATAGACCAAATGTTCTAGCTACAAGGCCAGATGGCTGCTCCCTTATCAGAGTTTGAGGTGCAAGAAAGTTATCTGTTCTTTGTGTTTCGGGAAGCGCTGCTAAAGAATGCTAACCTTGAGATAAGATGCTGCAGAAGTTTTTAACCATTGAAAATTCTGTTAGTATGGCGCGGAAGTATTGCCTTATATAAATAACCAATCAAATCACTAGTTTCGATTTCTACCCCTTGGCGGGGACCTGATTTGTCTATATTTATCTGTAGTGTTATAAAGATGTATGCTTGTGTGTAATAAAGAGAGAACCTGATTCAGCAGTGTGTCTGTGTCAGCTCTCTGAGCGCTCATATATCTACATCAATTGGGACAGGGCCGGCTCCAGGTTCATGTGGGCCCTTGGGTGATAAAGTCTCAGTGGGCCCCCTTCTGGCATTTTGCACAACACTTACAGCAATGAAACTGCATGTATTATAGATTAAATACCTTACACAGATATGTGCCCCCTCACAGTACATATGCCAAGATATGTGCCCCCTTACAGTACATATGCCAAGATATGTGCCCCCTTACAGTAGATATGCCAAGATATGTGCCCCCTCACAGTAGATATGCCAAGATATGTGCTCCTTCACAGTAGATATGCCAAGATATGTGCCCAGTGCCCCCTTCACAGTGGTTAGGGGGTATGTGCCCCCTCCATGGTAATAAAGACCTCTGTGCCCCCTCCATAGTAATAAAGACCCTTGTGCCCCCTCCATAGGTAGAAATGCCCATTGTGCTCCCTTCACATTAGTAATGCCCTCTGTATCACCTCCAGAGTAGAAATGCCCTCTGTGCCCCCTCCATAGTATAAATGCCCTCTGTGCCCCCCCTGTAGTAATGAAGACCTCTGTGCCCCCTCCATAATAATAAAGCCCTCTGTGCCCCCTCCATAGTAATAAAGACCTCTGTGCCCCCTCCATAGTAATAAAGTCCTCTGTGCTCCCTCCATAGTAATAAAGTCCTCTGTGCCCCCTCCATAGTAATAAAGACCCTTGTGCCCCCTCCATAGGTAGAAATGCCCATTGTGCCCCCTTCACATTAGTAATGCCCTCTGTACCCCCTCCAGAGTAGAAATTCTCTCTGTGCCCCTCCATAGTATAAATGCCCTCTGTGCCCCCCCCCTGTAGTAATGAAGACCTCTGTGCCCCCTCCATAGTAATAAAGCCCTCTGTGCCCCCTCCATAGTAATAAAGTCCTCTGTGCCCCCTCCATAGTAATAAAGTCCTCTGTGACCCCTCTGTATTAAAAACATAAAAACACAGTAACTACTCACCCTGTCCAGTTCCTGAAGCTCACATACCTCTCTTCCCTGCATGCAGGCTGACTGGTGGAGCAGGGAAAAGTCTTCCTGCTTCACCATTCAGAGCACCACCAGCCTGAAGAAGGGGAGAAGTGTGGGGAGCTGAGCGGGGAGGGACAGGACCCAGCTTCCTGAGCCCCAGCAATGAGCGCTTCCATCTGTATTGATGGAAGCGCTCATTGCTTCTGGCCTCTGGCAGCTGCGCTGTGGGCTCCCGCAGGATCTGTGGGCTCTGGCAAGTTGCCTGGGTATGCCGGGTGCTGACGCCGGCCTTGAATTGGGACCCCGACAATCATAGAGGTATGGCTTTTTCTCAAACAAAACTTGGCGCCCAACGTGGGGCTCGACTAAAGGACACGTCATTGATCTCCCGACAACTTGGATAGTCCGGATCGGGACGGATAGATATAAAAGACAGCGCTGAAAGGTAAGAGACTTTATCTTACATTATATCTGTGCCTCCCTGACCGGTTGTCTTGTTCGAGGGATTGTTGAAGGAACGTACGTATGGTCCTTTTACAGTCGAGTCCATATTGATAAAGAACCTTGAAAGTTGAAAATACCTATAATTGTTGGGTTAAGTTTCTGATCATGAGTAGTGATGAGCGGCATAGGCAATATTCGTTTTTGCGATATTTCGATAATTGGGAGGCTCCCTGCTCATAGGTCTGCCTTGAGCGCCGAGCTGATCACTCGGTGCTCGACTTGTTTGTCTGTCGGTCATGTGACGCTGGCCACGTCACATGACCCTCAGGCCCCACTATAAATACAGGCAGCCTGCTGGCTACAGGTTGCCTGTTAATTCTAGGTTCCTGGCTATTTGTTGGACTGCTGAATACATACCTGATCCTGTTCCCTGACGATCCTTTGCCTGCTCATCCTGTACTGCGCATCCCTCCTGGTATTGTGACCTCGGCTCCCATCTGACTACTCTTTGCGGACTCCTCTGGTACTTCTCTACTCTCCTGGTATTTGACCCCGGCTTCTCCTGACCATTCATTGCTTAACCCTTTGTACTTCCGTTATTTGTCTTGTCTGTCTTCCCAGCACGTATCCTAAGTTAGGGACTGCCGTCTAGTTGTCCCCTGTCATTAGGACTTGCGAGGCAAGTAGGCAGGGCAAGGGGTGAGGGTGCCGCTCACAGTAGTAATGGTCAGATATGTGTCACTCACAGTAGTAATCGTCAGATATGTGCCCCTCACAATAGTAATGGTCAGATATGTGCCACCCTCACAGTAGTTATGTCCAGATATGTGCACCCTCACAGTAGTTATGTCCAGATATGTGCATCCTCATAGTAGTAATGGTCAGATATGTGCATCCTCACAGTAGTAATGGTCAGATATGTGCCCCTCACAGTAGTAATGGTCAGATATGTGCCACCCTCACAGTAGTTATGTCCAGATATGTGCACCCTCACAGTAGTAATGGTCAGATATGTGCACCCTCACAGTAGTAATGGTCAGATATGTGCCCCCTCACAGTAGTTATGTCCAGATATGTGCATCCTCACAGTAGTAATGGTCAGATATGTGCATCCTCACAGTAGTAATGGTCAGATATGTGCCCCCTCACAGTAGTAATGGTCAGATATGTGCCACCCTCACAGTAGTTATGTCCAGATATGTGCACCCTCACAGTAGTAATGGTCAGATATGTGCCCCTCACAGTAGTAATGGTCAGATATGTGCCCCCTCACAGTAGTTATGTCCAGATATGTGCACCCTCACAGTAGTAATGGTCAGATATGTGCCCCCTCACAGTAGTTATGTCCAGATATGTGCACCCTCACAGTAGTAATGGTCAGATATGTGCCCCCTCACAGAAGTAATGGTCAGATATGTGCCCCCTCACAGTAGTAATGGTCAGATATGTGCCCATCACAGTAGCTATACAAGATATGTGTCCCCTCACAGAAGTATTGGTCAGATATGTGCCCCCTCACAGTAGTAATGGTCAGATATGTGCCCCTCACAGTAGTAATGGTCAGATATGTGCCCCCTCACAGAAGTAATGGTCAGATATGTGCCCCCTCACAGAAGTAATGGTCAGATATGTGCCCCCTCACAGTAGTAATGGTCAGATATGTGCCCCCCTCACAGTAGTAATGGTCAGATATGTGCCCCCTCACAGTAGTAATGGTCAGATATGTGCCCCCCTCACAGAAGTAATGGTCAGATATGTGCCCCCTCACAGTAGTAATGGTCAGATTGTGCCCCCTCACAGTAGTAATGGTCAGATATGTGCCCCCTCACAGTAGTAATGGTCAGATATGTGCCCCCTCACAGTAGTAATGGTCAGATATGTGCCACCCTCACAGGAAGTTAAAAAAAACTATACTCGCCTAGTTGCTGATGATGACAGTTCAGCAGCTGGCGCTCCGCAGCAGTATGTAGTGACACACATAGGAGGAGGCGCTCAGCAGATTCCCGGCCGCTCCTCCTCATACACAGACCAGCAGTGTGATGTCTGACACTACATCCTGCTACTGCTGTGCAGCCAGGGCCAAATTCAGATTTGATGCTGCCCGAGGCACTTTAGTGACAGCTTCCTTCCCCCAATGAAGTCCATAGCTGATGGTAAAATGCTCCCGAGGCCTTCAGCTATCCCTCAGGACGCCCTCATACACTTGGACAATTAAAGCACTGACCTGTTCTGCGTGCGCTCGGCAGCAGAAGGCATCCGTTTGGGTCCCATGTTCTTATGTGCCCGCATTCCTGAGAAAAGTGATGTTTTATTATATACAAACAGGGGCGTTACCATTACTCCTAGAGGCTCCGCCCTCTCTGTAACTTCCACGCCCTCTGCCCTTTAACATGGTGCGGTGGGATGACATTTTCACTGCCTGGCCCTGTCAAAGACAGCAGAGCCTCTAGGTGTAATGGTAACGCCCCCGTTGCTCCTAGAGGATCATTTGCATATATTCAAATATTCTTTTTTTTTTCTCAATAATGCAGCATATATGAACATGGGCCCAACACAGACCGGCACTGATGGGGGGCTTTAGCGCTACCCTAGCCATTTTACAGTGACATCACCGCGCTCACTGCCAGGCGGAAGCCTCCCCCAAATAGTATCCCCAGTGGTAATAAGGCTCCCTACATGCCCCCAGTACTAATAAGGCCTCCCTATAGAGCACCTCTATAAGGCACTCCTAAGGAGCCCTCAGTAGTAGTAATGCCCTCCACCGCTGCCCACAGTATTTAGAAAGCCCCCTGCAGTGCCCCCTGTAATTATAATACCTCCTGCCGTACCCCCCGGAGTTATAATCATCTCTGTAGTGCCCCCATAAATTATAATGCCCGTCCTCTCCCTCCAGTCTTCTATACCATGCAGTCCCATGTAAATAACACCAGTTGTCTCCCACCAGTCTTCTATATGATACAGTCCCATGTAAATAACCTATCTTCCTTACAGTCTTCTATACCATGCAGTCCCATGTAAATAACGTCACTCCTCTCCCTTCAGTCTTGTATAACATGCAGTCCCATGTATATAACACCAGTCCTCTCCCTACAGTCCCATGTAAATAATTTCTCTTCCTTACAGTTCTCTATAACATACAGTCCCACGTAAATAACTTAAATCCCCTCCTTCACATAGTCCCATATAAATAAGCAGTCTTCTAAAATATCCAGTCCCATGTAAATACCACCAGTCATCTCCCTCCAATCTTCTATAACATACAGTCCCATATAAAAAACATACCTTTCTTATAGTCTTCTATAACGTACAGTCCCATGTAAACAACACCCCCCACCCCTCAGTCCCAGTTAAATAACATATTTCCCTCCCACTAAGCAGGGAGGAGGTATAATGGGGAGAACCACATCTCCCAGCATTTCTCTGGCACTCACATTCATCCCATGGCATCACAGGTCTCCACTGCTGCACTGGTCACATGACGGTGACCTCATCACAGGTCCTACCTCCACTTCCACTGCTGACAAGATCACATGACTATGATGTCATCGAAGGTCCTTCAGCTATGGAGTGTAGACACAAATGGGCAGTAAGTGCTAATCAGACCCCCAAAAAACTCAGCCCCCTCCCGACCTCCACACCTGTTGGCAGAGGTAGGGAATGAAAAATATAAGATAAAAAAATAAACGCCTTTGCTGGCACTGGGATGGGCCCCCACCCTTGCTGGGCCCCTGTCCGCCCCTGCCATAGACAACAGAAGGGCAGTATCATTCCTGGTTGACACGGGGGCAGCCAAAACAGTAGTAGACCAGAGTTTCTTGCAGCCACATCAGTTAACCCCTTGTTATGTACCAGCTGTGGGATTTACAGGAGAAACAGTTTTTGTCCGTGAATCTGAGCCAGTTAAACTACAGATAAAAGACGGTGCGGTCGTTACCCAATTGTTAGTTAAAGAAAACCTGCCAGAACCTCTTCCAGAAACTGATGTTTTACAAGCTCTGGGAGCCCACATACACTGTTACCCCGATGGCACTACCCTTGTAGTCCAGGCTGTTCTTGAGGTGGTACCGAAGGACTTATGGGTAACATCTAAAACAGTGGAATACTCCCTGTGTCCGTGGCCATGGTGCAGCTCAGAGCTCCCCGACCGTGTATACACAGGCTCTGCCATCTGCCCTTACAGACCGGGCACTGCCGGCTCAGTGCTCCGGTTACAACACGTGGATGATTTGCTCCTGTGTGCTGAAGACAATGAGACTTGCTGTGGGGCGACTATATCTCTCTTACTTTTCCTCCATCAGAACGGGTGTAAAGCCTGAAAGCAGAAGCTGGTAGGACACCTCCTCGCCCACAGAGCTCGCCACCTCACCCCAGAAAGAAAGGATACAAGTGCCCAAAGGAGCACAAAGCCTGCGGGTGTTTTTGGGGCAGGTGTCATACTGTCGCCCCTGGATTAGACATGTCTCCATGTTAATGCAGCCTCTGTATGATCGTCTGTCATCTCTACTGACAGAAGAGGCAGAAAATAACTTCCATACAGTGAAGCTGTGCATAACCTTGGCCCCAGTCCTGGGTATCCCAAAATATGACGAGGAATTCCAGCTGTTCTGCTCAGAAATGCAGGGTAACGGCTGTACGGACTCAGAAACATGGTGACCGCCAGCAGCCAGATTAGATCCTGTCGCCAGAGGCGCCCCCTCCTTTGTCAGGGCAGTAGCGGCAGTGCAGGCAATGATAGAAAAAGCCTCTGAAAGGTATCGCACATGACTATGGACCCATATGGCGGGCTAGAGACTTTCTAACATCAGACTTTTTTTTTTTTTTGGGTTCCAGACCGGATTTTGGTATTCCAGATCAGATTCTCCACTCCAGATCTGACTTTACATGTGAACAGGAAGTTGGGATGTCACCACTGAGGAAGGGGAAAGGAGATCCCCGAAACGCGTTTAGTGCTTTTCTAAGACATTCCCAACAAGAGACCCCCACTGGAAGTTCGTACATCAATATCCGGACATTTACTAAAGAATTGGAGCGCTCCAACATACAAAGACCCGGAATTTCAGCCATTGAAACTGGTCAGTACAAGCCTATCTCTCTCGATATTACAACTTCGGGCATATGAACAAATCCGAAATCTGTGGATAACGATCGAGAGACCAGTGACGCACAAACTAAGTGGGACGCCATTCAGACCGTGGAAATACGAAAAATACCGTGAGTAAAAATCGAATATTGGGACCGCAGGATAATCGACATTCACCTGTGAGTAAAAACTTTTATGTCCAATTGGATACCTCATCGAATATTTAAATCAAACAATTTGAAAAAGTGCCTTATATGGTTTTTTATGCTATATTATTACAAGGAAGAGACTGATTGGATAATCCATATTTTTGGCTTGCAATATACACTGCTCAAAAAAATAAAGGGAACACAAAAATAACACATCCTAGATCTGAATTAATTAAATATTCTTCTGAAATACTTTGTTCTTTACATAGTTGAAAGTGCTGACAACAAAATCACACAAAAAAAAAAAATGGAAATCTAATTTTTCAACCCAAGGAGGTCTGGATTTGGAGTCACCCTCAAAATTAAAGTGGAAAAACACACTACAGGCTGATCCAACTTTGATGTAATGTCCTTAAAACAAGTCAAAATGAGGCTCAGTAGTGTGTGTGGCCTCCACGTGCTTGTATGACCTCCCTACAACGCCTGTGCATGCTCCTGATGAGGTGGCGGACGGTCTCCTGAGGGATCTCCTCCCAGACCTGGACTTAAGCATCTGCCAACTCCTGGACAGCCTGTGGTGCAACGTGATGTTGGTGGATAGAGCGAGACATGATGTCCCAGATGTGCTCAATTGGATTCAGGTCTGGGGAACGGGCGGGCCAGTCCATAGCATCAATGCCTTCGTCTTGCAGGAACTGCTGACACACTCCAGCCACACGAGGTCTAGCATTGTCTTGCATTAGGAGGAACCCAGGGCCAACCGCACCAGCATATGGTCTCACAAGGGGTCTGAGGATCTCATCTCGGTACCTAATGGCAGTCAGGCTACCTCTGGCGAGCACATGGAGGGCTGTGCGGCCCTCTAAAGAAATGCCACCCCACACCATTACTGACCCAATGCCAAACCGGTCATGCTGGAGGATGTTGCAGGCAGCAGAACGTTCTCCACGGCGTCTCCAGACTCTGTCACGTCTGTCACATGTGCTCAGTGTGAACCTGCTTTCATCTGTGAAGAGCACAGGGCGCCAGTGGCGAATTTGCCAATATTGGTGTTCTCTGGCAAATGCCAAACGTCCTGCACGGTGTTGGGCTGTAAGCACAACCCCCACCTGTGGACGTCGGGCCCTCATATCCCCCTCATGGAGTCTGTTTCTGACGGTTTGAGCAGACACATGCACATTTGTGGCCTGCTGGAGGTCATTTTGCAGGGCTCTGGCAGTGCTCCTCCTGTTCCTCCTTGCACAAAGGCGGAGGTAGCGGTCCTGCTGCTGGGTTGTTGCCCCCCTACGGCCTCCTCCACGTCTCCTGATGTACTGGCCTGTCTCCTGGTAGCGCCTCCATGCTCTGGACACTACGCTGAAAGACACAGCAAACCTTCTTGCCACAGCTCGCATTGATGTGCCATCCTGGATAAGCTGCACTACCTGAGCCACTTGTGTGGGTTGTAGACTCCGTCTCATGCTACCACTAGAGTGAAAGCACCGCCAGCATTCAAAAGTGACCAAAACATCAGCCAGGAAGCATAGGAACTGAGAAGTGGTCTGTGGTCACCACCTGCAGAACCACTCCTTTATTGGGGGTGTCTTACTAATTGCCTATAATTTCCACCTGTTGTCTATCCCATTTGCACAACAGCATGTGAGATTGATTGTCACTCAGTGTTGCTTCCTAAGTGGACAGTTTGATTTCACAGAAGTGTGATTGACTTGGAGTTACATAGTGTTGTTTAAGTGTTCCCTTTATTTTTTTGAGCAGTGTATTTTTTTCTCATTCAGGACATATGGTCCCCTTCTTATTGGACTTGTTTTTTTTTGTTTTATTCAAGTTTTTAGACTTTAGGTAATTTTAGGGTAATTGTGTTGCTGCAACAATTGTGAAGTATTTTAATATTGTATTTTAAGTGAATATGCCATATTAAATATTGTGTAACATTCAGTCACCATTATTATTGCTTTATTTCCGTACGAGGGAATGCCAGTCTCTTAAATTATATATTAGGAACTGAAGACAGTTGCAGTAGAGGCCTGGCAGAGCATCACCAGGGATGAGACCAGCGTCTGGGGATGTCTATGCGTTCCAGACTTCAGGCTGTAATTGACTGCAAAGGATTTGTAACCAAGTATTAAAAAGTGAGAGTTTGATTTATGATTATTATTCTGTCCCATTACTTTTGGTCCCTTAACAAGTGGGAGGCACATATGTAACTGCTGTAATTCCTGCACCGTTCACCTGATCTGGATGTAAATACCTCACACTACAGCTGACAGTCTGCAGGTAAAGCACATCTTGTCCGTTTCATCTCACATCCATTGTGGTGGTGTATAGAGCCAGAACTGTTAGAATTGTGTCCATGTCCCAATATTTATGGACCTGACTATATGTCTCTGCTTTAGGGCTCTTTCACACAGGCAGATCCTGTGCAGGTAATCCACTGCGTGAATGAGAGCCAAGCCCCGCTCCGGACAGCAGAGACACGGAGCAGTAACATGACTGATAACGCTCCGCGCCGCTCTGTGGTCTTTTTACTACAGAATCTTGCTGATCGCTTTCTCTCACTGTGATTTTGTAGTAAAGAGATGACAGAGCGGCGCTGAGCATTATTAGTCATGTTACTCCGTGTCTCTGCCGTCCGGAGCGCGGCTTGGCTGTCATTCACACAGTGGATTACCTGCACGGCATCCGCTCGTGTGAAAGAGCCCTTACTGGTCATTGAGAATTGCGCGTCAGATCTTAATTTTTTTTATTCTTGGTAATTTTTTTATCTGTGGCCTTCAGCCTGGTACTGACCCTGGGCATAATGTCACACATTGCTTCCCATAAGCTGTGGGGTGGGCCGCCTGTTTTATAGTATATTGTACCTCTCTGCAGCCGTCCTCCATGGTCCTGGAATGACCACCCATCAGTCCGCCCGTTCTTACAGGACCTGTACCGCTCTTTCTTCAGGAGGGAGATGAAGAATGCTGACTTTAATCTTAAAGGGGATCTGTCACCAGTTTTATGTCCTACTTGAGGGCAGCGTAAACTGGAGACAGATCCCCTGAGGAAAACGCCACCTCACTTGCTTTAAATGACCCAGCCATTTTGCTAAAACTTGTATTAAACAAGCCGAGCCATACAGAGTGATGTCCTGATATCCATTGACCAGCCCCCTTACCACTGGTTGACATATTTTTTCCCATTACAAACAGCAGCGTGGGGTAAAAGGCTGGGAGCTCGTGGGACAACAAGAAAACAGGACTCGCTTTGTTACGGTCCTACCATTCCAGCGTCGCGTTACACTGGAGGCGATCACATTCTGTACACTGAGACGGCTGCCGGCAGATCGAAAACCTCATCACCGCTGATGGGACAGCATTTGGAACGTCATTACTTCTTGTCCAGCAGGCACCGGAAGCAGCGGGAATGGCAACCCCTGTGCGATAACGGCAGGTGCAAGGAGAGAGTACTGTTTTCTATTAAAACCTTTCGAAGATGTCAGCATTCTTTTTTAAGGGTCTGGGACAACACCTTTTAGGGGTTTTCTGTCCTAGAACTAACAATGTTCTACAATGTAGTAAAACTGACAAACTGTAATATACATAATGCCGCATTCAGGGTCCCGCAGCAACGTTCTGTACTGTGACAATGTATTCATTTATATGGTATAGATTGTGGGAGTTACAGATCATGCGGATATATCTGTATAGTACAGTCCTGATCAAAAGTTTAAGACCACTTGAAAAATGGCAAACACTCCTATGTATCATGGCTGGATCTTAACAAGGTTCCAAGTAGAGCTTCAACATGCAACAAGAAGAAATGGGAGTGAGACAAAACATTTTTTGAGCATTCAATGTAATGAAAACAACGAATAAACTGAAACAGGCTGTTTTTCAGCTGATCCAAAGTTTAGGACCACATGCCTTTAAAAAAATACTAAACCCCCCCAAAACAGAAATCCAACTTCCAAACATGAGCTCAGTAATGAGTAGCTCCGTCGTTATTGTTTCGGCATGCTTGATGCAAGCGTTTCCATGAGGTGAGTGGGAACATTTCTCCAAGTGGTGAAGACGGCCGCACGAAGGCCATCTACTGTCTGGAATTGTTGTCCATTTTTGTAAACTTCCCTTGCCATACATCCCCAAAGGTTCTCAATTGGATTTAGATCAGGGGAACACGCAGGATGGGCCAAAAGAGTGATGTTATTCTCCTGGAAGAAGTCCCTTGTCCTGCGGGCATTGTGTACTGTAGCGTTGTCCTGTTACCACCCAGATGAGGACTCTCAGTCATGAGGAATGCTCTCTGCAACATCTGGACATAGTCCGCGGCCGTTTGACGCCCCTGCACTTCCTGAAGCTCCATTGTTCCACTGAAGGACAAAGCCCCCCAGACCATTATGGCGCCCCCTCCACTGTGGCGCGTAGAAAACATCTCAGGTGGGATCTGCTTGTCCTCAGTCAGCACCAGTAAGGGCCTTAATTTGGGTCGAGGATCGTCCAGTGTCTTGACAGACAGCCAATTGGATCCTCCGGCTTAGTGCTAATTAAAACATTTTTGGTCTTCCACTTAACTTTTTTGTTCCATAACCTTCAGGATCATTTAAGAAATTCCAAATGACTGTCTTACTGTCTCCCACCTCAGCAGCGATGGCGCGCTGTGAGAGACCCTGCTTATGAAGTTCAACAACCCGACCACATTCAAAAAAGGAGAGGAGGAAAAAGGAGGAAAATGTTAAAGAACAAGCTTCCTCAGCTACACAATCCTTTTATATAAATAGGACAGAGGAAAACAGGGAAACTATGCAGAAGACCACACAATCATACTCTAACTTTTTGCTGGAGAAGGCCCAACAGAATTTATTCTTTAAGGGTCAAAATATTTCACCGAATCGGGGCGCCCGGGGAAACTTCTATCCAGAGTTATCTTGAATCAGGAACCCAAAAAAAATATAGATAATATCCGACTGGCTAATGGGAGGATAGTTACTGGACAAAACCCTATAGAGAAAGTTTTCTTGGACTATTTCTCAGATCTTTATAGAGCCGATTGTAGGATAACGGATGAAATGATGGATGTCTACCTTGATGGTATTATTTCTCCCACTATAACTTCGGCCCAAAGGAGGGTACTTGAGGCCGATCTCTCAATCCAGGAGCTTAAAGGGGCAATAAAACTCTGTTCGGGTAACTCCACCCCCGAACAACGAATAAACTGAAACAGGCTGTTTTTCAGCTGATCCAAAGTTTAGGACCACACCTCCAAAAAAAAACTAAACCCCCCCCAAAACAGAAATCCACCCTCCAAACATGAGCTCAGTAATGAGTAGCTCCGCCGTTATTGTTTCGGCATGCTTGATGCAAGCGTTTCCATGAGGTGAGTGGGAACATTTCTCCAAGTGGTGAAGACGGCCACACAAAGGCCATCTACTGTCTGGAACTGTTGTCCATTTTTGTAAACTTCCCTTGCCATCCATCCCCAAAGGTTCTCAATTGGATTTAGATCAGGGGAACACGCAGGATGGGCCAAAAGAGTGATGTTATTCTCCTGGAAGAAGTCCCTTGTCCTGCGGGCATTGTGTACTGTAGCGTTGTCCTGTTACCACCCAGACGAGGACCCTCAGTCATGAGGAATGCTCTCTGCAACATCTGGACATAGCCAGTGGCCGTTTGACGCCCCTGCACTTCCTGAAGCTCCATTGTTCCACTGAAGGAAAAAGCACCCCAGACCATTATGGCGCCCCCTCCACTGTGGCGCGTAGAAAACATCTCAGGTGGGATCTGCTTGTCCTGCCAGTAACGTTGGAAACCATAAGGACCATCAAGGTTACATTTTTTCTCATCAGAGAATAAAACTTTATTCCACCTTTGAATGTCCCATGTTTGGTGCTCTCTTGCAAAGTCCAAACAAGCAGTTCTGTGGCGTTCAAGGAGACGAGGTCTTTGAAGACGTTTTTTGTTTTTGAAGCCATTCAGTCACAGATGCCGTCTGATGGTTATGGGGCTGCAGTCAGCACCAGTAAGGGCCTTAATTTGGGTCGAGGATTGTCCAGTGTCTTGACGGACAGCCAATTGGATCCTCCGGCTTAGTGCTAATTAAAACATTTTTGGTCTTCCACTTGACTTTTTTGTTCCGTAACCCTGAGGATCATTTAAGAAATTCCAAATGACTGTCTTACTGCGTCCCACCTCAGCAGCGATGGCGCGCTGTGAGAGACTCTGCTTATGAAGTTCAACAACCCGACCACCTTCAAAAAGGGAGAGGAGGAAAAAGGAGGAAAATTTTAAAGAACAAGCTTCCTCAGCTACACAATCCTTTTATATAAATAGGACAGAGGAAAACAGGGAAACTATGCAGAAGACCACACAATCATACTCTAACTTTTTGCTGGAGAAGGCCCAACAGAGTTTATTCTTTAAGGGTCAAAATATTTCACCGAATCGGGGCGACCGGGGAAACTTCTATCCAGAGTTATCTCGAATCAGGAACCCAAGAAAAATATAGATAATATCCGACTGGCTAATGGGAGGATAGTTACTGGACAAAACCCTATAGAGAAAGTTTTTTTGGACTATTTCTCAGATCTTTATAGAGCCGATTGTAGGATAACGGATGAAATGATGGATGTCTACCTTGATGGTATTATTTCTCCCACTATAACTTCGGCCCAAAGGAGGGTACTTGAGGCCGATCTCTCAATCCAGGAGCTTGAAGGGGCAATCAAACTCTGTTCGGGTAACTCCACCCCCGGTTCAGACGGACTCCCATATGAATTCTATAGTAAATATAGGGAGGTTATTCTTCCCAAACTGTTGGGGGTCTTTGCTGAATCGGTGGAGGAGGGGACCCTATCGGGTTCAATGTCGGAAGCCGTGATAATATTAATTCCAAAAAAAGTTAAGGACCCCATAGATTTGGGATCCTACAGACCGATTTAATTGTTGAACGCGGACGTAAAGCTCCTGGCAAGGATTTTGGCCACAAGACTCGCTGGGGTTATCTCTTCCATTGTTCATCCGGACCATAATGGTTTCATCCCAAATAAGGGTACTCCCCATAATCTTCACCAGCTTTTTGCTAACATACAGGCACCTGGGGGGTCTGCTCGCTCCATCCTGTCATTGGATGCCTCTAAGGCCTTTGACAGGGTGGAGTGGCGATTCTTGTGGAGGGTCCTGGCCAGGATGGGTTTCGGGGAGAGATTTATAAATATGATTAAATTACTGTATAGATCCCCCACAGCCAAGTTGAGTCTTAACGGGAACCTTAGCACCAGTTTTAACTTAAATAGAGGTACTCGCCAGGGCTGCCCACTATCACCACTCCTATTTGATATTTATATTGAGCCTCTGGCTCTGGCTATTAGACAGGATGCTCAAATTAAAGGATTTGGAATAATAGGCGTGGAGGATTGTATTTCTCTATATGCAGACGATGTCCTCTTTTTTATAGATGGCACAGAAATAACTCTCCAAGAATTATTTGGATGGTTAAACTATTTGGTGAGGTATCTGGTCTAGACATAAACTGGTCGAAGACAATTTTGATGCCATTAGATCCGGTCTCCCAGAAGGAGTCCTCGTTTACCCAGCTAGATGTCGTTGACACTTTTAAATACTTGGGTATGTTTATATCTCCCAAGGTTGAAAATTGTGTTCAACTCAATCTGATCCCTTTGATAACGAAAATTAGGGCAAAAATAGGGATTTGGTTGAGACTTCCCTTATCTAGGGCTGATCGAGTTTCACTGGTCAAGATGATGATTCTACCCCAGATCCTCTATGTTCTTAGGAATACACCTATCTGGATAGAGGATAAATATTTTAAACTTATGGAAAGAATAATCAAATAGTTTGGGGAAGGAAACGTGTGCGCCTCAAACTGGAATATTTATATAAACCTTTGGAGCAGGGGGGTTTAAATCTCCCCTACTTCAAAGGTTACTTTATTGCTGCTCAGCTATGGACGTGCCATGAATGGCAAAATAGTACCTTCTTAAGTAGGTTAGTGAGAAGCTCCTCGCATAATAACATATTTACGCTTCTGGAATCCGGGTTATTGATTAATAGAGACCGGGGCCATAAAGAGACTACAAAATTTTACTGAAAATCTGGGCTACTACTAGAGGATAGTTGGGGGTGAAGGGATCACTTACATTCACACCTCTTTGGCATAATATTCACTTACAGACCCTAGAGGGTATAGCTACGGATCAATTTTGCCAAAATAATGGGATTCTTTATATCACACAGGTTGTTAAGAATAGAGAGATTAAGTCGTTTGTGGAACTATCAGATAATATAGTGAACCTCTCTTGGTTCAGGTATTTTCAGCTTCGGTCGGCACTTTTTAGTTTGAATGACAAATCACTGTTATAAAATAGATAATACTTCTCCGATAAATAGGTGGCTAGGGAAGATATCACAAAGAATGAAGATTTCAAATATATATAAATTATTACTTAAGTCACGTTTTGGAGAGACACAATCGCCGGGACAGAGGGCCTGGGAGGTGGACTGCCCAAATATACAATCGGTAGGGTGGGGAAGCGTTTTTACTAACTTCTACTTGCTATCTCATAACTTTAATCATGTTATAATACAGTCCAATATTTATCACAGATTATATGTTACTCCCATTTGGTTAAATAAGTGTGGATTAAGAGACACCTCTACTGTAGGTGCGGATTATCTGCACATGATCTGGGCCGGTCCAGAACTGGGAGCCTACTGGAATGGTATTAATAATCTCCTAACCCATAAATTGAAAATGCGGATTCCTCTTGAGCCACAACTGTTTCTACTGAATGATTTTTCCTCACTAGGTAGTAATAAATATAAAAAGATCCTGCTAGGTAGAAGACTATTATTGTCTAGAATTCGGATTAGTCGGAGTTGGTTCGCACGTCATACTCCAGAGGTAAACAATTGGATAAACCTGGTTAATAAGGTAAAAACTATGAATGGACTCTTTATAAACAGAGAGACGCACTAGAGAAATGGGTGGACGCATCACAGGGGAGGGGGGGGCGGCGGGATGGGGGTTAAGGGTAAAGTGGTATTAATTATATTAAATGCTCCGATGCTCTCCCATGCCCTGCACCCGATGCTCTCCCTAGCAGAGACCTGGTACGTAACCGGATCTGCTTAAAAAGACCCTGTCCTGCGCGATCCAGTGCAGGGAAATGGAGGTACTCATCTCAGAGGGGCTGCCTGGGTGAAGAAGGGTATATGTCTGGTTTAGCTCTGAACCCAGACCACCCCTTTAAGGAATCCAGTGGTTGGTCTCGCTCAGTGACTTTACATACAGAAATACTGTAGCTGTTAATCACCGAGTATGAAAGCCAAATGGACTCCTAAGTGTTTGACCACTCGTTCAGGTTTCTTTGTGCAGTTTTTAAAGCCAAAACAAGGAGTGATTTAGAAAAAAATAAAAAATAAATCATATCAGTTTTTTATACTTTTTCTTCTTTCACGATCCACTCCTGATTTTGGCTTCCAAAATTGCGTGTGGCTGTACTCTAAAGAAGACTATACAGTAAATAAATGTCAGCCAAATTTCTAATTTGTATAGTCATCTTCTGACTTTCCTCCAATGGCAGATATTGTGGAAAAGATGGATTGGCCAAGTCAGATAGAAGAGATGGCAGAGACCATATTTTTCATCCATGTGTTATTTTTATGGGGCCATGCACACATCTGTATTTTTTGGAGATCCAAGTAGCCTCAAATTGTAGAACATGTCCTATTCCTATCCATGTTGCAGATAGGAATAGTCCTTTATATTGATGGGAGCGAGAAAATTACAAATGCAGATGGAAGATATTGGATATTACACATGAAACCTATAGTGAAGTCTGGGGTAATAGATGTTGCCTGAATGATCAGCTGACAAATATTTCAAACCCAGAATGAGTAGGAAATAAAAAGTAATAAAGTTATACTCTTTCTTTTTCCCACAAGACAATAAAAACTACAATTCAACCAAAAAAAATGGGAGAGTTTTTTGCCTTTGCCATCACAACGTGTGACTACCTGACAGGAAATGACAATGAATCCACATCTTTGCACAGATTTGGCCTTTTAAAGGCATGTGGTCCTAAACCTTGGATTAGATGAAAAACAGCCTGTTTCAGTTTAATCGTTATTTTCATTAAATTGAATGCTCAAAAAATGTTCTGTCTCCCTCCCATCTCTTCTTGTTGCATGTTGAAGCTCCATTTGGAACCTTGTGAAGATCCAGCCATGATACATAGGATTGTTTGCCATTTTTCAAGTGGTCTTAAACTTTTGCTCAGGACTGTATCTACAGGTATAGACACACAGAAAGAAGGACCATGAGATGCATATGGTGGTTATAATCAGTCCTTGGACAAAGCTATACGGCATCTAGCAATCTCATGAGTATTATATCACTCTGCTATAGGGGCCTCAGCATATGGGAAGAGTCATTGGAATGTTACATATATGGAATTAGTTTTAGGTGAAGGGATATTGGATCTGAGACGGGGGACGATGGAAACAGGAGCTACACCTGAGCCGGGGGCATTGAAGGATGGGACGACAAGACATCAACATCTAAGCTTTAAGTAGAATTCAGAAATCTATGGATATTTTCCTATAAATTCTGCTGCAAACTTCCATAAGATGGATCTTCTTCAATAAATATGCTATATTTTTATAAGAATATGAACCTACAAACCTCCCTATTTTTTGAAAAATACACAAACCCACAGAAATCAGCATACGTATATCGAAAACCAAAAACAACCGCAGGAACATCCTTCTACAAAAATATAGTAGCTTTATTATTAATACATATAATATTCAAATAGAGTCTAAAAAAAAAAAAAGACACAGAGAGCGAGGAGCTGCCCTCCGTCAAAAACCAATGTCAACAGTAAGTCTAGGAACATGCAATAGCAATATCAGACAAATGGCACGCGTTTCGCCTCCCCTTCGTCAGCCTGTCCCGTGCCTTCTGCCTTTTACCCTCCATCATGTCTCATGGTATGTTTCAGCTTTCTATCTGAGGTCCACAGAGAGCTCCTCTACAGCCTTAATTACAAGGTTCTGGGGGTTTTACCTTTCCCTCTATTGCTAGACTTGCTGAAGACAGGAACCTGCACTGTGAAGATATGAGCTGGAGGTTATACATATGAAGAACATTACCAATAGTATTGTTAGTAAAAAAGTTTCTTAAACTTTAAGTTTGTGCCCATTGTGGAGCCAGAACCAGAAAGTACTTGGCTTAGTCTGTATGCGGAATGTGTAAAGGAAAATGAGAAAATAGATTGTACTGTAAACAGTTTTCAGTCAGTAAAGCAAAGGTATTACTGAGAAATAGTGCAGATATGGTGAAGTATGTGTCAGCCAGGTCAGAAGATAATGGAAGCAGTCCTGCAATACGGACACTGCGGTCAGTGAGGGAGCAGAATGACGGCGGACAGATAATACGGACACTGCGGTCAGTGAGGGAGCAGAATGACTGAGGACAGATAATACGGACACTGCGGTCAGTGAGGGAGCAGAATGACTGAGGACAGATAATACGGACACTGCAGTCGGTGAGGGAGCAGAATGACTGAGGACAGATAATACGGACACTGCGGTCAGTGAGGAAGCAGAATGACTGAGGACAGATAATACGGACACTGCGGTCGGTGAGGAAGCAGAATGACAGAGGACAGATAATACGGACACTGCGGTCGGTGAGGGAGCAGAATGACGGCGGACAGATAATACGGACACTGCGGTCGGTGAGGAAGCAGAATGACGAAGGACAGATAATACGGACACTGCGGTCGGTGAGGGAGCAGAATGACTGAGGACAGATAATACGGACACTGCGGTCGGTGAGGAAGAAGAAGGACTAAGGACAGATAATACGGACACTGCGGTCGGTGAGGGAGCAGAATGACGGCGGACAGATAATACGGACACTGCGGTCGGTGAGGAAGAAGAAGGACTAATGACAGATAATACGGACACTGCGGTCAGTGAGGAAGCAGAATGACTGAGGACAGATAATACGGACACTGCGGTCGGTGAGGAAGCAGAATGACTGAGGACAGATAATACGGACACTGCGGTCGGTGAGGAAGCAGAATGACGGAGGACAGATAATACGGACACTGCGGTCGGTGAGGAAGAAGAAGGACTAAGGACAGATAATACGGACACTGCGGTCGGTGAGGGAGCAGAATGACGAAGGACAAATAATACGGACACTGCGGTCAGTGAGGGAGCAGAATGACTGAGGACAGATAATACGGACACTGCGGTCAGTGAGGAAGCAGAATGACGGAGGACAGATAATACGGACACTGCGTTCGGTGAGGAAGCAGAATGACGGAGGACAGATAATACGGACACTGCGGTCAGTGAGGAAGCAGAATGACGGAGGACAGATAATACGGACACTGCGGTCAGTGAGGGAGCAGAATGACTGAGGACAGATAATACGGACACTGCGGTCAGTGAGGAAGCAGAATGACGGAGGACAGATAATACGGACACTGCGTTCGGTGAGGAAGCAGAATGACGGAGGACAGATAATACGGACACTGCGGTCGGTGAGGGAGCAGAATGACAGAGGACAGATAATACGGACACTGCGGTCGGTGAGGGAGCAGAATGACAGAGGACAGATAATACGGACACTGCGGTCGGTGAGGAAGCAGAATGACAGAGGACAGATAATACGGACACTGCGGTCGGTGAGGAAGCAGAATGACGGAGGACAGATAATACGGACACTGCGGTCAGTGAGGAAGCAGAATGACTGAGGACAGATAATACGGACACTGCGGTCAGTGAGGGAGCAGAATGACTGAGGACTGATAATACGGACACTGCGGTCGGTGAGGAAGCAGAATGACGGAGGACAGATAATACGGACACTGCGGTCGGTGAGGGAGCAGAATGACTGAGGACTGATAATACGGACACTGCGGTCAGTGAGGAAGCAGAATGACGGAGGACAGATAATACGGACACTGCGGTCGGTGAGGAAGCAGAATGACGGAGGACAGATAATACGGACACTGCGGTCGGTGAGGAAGCAGAGTGACTGAGGACAGATAATACGGACACTGCGGTCAGTGAGGGAGCAGAATGACTGAGGACTGATAATACGGACACTGCGGTCGGTGAGGAAGCAGAATGACGGAGGACAGATAATACGGACACTGCGGTCGGTAAGGGAGCAGAATGACGGAGGACAGATAATACGGACACTGCGGTCGGTGAGGAAGCAGAATGACAGAGGACAGATAATACGGACACTGCGGTCGGTGAGGGAGCAGAATGACGGAGGACAGATAATACGGACACTGCGGTCGGTGAGGAAGCAGAATGACAGAGGACAGATAATACGGACACTGCGGTCGGTGAGGGAGCAGAATGACGGAGGACAGATAATACGGACACTGCGGTCGGTGAGGAAGCAGAGTGACTGAGGACAGATAATACGGACACTGCGGTCAGTAGGGGAGCAGAATGACGGAGGACAGATAATACGGACACTGCGGTCGGTGAGGGAGCAGAATGACGGAGGACAGATAATACGGACACTGCGGTCAGTGAGGGAGCAGAATGACTGAGGACAAATAATACGGACACTGCGGTCAGTGAGGAAGCAGAATGACGGAGGACAGATAATACGGACACTGCGGTCGGTGAGGGAGCAGAATGACTGAGGACAGATAATACGGACACTGCGGTCAGTGAGGGAGCAGAATGACGGAGGACAGATAATACGGACACTGCGGTCGGTAAGGGAGCAGAATGACGGAGGACTGATAATACGGACACTGCGGTCGGTAAGGGAGCAGAATGACGGAGGACAGATATTACGGACACTGCGGTCGGTGAGGAAGCAGAGTGACTGAGGACTGATAATACGGACACTGCGGTCGGTGAGGAAGCAGAATGACTGAGGACAGATAATACGGACACTGCGGTCGGTAAGGGAGCAGAATGACGGAGGACAGATAATACGGACACTGCGGTCGGTGAGGAAACAGAATGACGGAGGACAGATAATACGGACACTGCGGTCGGTGAGGAAGCAGAATGACAGAGGACAGATAATACGGACACTGCGGTCGGTGAGGGAGCAGAATGACGGAGGACAGATAATACGGACACTGCGGTCGGTGAGGGAGCAGAATGACGGAGGACAGATAATACGGACACTGCAGTCGGTGAGGAAGCAGAATGACGGAGGACAGATAATACGGACACTGCGGTCGGTGAGGAAGCAGAATGACAGAGGACAGATAATACGGACACTGCGGTCAGTGAGGAAGCAGAATGACGGAGGACAGATAATACGGACACTGCGGTCGGTGAGGAAGCAGAGTGATTGAGGACAGATAATACGGACACTGCGGTCAGTGAGGAAGCAGAATGACGGAGGACAGATAATACGGACACTGCGGTCAGTGAGGGAGCAGAATGACTGAGGACAGATAATACGGACACTGCGGTCAGTGAGGAAGCAGAATGACGGAGGACTGATAATACGGACACTGCGGTCAGTGAGGAAGCAGAATGACGGAGGACAGATAATACGGACACTGCGGTCAGTGAGGAAGCAGAATGACAGAGGACAGATAATACGGACACTGCGGTCAGTGAGGAAGCAGAATGACGGAGGACAGATAATACGGACACTGCGGTCAGTGAGGAAGCAGAATGACGGAGGACAGATAATACGGACACTGCGGTCGGTGAGGGAGCAGAATGACGGAGGACAGATAATACGGACACTGCAGTCGGTGAGGAAGCAGAATGACAGAGGACAGATAATACGGACACTGCGGTCAGTGAGGAAGCAGAATGACGGAGGACAGATAATACGGACACTGCGGTCGGTGAGGAAGCAGAATGACGGAGGACAGATAATACGGACACTGCGGTCGGTGAGGAAGCAGAGTGACTGAGGACAGATAATACGGACACTGCGGTCAGTGAGGGAGCAGAATGACTGAGGACTGATAATACGGACACTGCGGTCGGTGAGGAAGCAGAATGACGGAGGACAGATAATACGGACACTGCGGTCGGTGAGGAAGCAGAATGACGGAGGACAGATAATACGGACACTGCGGTCAGTGAGGGAGCAGAATGACGGAGGACAGATAATACGGACACTGCGGTCAGTGAGGGAGCAGAATGACGGAGGACAGATAATACGGACACTGCGGTCGGTGAGGAAGCAGAATGACAGAGGACAGATAATACGGACACTGCGGTCGGTGAGGGAGCAGAATGACGGAGGACAGATAATACGGACACTGCGGTCGGTGAGGAAGCAGAGTGACTGAGGACAGATAATACGGACACTGCGGTCAGTAGGGGAGCAGAATGACGGAGGACAGATAATACGGACACTGCGGTCGGTGAGGGAGCAGAATGACGGAGGACAGATAATACGGACACTGCGGTCAGTGAGGGAGCAGAATGACTGAGGACAAATAATACGGACACTGCGGTCAGTGAGGAAGCAGAATGACGGAGGACAGATAATACGGACACTGCGGTCGGTGAGGGAGCAGAATGACTGAGGACAGATAATACGGACACTGCGGTCAGTGAGGGAGCAGAATGACGGAGGACAGATAATACGGACACTGCGGTCGGTAAGGGAGCAGAATGACGGAGGACTGATAATACGGACACTGCGGTCGGTAAGGGAGCAGAATGACGGAGGACAGATATTACGGACACTGCGGTCGGTGAGGAAGCAGAGTGACTGAGGACTGATAATACGGACACTGCGGTCGGTGAGGAAGCAGAATGACTGAGGACAGATAATACGGACACTGCGGTCGGTAAGGGAGCAGAATGACGGAGGACAGATAATACGGACACTGCGGTCGGTGAGGAAACAGAATGACGGAGGACAGATAATACGGACACTGCGGTCGGTGAGGAAGCAGAATGACAGAGGACAGATAATACGGACACTGCGGTCGGTGAGGGAGCAGAATGACGGAGGACAGATAATACGGACACTGCGGTCGGTGAGGAAGCAGAGTGACTGAGGACAGATAATACGGACACTGCGGTCGGTAAGGGAGCAGAATGACGGAGGACAGATAATACGGACACTGCAGTCGGTGAGGAAGCAGAATGACGGAGGACAGATAATACGGACACTGCGGTCGGTGAGGAAGCAGAATGACAGAGGACAGATAATACGGACACTGCGGTCAGTGAGGAAGCAGAATGACGGAGGACAGATAATACGGACACTGCGGTCGGTGAGGAAGCAGAGTGATTGAGGACAGATAATACGGACACTGCGGTCAGTGAGGAAGCAGAATGACGGAGGACAGATAATACGGACACTGCGGTCAGTGAGGGAGCAGAATGACTGAGGACAGATAATACGGACACTGCGGTCAGTGAGGAAGCAGAATGACGGAGGACTGATAATACGGACACTGCGGTCAGTGAGGAAGCAGAATGACGGAGGACAGATAATACGGACACTGCGGTCAGTGAGGGAGCAGAATGACGAAGGACAAATAATACGGACACTGCGGTCAGTGAGGAAGCAGAATGACTGAGGACTGATAATACGGACACTGCGGTCGGTGAGGGAGCAGAATGACGGAGGACAGATAATACGGACACTGCGGTCGGTGAGGAAGCAGAGTGACTGAGGACAGATAATACGGACACTGCGGTCAGTGAGGGAGCAGAATGACTGAGGACAGATAATACGGACACTGCGGTCAGTGAGGAAGCAGAATGACGGAGGACTGATAATACGGACACTGCGGTCAGTGAGGAAGCAGAATGACGGAGGACAGATAATACGGACACTGCGGTCAGTGAGGGAGCAGAATGACGAAGGACAAATAATACGGACACTGCGGTCAGTGAGGAAGCAGAATGACTGAGGACTGATAATACGGACACTGCGGTCGGTGAGGGAGCAGAATGACGGAGGACTGATAATACGGACACTGCGGTCAGTGAGGAAGCAGAATGACGGAGGACAGATAATACGGACACTGCGGTCGGTGAGGGAGCAGAATGACAGAGGACAGATAATACGGACACTGCGGTCGGTAGGGGAGCAGAATGACGTAGGACAAATAATACGGACACTGCGGTCAGTGAGGGAGCAGAATGACGGAGGACTGATAATACGGACACTGCGGTCAGTGAGGAAGCAGAATGACGGAGGACAGATAATACGGACACTGCGGTCGGTGAGGGAGCAGAATGACGGAGGACTGATAATACGGACACTGCGGTCAGTGAGGAAGCAGAATGACGGAGGACAGATAATACGGACACTGCGGTCAGTGAGGAAGCAGAATGACGGAGGACAGATAATACGGACACTGCGGTCGGTAGGGGAGCAGAATGACGTAGGACAAATAATACGGACACTGCGGTCAGTGAGGGAGCAGAATGACGGAGGACTGATAATACGGACACTGCGGTCAGTGAGGAAGCAGAATGACGGAGGACAGATAATACGGACACTGCGGTCGGTGAGGGAGCAGAATGACAGAGGACAGATAATACGGACACTGCGGTCGGTAGGGGAGCAGAATGACGAAGGACAAATAATACGGACACTGCGGTCAGTGAGGGAGCAGAATGACTGAGGACAGATAATACGGACACTGCGGTCAGTGAGGAAGCAGAATGACGGAGGACAGATAATACGGACACTGCGGTCGGTGAGGGAGCAGAATGACTGAGGACAGATAATACGGACACTGCGGTCGGTGAGGAAGCAGAATGACTGAGGACAGATAATACGGACACTGCGGTCGGTAAGGGAGCAGAATGACGGAGGACAGATAATACGGACACTGCGGTCGGTGAGGAAACAGAATGACGGAGGACAGATAATACGGACACTGCGGTCGGTGAGGAAGCAGAATGACAGAGGACAGATAATACGGACACTGCGGTCGGTAAGGGAGCAGAATGACTGAGGACAGATAATACGGACACTGCGGTCGGTGAGGAAGCAGAATGACGGAGGACAGATAATACGGACACTGCGGTCGGTGAGGAAGCAGAGTGACTGAGGACAGATAATACGGACACTGCGGTCGGTAAGGGAGCAGAATGACGGAGGACAGATAATACGGACACTGCGGTCGGTGAGTGTAACGGACCGTTTCTGCAGACAAGGGGTTAAAATCCGTTTAGGCGATAAGCCCCTTTCTGAGCGACAGGCACAGCTACTGCAGGATACACCAAACTCCCGAACTGGATACAAAGTAGCACTCAAAACTGGAACCTCACGAATAGCTGCTAGCAGACGAACAGGAATCAGCTTACACTCCTGGCAATCGGTCTTCTAACAGCATACAGCGAATCCCCCCAATAACGAGACAAGGCTCCGTGTTGAGGGTCAAGCAGTGGTCTGACTGTACTTCACGTACAGCCTCTTTTATTCATAAACCATAAACATAGTACTGCCCACAGGGGTTTGAAATACAACCAATCAGTAATTTACAACACATACAATGTAACTACAGCAACCAATCGTTCACGCCCCTAGAGGACCAGAATGAAGATTGTGACATAGGACAAATACAACATATCCCCACAATGCATCATGGTCTCCTCCTCTCTGTCCCAGAGACAACCTAAGGAGCAATCCAATTATCTCTGAGGACAAAGGGAGATCGCCAATACACATGTGAGGACAACAGAACAGACATCACCATTTAAACACACAATGGGACAATGGCACAATAGAAACACACCCAGCATTTCCCTCCCAAGCTGACAAGTTACACTTATTATAAATTGTTAAAACTTTGTGAGTTTACATTGGCCATACATATAACTTACATCCATTTAAACAGTATAACTTGGGGACAAACCTATCCAAAATTCACTTGAATCGGTTCAGGGGTTTAAAAGTTAGTATATGGCCCATAATCCTGGGGCAAGAGGCCAGCAGCCAGTCCTCTCCAAAACCCAGTGGCGAGGTCGGTTTCGCCACACATCTCCCCCCCCCAGGGAAGACTAACCAGATACCTGACCTCACGCCGGTCGGTACCTGAGTTAGTCTGGCAGCCCACCCACAACCAAATACTGGACCTGTTGACTTTAGTAGCCTGTCTCTGTCCAGTGAGTCCACCAAGGTTATGTTGGAAGCTGGTACTCTCGGTCTCTGTGTTGCTCCCTGGCTTGGAGTGGAGGTTGCTTTGTGGGCGGGTATCAGCGGTACTCTGCCCGGGTGCCAGCGCTACCACAGAAGAAACCTGGTTGGAGCCTGGTTGTTGGAGGGGGAGACCGACTGTCTCTACCCCCTGTGCTGTAAGTGCAGAGACCACGGTCCCATCTGCACTGTTGTGGGTCTTACTGTCTCCCCCTGGTGCGTTAAGCTGCCGCTGGGGAGAGGGGGTAACAAGCTCCTCTCCCATACATACACTGCGTGCAGAATTATTAGGCAAATGAGTATTTTGACCACATCATCCTCTTTATGCATGTTGTCTTACTCCAAGCTGTATAGGCTCGAAAGCCTACTACCAATTAAGCATATTAGGTGATGTGCATCTCTGTAATGAGAAGGGGTGTGGTCTAATGACATCAACACCCTATATTAGGTGTGCATAATTATTAGGCAACTTCCTTTCCTTTGGCAAAATGGGTCAAAAGAAGGACTTGCCAGGCTCAGAAAAGTCAAAAATAGTGAGATATCTTGCAGAGGGATGCAGCACTCTTAAAATTGCAAAGCTTCTGAAGCGTGATCATCGAACAATCAAGCGTTTCATTCAAAATAGTCAACAAGGTCGCAAGAAGCGTGTGGAAAAACCAAGGCGCAAAATAACTGCCCATGAACTGAGAAAAGTCAAGCGTGTAGCTGCCAAGATGCCACTTGCCACCAGTTTGGCCATATTTCAGAGCTGCAACATCACTGGAGTGCCCAAAAGCACAAGGTGTGCAATACTCAGAGACATGGCCAAGGTAAGAAAGGCTGAAAGACGACCACCACTGAACAAGACACACAAGCTGAAACGTCAAGACTGGGCCAAGAAATATCTCAAGACTGATTTTTCTAAGGTTTTATGGACTGATGAAATGAGAGTGAGTCTTGATGGGCCAGATGGATGGGCCCGTGGCTGGATTGGTAAAGGGCAGAGAGCTCCAGTCCGACTCAGACGCCAGCAAGGTGGAGGTGGAGTACTGGTTTGGGCTGGTATCATCAAAGATGAGCTTGTGGGGCCTTTTCGGGTTGAGGATGGAGTCAAGCTCAACTCCCAGTCCTACTGCCAGTTTCTGGAAGACACCTTCTTCAAGCAGTGGTACAGGAAGAAGTCTGCATCCTTCAAGAAAAACATGATTTTCATGCAGGACAATGCTCCATAACACGCGTCCAAGTACTCCACAGCGTGGCTGGCAAGAAAGGGTATAAAAGAAGAAAATCTAATGACATGGCCTCCTTGTTCACCTGATCTGAACCCCATTGAGAACCTGTGGTCCATCATCAAATGTGAGATTTACAAGGAGGGAAAACAGTACACCTCTCTGAACAGTGTCTGGGAGGCTGTGGTTGCTGCTGCACGCAATGTTGATGGTGAACAGATCAAAACACTGACAGAATCCATGGATGGCAGGCTTTTGAGTGTCCTTGCAAAGAAAGGTGGCTATATTGGTCACTGATTTGTTTTTGTTTTGTTTTTGAATGTCAGAAATGTATATTTGTGAATGTTGAGATGTTATATTGGTTTCACTGGTAAAAATAAATAATTGAAATGGGTATATATTTGTTTTTTGTTAAGTTGCCTAATAATTATGCACAGTAATAGTCACCTGCACACACAGATATCCCCCTAAAATAGCTAAAACTAAAAACAAACTAAAAACTACTTCCAAAAATATTCAGCTTTGATATTAATGAGTTTTTTGGGTTCATTGAGAACATGGTTGTTGTTCAATAATAAAATTAATCCTCAAAAATACAACTTGCCTAATAATTCTGCACTCCCTGTACTTCCAGCCGCTGGGGAGGGCGACCGACCGTCTCCGCTCCCAATACAGTGTCCTGTTGCTGGGGAAAGGAGACTGGGCTTTCTATTCCCTGCTGGACATTCTGCCGCTGGGGGACAGGACCGACTGTCTCTGCCCCCTGTAACTCCGCCTGCCGCTGGGGAAAGGAGACTGGGCTCCCAATCCCCAATAATTCATACGGCCGCTGGGGAATGGAGACTGGGCTCCCAATTCCCAAAAAATCATGCTGCTGCTGGCGGGCAGGAACAACTACCTCTGCCCCCTGTAACTCAGCCTGCCGCTGGGGAGGGAGGACGCTGCTCTCCTCTCCCTGCACTTCACACTGCCGCTGGGGAATGGAGACTGGTTTTGTCACCTTACTGTCCTGCTGAGCCTTCTCACTGGCGTGGAACAGCTGCTGGTAGCCCTGTTCCATCTCCATCTCCCGGGTCACCAGGTGGACCAGGTCCTGCTCAATCTCATGAGTGTTTTCCCAGTCATACCTGCTCTCCCTCCATTCCAAGAGATCATGGAACCGGGCTTGTGTAGGGCTCCCAAACTCCAGCTCTGAAAAAGTCTCCCATAACAAGCCAGGACCATCAAACTCCTCTCCCTCCAGCTTGTCATGCTCAGCTGTCCTGGGTAGGTACTGTGCCCCATACCACCAGAGCGCCTGGTAGGCATCTTCCAGCCACAGCTCCCGCCATGCTAGGAGTTCCAATTCCTTTACCCATTCCTCCCGGGGCTGCTCTCCCAGGAAGGGCATCCGCAGGGCTACTCGCTTCTGCAACCGCTGGTCTTCCGTGGGGAGTCTCTCGTCCTGCATATACTCCACAATACCCAGTACCTGGTACCAGATGCCTTTGCGGACTGCATCTCGGTCATCCATGACACCCTCATCGTACTCCACTGCTGTTTCCATTCTGGTGCTGTCAGGGTCGCTGTACTGGGACATGCGTTGCCCTCAAATTGTAATTCCAGGGAATGATGTTTCTTTGTAGCTGTCCTTCTGGGCTGTGGGAACGATCCTGCTGCTTGCCACCAATATAACGGACCGTTTCTGCAGACAAGGGGTTAAAATCCGTTTAGGCGATAAGCCCCTTTCTGAGCGACAGGCACAGCTACTGCAGGACGCACCAAACTCCCGAACTGGATACAAAGTAGCACTCAAAACTGGAACCTCACGAATAGCTGCTAGCAGATGAACAGGAATCAGCTTACACTTCTGGCAATCGGTCTTCTAACAGCATACAGCGAATCCCCCCAATAACGAGACAAGGCTCAGTGTTGAGGGTCAAGCAGTGGTCTGACTGTACTTCACGTACAGCCTCTTTTATTCATAAACCACAAACATAGTACTGCCCACAGGGGTTTGAAATACAACCAATCAGTAATTTACAACACATACAATGTAACTACAGCAACCAATCGTTCACGCCCCTAGAGGACCAGAATGAAGATTGTGACATAGGACAAATACAACATATCCCCACAATGCATCATGGTCTCCTCCTCTCTGTCCCGGAGACAACCTGAGGAGCAATCCAATTATCTCTGAGGACAAAGGGAGATCGCCAATACACATGTGAGGACAACAGAACAGACATCACCATTTAAACACACAATGGGACAATGGCACAATAGAAACCCACCCAGCATTTTCCTCCCAAGCTGACAAGTTACACTTATCAGCTGTTACAACTTTGTGAGTTTACATTGGCCATACATAAAACTTACATCCATTTAAACAGTATAACTTGGGGACAAACCTATCCAAAATTCACTTGAATCGGTTCAGGGGTTTAAAAGTTAGTATATGGCCCATAATCCTGGGGCAAGAGGCCAGCAGCCAGTCCTCTCCAAAACCCAGTGGCGAGGTCGGTTTCGCCACAGTGAGGAAGCAGAATGACGGTGTAACGGGGTGCCGAAGGCACACTCGGTCTCCCATCAGCCGCAGACCTGCTGCTTAGCTTCGGGAGCGAGGATCTGTGTTTGACCTCGTTCCCAGGGCGGCTTTGCTAGCTGGGAGGCTCCTGCTCCTAGGTCTGCCTTGAGCGCCGAGCTAATCACTCGGTGCTCGACTGGTCGGTCATGTGACGCTGGCCACGTCACATGACCCTCACTCCTCACTATAAATACAGGCAGCCTGCTGGCCACAGGTTGCCTGTTAATTCAGGTTCCTGGCAGTTGTTGGATACCTGTGTACTTACCTGATCCTGTTCCCTGACGATCCTTTGCCTGCTCCTCCTGTACTGCGCATCCTTCCTGGTATATTGACCTCGGCTTCCACCTGACTATTCTTTGCGGACTCCTTTGGTACTTCTCGACTCTCCTGGTATTTATGACCCCGGCTTCTCCTGACCTTTCTTTGCTTATCCCTCTGTACTGTGCTGTCCTCTTGGTTTTGACCCGGTCCGTTCACTATCCGTTATTTGTCTTGTCTGTCCTTCCCGCACGTATACTAAGTTAGGGACTGCCGTCCAGTTGTCCCCTGTCATCAGGACTCGTGAGGCAAGTAGGCAGGGCCAGGGGTGAGGGTGGAGCGCAGTGGTCACTATCCTTCCCCCTGTGTGTGTGTGTATATGTGACCGTTACAGATTAACAGGCCCAATAACCACTGTATAATGAATCCTCTGGTGACCCTGACTGACCATGTCTCTAATCTGAAGTAGATGGTGCAGGAGCTAGGGGAAAAACTCTGTTCTTTTGAGTTAGGGCAAGGTTCTTCCACTCCTCAGGCCTCCAGTCCGCATTTTGAGCCCCAGATTAAGCTCCCAGAACCCTTTTCTGGAGACCGGAAGAGGTTTCTCTCTTTTAAGGAGAGTTGCAGACTTTACTTCCATTTGCGCCCCGTGTGCTATGGCCCCGAGAGTCAACGCGTGGGCATTATCATTTCCCGACTGCAGGGTGATCCCCAGGACTGGGCGTTCTCTTTACCTGCTGGCACCAGTTGTTTATCTTCTGTGGAGGGGTTCTTTCAGGCCCTGGGTACCCTCTATGATGAACCAGACAGGGCTCTAGTAGCCGAGACGGCTCTAAAGGCACTGGTTCAGGGCAATCTACCTGCGGAGGATTATTGCACCCAATTCAGAAGGTGGTGTGTCCCCTCAGGATGGAACGAACCAGCCCTGAAGAGTCAGTTCAGGTCAGGTCTTTCTGATAATTTAAAGGATCTTCTTGTCCGTTATCAACTTCCAGAGACCTTAGAGGAGATGATGACCCTTGTTGTCCGACTTGACCGACGGGTTAGAGAGAGACGACAGGAACAACAGTTCTCTTCCCAGATGGTGGTCCAGCCAGAGGCCTATCCCAGAGACAATGCTGAGGTCTCCACTGAGGAACCCATGCAGGTTGGCATGACCCGAGGGAATTTTTGCCGCAGACGTGGAGAATGCTTTTACTGTGGAGATCCTGACCATTGGATCAACCAGTGTCCTAAGAAGGTCCTCTCTGTCAAGTCTCCTAAGGCAAGGAAACCTAAAGACCAGGTACACCTTGATTTTTCCATTACGTTCAGGCCGGGAAGTAAAAATGTGAAGGCGGACGCATTATCTCGGAGCTTCCATGCTTTTCAACCTACTGAGGTACCACCTGAATCCATCCTATCAGCAAAAATCTTCTTAGCAGCTCTTACCCAGGATATCTCGGCTCGCATTAGGTCTGAACAACATCTGGCACCGGTATCCACCCCAACAGATAAGTTGTTTGTTCCCGTACAATTTCGTCTCCAGCTGTTGGGTGAGTGTCACGATTCTGCCTTTTGTGTACATCCGGGTGTTGAGGGCACTAAGTATCTGGTTTCTAGATCTTATTGGTGGCCCACTCTAACTAGGGATGTCAAGTCCTACGTGTCAGCCTGTGAGGTTTGTGCCAGGTCCAAGACACCTAGGACTCGCCCTGCTGGTAACCTACGACCCCTACCCATTCCCAGTAGACCCTGGTCCCATATCTCGATGGACTTTATAACTGACCTACCGCTGGCGGAGGGTAAGACTGTAGTTTGGGTAGTGGTCAATAGGTTTAGCAAGATGGTCCATTTCATTCCCCTGTCTAAACGCCCGAATGCCAAAACCCTGGCGTCTATTTTTGTGAAAGAAATTGTTCGATTGCATGGTATCCCGGAAAATATTGTTTCTGACAGGGGTGTGCAGTTTGTGTCCAAATTCTGGAGGGCCTTCTGTCAAAAATGTAAAATTTCATTGTCTTTTCCTCTGCCTACCACCCTGAGAATAATGGGCAGACTGAACGCCTTAATCAGTCTGTGGAACAATTCCTGAGGTCGTATGTTGCTGATGACCAGCAATTATGGGTGAAATTTCTTCCTTTGGCTGAATTTGCTCTGAATAACTGTGTCAATTCTTCTGCTGGGGTTTCACCTTTCTTATGTAACCATAGTTTCCATCCCCGTTTTCATTCTGGGTCATCCGTCTCCTCCTCTAACCCTGAGGCGGACAGCCTCTCCTCTGAACTGTGCACAGATTGGGCCCGGGTTCAATCGAACTTAGAAAAGGCTCAAAGTTCTCAGAAACTCAAGGCTGATAGGAGACGTTCAAGGGGGGTGAATTTTCAGGTTGGGGATAAGGTATGGTTGTCCTCCAAGAATCTCTCTCTTAAGGTAGATTCAAAAAAGTTTGCTCCTCGTTTTATTGGACCATATAAGATCACGGAGGTGATTAACCCGGTATCATTTAGGTTGCAGCTGCCCGAGTCATTCCACATTCATAATGTGTTCCATAAATCTCTACTTAAAAAATATTTTGAACCGGTAGTACCATCGAAAGCCTCGCCTCTGCCGGTTCTTGTTAATGATGCTGTCGAGTATGTGGTGTCTAAAATAGTGGTTGTCAGGAAGGTGCGTAATTCCTTGCAGTACCTGATTCACTGGAAGGGGTATGGACCTGAAGTACCTGCCAGGGAGGTTCATGCTCCTAGACTTGTTCGAAAATTTCATTTAGAACACCCTGAAAGGCCATCGCCTGAAGTCTTGGGTCCGGTGGCCCCTCGTAAAAGGGGGGGTACTGTAACGGGGTGCCGAAGGCACACTCGGTCTCCCATCAGCCACAGACCTGCTGCTTAGCTTCGGGAGCGAGGATCTGTGTTTGACCTCGTTCCCAGGGCGGCTTTGCTAGCTGGGAGGCTCCCTGCTCCTAGGTCTGCCTTGAGCGCCGAGCTGATCACTCGGTGCTCGACTGGTCGGTCTGTCGGTCATGTGACGCTGGCCACGTATTATCCTCACCGACCGCCGTATCCGTATTATCTGTCCTCCGTCATTCTGCTTCCTCAGTGTCCGAATTATCCACAGTGTCCGAATTATCTGTCCTCCGTCATTCTACTTCCTCACCGACCGCAGTGTCCGTATTATCTGTCCTCTGTCATTCTGCTTCCTCATCGACCGCAGTGTCCGTATTATCTGTCCTCCGAGGAAGCAGAATGACTGAGGACTGATAATACGGACACTGCGGTCGGTGAGGAAGCAGAATGACGGAGGACAGATAATACGGACACTGCGGTCAGTAGGGGAGCAGAATGACAGAGGACAAATAATACGGACACTGCGGTCGGTGAGGGAGCAGAATGACAGAGGACAAATAATACGGACACTGCGGTCAGTAGGGGAGCAGAATGACGGAGGACAGATAATACGGACACTGCAGTTGGTGAGGAAGCAGAATGACGGAGGACAGATAATACGGACACTGCGGTCGGTGAGGGAGCAGAATGACTGAGGACTGATAATACGGACACTGCGGTCGGTGAGGGAGCAGAATGACGGAGGACAGATAATATGGACACTGCGGTCGGTGAGGGAGCAGAATGACGGAGGACAGATAATACGGACACTGCAGTCAGTAGGGGAGCAGAATGACGGAGGACAGATAATACGGACACTGCGGTCGGTGAGGAAGCAGAATGACTGAGGACAGATAATACGGACACTGCGGTTGGTGAGGAAGCAGAATGACGGAGGACAGATAATACGGACACTGCGGTCGGTGAGGGAGCAGAATGACTGAGGACTGATAATACGGACACTGCGGTCGGTGAGGGAGCAGAATGACGGAGGACAGATAATACGGACACTGCGGTCGGTGAGGGAGCAGAATGACGGAGGACAGATAATACGGACACTGCAGTCAGTAGGGGAGCAGAATGACTGAGGACTGATAATACGGACACTGCGGTCGGTGAGGAAGCAGAATGACGGAGGACAGATAATACGGACACTGCGGTCGGTGAGGAAGCAGAATGACTGAGGACAGATAATACGGACACTGCGGTTGGTGAGGAAGCAGAATGACGGAGGACAGATAATACGGACACTGCGGTCAGTAGGGGAGGAGAATGACAGAGGACTGATAATACGGACACTGCGGTAGGTGAGGGAGCAGAATGACGGAGGACAGATAATACGGACACTGCGGTCAGTAGGGGAGCAGAATGACAGAGGACAAATAATACGGACACTGCGGTAGGTGAGGGAGCAGAATGACGGAGGACAGATAATACGGACACTGCGGTCGGTGAGGGAGCAGAATGACGGAGGACAGATAATACGGACACTGCAGTCAGTAGGGGAGCAGAATGACGGAGGACAGATAATACGGACACTGCGGTCGGTGAGGAAGCAGAATGACGGAGGACAGATAATACGGACACTGCGGTCGGTGAGGAAGCAGAATGACTGAGGACAGATAATACGGACACTGCGGTCGGTGAGGGAGCAGAATGACGGAGGACAGATAATACGGACACTGCGGTCGGTAAGGGAGCAGAATGACTGAGGACAGATAATACGGACACTGCGGTCGGTAAGGGAGCAGAATGACTGAGGACTGATAATACGGACACTGCGGTCGGTAAGGGAGCAGAATGACTGAGGACTGATAATACGGACACTGCGGTCGGTAAGGGAGCAGAATGACTGAGGACAGATAATACGGACACTGCGGTCGGTGAGGAAGCAGAATGACGGAGGACAGATAATACGGACACTGCGGTCGGTGAGGGAGCAGAATGACAGAGGACAGATAATACGGACACTGCGGTTGGTGAGGAAGCAGAATGACAGAGGACAGATAATACGGACACTGCGGTCGGTAAGGGAGCAGAATGACTGAGGACAGATAATACGGACACTGCAGTCGGTGAGGAAGCAGAATGACTGAGGACAGATAATACGGACACTGCGGTCGGTGAGGGAGCAGAATGACTGAGGACAGATAATACGGACACTGCGGTCGGTGAGGGAGCAGAATGACAGAGGACAGATAATACGGACACTGCGGTCGGTGAGGGAGCAGAATGACAGAGGACAGATAATACGGACACTGCGGTCGGTAAGGGAGCAGAATGACTGAGGACAGATAATACGGACACTGCAGTCGGTGAGGAAGCAGAATGACTGAGGACAGATAATACGGACACTGCGGTCGGTGAGGAAGCAGAATGACTGAGGACAGATAATACGGACACTGCGGTCAGTGAGGGAGCAGAATGACGGAGGACAGATAATACGGACACTGCGGTCAGTGAGGAAGCAGAATGACTGAGGACTGATAATACGGACACTGCGGTCGGTGAGGAAGCAGAATGACTGAGGACTGATAATACGGACACTGCAGTCGGTGAGGGAGCAGAATGACTGAGGACTGATAATACGGACACTGCGGTCGGTGAGGGAGCAGAATGACGGAGGACAGATAATACGGACACTGCGGTCAGTGAGGAAGCAGAATGACTGAGGACAGATAATACGGACACTGCGGTCAGTGAGGAAGCAGAATGACTGAGGACAGATAATACGGACACTGCAGTCGGTGAGGGAGCAGAATGACTGAGGACTGATAATACGGACACTGCGGTCGGTGAGGAAGCAGAATGACGGAGGACTGATAATACGGACACTGCGGTCGGTGAGGGAGCAGAATGACGGAGGACAGATAATACGGACACTGCGGTCAGTGAGGAAGCAGAATGACTGAGGACAGATAATACGGACACTGCGGTTGGTGAGGAAGCAGAATGACTGAGGACAGATAATACGGACACTGCGGTCGGTGAGGAAGCAGATGTTAAATTAATAAAGTTTATGGTTCTTAATAGAGGTGGGACGAATCCAAATTTTTTCGAATCCAAATCCGAATCCGAATCTGAAAAGGTTCTCGAATATATCGAATCTTTCGAATCTCGAATCCTACGAATCCTGTACATAATTGTGTGAACGCGTCAGTTTGTCTGAACCTCCACCTCCCAGTCACGGTCGCACCCTATATGACCGCGATGACCCCTGCTATGACCCCTGCTCCTATCACTACAGAACACACAGGGTAATACAGCCACATACCTCTTACATCCAGTGACGTCTCTTGTAGATGTTCTCTTTCCTCATCTTCTCCTTTCGGACCTTCAGACCAGACACCAGTTTTCAGCCATTTTTCATCTCTGCAGCTTGACAAAAAAAAAAAAATCTTCGTTTACTACTTTTCCATCATCCTCCCATCTTCTGGACAAATCATCCTAACACCCCCAATACTGTGCCGCTGTGCTCCCCAATACTATACTGCAGAAACTACCCCTGATAATACTAGTACCACACAGAGCCCCCCATATAAAATACCCCTTCTTTGTGGCATCAGTAGATGCCCCCACAGTGCCACCCAATAATGTGCCAGTAAGTGTCCCCATAGATGCCCCCCTAATCATGTGCCAGTATCAAGTGCGGAGTGCCTCTCTCCTCCCCCCATGTGCCGGTATGATAGTGCCATCTCCCCCCCAATGTGCCCGTATCATAGTGCCACCTCCCTCCATAATGTGCCCGTATCATAGTGCCACCTCCCCCCATAATGTGCCTGTATCATAGTGCCACCTCCCCCCATAATGTGCCCGTATCATAGTGCCATCTCCCCCCATAATGTGCCCGTATCATAGTGCCATCTCCCCCCATAATGTGCCCGTATCATAGTGCCATCTCCCCCCCAATGTGCCCGTATCATAGTGCCATCTCCCCCCATAATGTGCCCGTATCATAGTGCCACCTCCCCCCATAATGTGCCCGTATCATACTGCCACCTCCCCCCATAATGTGCCCGTATAATAGTGCCATCTCCCCCCATAATGTGCCCGTATCATAGTGCCACCTCCCCCCATAATGTGCCCGTATCATAGTGCCATCTCCCCCCATAATGTGCCCGTATCATAGTGCCATCTCCCCCCATAATGTGCCCGTATCATAGTCCCTCCCCCCAATGTGCCAGTAGTATTATAGTGCCTCTCACCTCTCCCCCTGGCATTCACAGACCCCCCCCCACCCCATAACGGTGCCATCCACAGACCCCCCCCCACCCCATAACAGTGCCATCCACAGACCCCCCCCACCCCATAACAGTGCCATCCACAGACCCACCATCCTATAACAGTGCCATCCACAGACCCACCCACCCCATAACAGTGCCATCCACAGACCCCCCCCACCCCATAACAGTGCCATCCACAGACCCACCATCCTATAACAGTGCCATCCACAGACCCACCCACCCCATAACAGTGCCATCCACAGACCCCCCCACCCCATAACAGTGCCATCCACAGACCCCCCCCCCACCCCATAACAGTGCCATCCACAGACCCCCCCCCACCCCATAACAGTGCCATCCACAGACCCACCACCCACCCCTTAACAGTGTCATCCACAGACACCCCATCCTATAACAGTGCCATCCACACCCCATAACAGTGCCATCCACACCCCATAACAGTGCCATCCACAGACCCCCCCACCCCATAACAGTGCCATCCACAGACCCCCCCACCCCATAACAGTGCCATCCAAAGACCCCCCCCACCCCATAACAGTGCCATCCACAGACCCCCCCCACCCCATAACAGTGCCATCCACAGACCCCCCCCACCCCATAACAGTGCCATCCACAGACCCACCACCCACCCCTTAACAGTGTCACCCACAGACACCCCATCCTATAACAGTGCCATCCACACCCCATAACAGTGCCATCCACACCCCATAACAGTGCCATCCACAGACCCCCCCACCCCATAACAGTGCCATCCACAGACCCCCCCACCCCATAACAGTGCCATCCAAAGACCCCCCCCACCCCATAACAGTGCCATCCACAGACCCCCCCCACCCCATAACAGTGCCATCCACAGACCCCCCCCACCCCATAACAGTGCCATCCACAGACCCACCACCCACCCCTTAACAGTGTCATCCACAGACACCCCCCCATTGCCGCTCCAGTAGTTATATAATGTATAATTGTGATTAATAATCATGCTGCCCCCTCTGTGTGTAGTATTACATTCAATAAATCTTACTTACAGCGGCCGGCCGGGCAGACGAGCGGCAGCGTCACTGACTGACGTCACCTGCTTGCGCCGCTTCATTCATAAAGCAGGCGGCTCAGGCAGGTGACGTCAGTCAGTGACGCTGCCGCTCGTCTGCCCGGCCGGCCTCTTACGATAGCAGTAGCCGGCTGTAAGTAAGATTTATTGAATGTAATACTACACACAGAGGGGGCAGCATGATTATTAATCACAATTATACATTATATAACTACTGGAGCGGAGGGGCCGGAGCACAGTGAACGCACCGGCCCCCAGCTCCGCCTCCCAGTCCCTCCCACCAGATTCGTCGGATTCGTTTCAGGCAAATTACGTCTGGATTCGAGTCCACGAATCCCACGAATCCAGCAAGATTCGAGGGATTCGTGGATTCGACGAATCCCCCGTCCCATCTCTAGTTCTTAACAAAATACATGATGGAAGATATCGAAGATGTCCACATTCATATATATGGCTATTTTTTCAATGGTAATGTGGTTATTGGATGAGATATTTTTAATAAAATGGTCTCTGATAATATATAAAACATTTACATTATGTAGAGATATAATAAGTTAATTAAAATGTGATCATTCCTGAATGAAATATACATGGGTATAAAACCCTTTGGCCTATTGTTAATAAAAGTATAACAATATTTTATCTGATGATCCCCATGGGATACATGAATGGTACGACATAGGAAAACACCAATATTTTGGTATAGATTAGGTAAAGAAAACTTTAATCAAGGTCATCCAAATACAGTCCTGATTAAAAGTTTAAGACCACTTGAAAAATGGCAAAAAAAACTATTTAGCATGGCTGGATCTTATCCAAGTAGAGCTTCAACATGCAACAAGAAGAAATGAGAGTGAGACAAAACATTTTTTGAGGATTCAATTAATTGAAAATAACGAATAAACTGAAACAGGCTGTTTTTCAGCTGATCCAAAAATTTAGGACCACATGCCTTTAAAAGGCCAAATCTGTGCAAAGATGTGGATTCATTGTCATTTTCTGTCAGGTAGTCACACGTTGTGATGGCAAAGGCAAAAAAACTCTCCCTTTTTGAACGTGGTCGGGTTGTTGAACTGCATAAGCAGGGTCTCTCACATCGCGCCATCGATGCTGAGGTGGGACGCAGTAAGACAGTCTTCTGGAATTTCTTAAATGATCCTGAGGGTTATGGAACAAATAAGTCAAGTGGAAGACCCAAAAAAGTCATCTGCACTGAGCCAAAGGATCCAATTGACTGTCCGTCAAGACACTGGACGATCCTTGACCCAAATTAAGGCCCTTACTGGTGCTGACTGCAGCCCCATAACCATCAGACGGCATCTGACACTGAAGGGCTTCAAAAACAAAAAACGTCTTCAAAGACCTCGTCTCCTTGAATGCCACAGAACTGCTCGTTTGGACTTTGCAAGAGAGCACCAAACATGGGACATTCAAAGGTAGAAGAAAGTTTTATTCTCTGATGAGAAAAAATTTAACCTTGATGGTCCTGATGGTTTCCAACGTTACTGGCATGACAAGCAGATCCCACCTGAGATGTTTTCTACGCGCCACAGTGGAGGGGGCGCCATAATGGTCTGGGGTGCTTTTTCCTTCAGTGGAACAATGGAGCTTCAGGAAGTGCAGGGGCGTCAAACGGCCGCTGGCTATGTCCAGATGTTGCAGAGAGCATTCCTCATGACTGAGGGCCCTCGTCTGTGTGGTAACGACTGGGTTTTTCATCAGGACAACGCTACAGTACACAATGCCCGCAGGACAAGGGACTTCTTCCAGGAGAATAACATCACTCTTTTGGCCCATCCTGCGTGTTCCCCTGATATAAATCCAATTGAGAACCTTTGGGGATGGATGGCAAGGGAAGTTTACAAACATGGACAACAGTTCCAGACAGTAGATGGCCTTCGTGCGGCCGTCTTCACCACTTGGAGAAATGTTCCCCACTCACCTCATGGAAACGCTTGCATCAAGCATGCCGAAACAATAACGGCGGAGCTACTCATTACTGAGCTCATGTTTGCAAGTTGGATTTCTGTTTTGGGGGGGTTTAGTTTTTTTTGGAGGTGTGGTCCTAAACTTTTGATCAGCTGAAAAACAGCCTGTTTCAGTTTATTCGTTGTTTTCATTAAATTGAATGCTCAAAAAATGTTCTGTCTCCCTCCCATTTCTTCTTGTTGCATGTTGAAGCTCCACTTGGAACCTTGTCAAGATCCAGCCATGATACATAGGATTTTTTGCCATTTTTCAAGTGGTCTTAAACTTTTGATCAGGACTGTACCAATAAAGGCCACATGGCCCAAGAAAACCGCAGCAGAGTGCACATCCACAAGATATAAAAGCAATATAACAATTTTATTAGACCACATAGAAACACATACATTATTAAAAATTGTATACAATGAGTCACGTGCTGGTATAAAATAAGACCAGACACAAACACAGCATCCACCAAGGTCCGAAAATGAGGACTCAGTGTGTATAGTCCAAGATGAAGTGACAAAATAACAAACAATACAAGACCATTTCAGCCACCATACAATTTCACCAGATATCAGCAAACATCCATATTTAATGAACCGGACCACAAGATGTACATGACCTGGAGAGCCGACACACAATGAATGACATGGAATGATGGCTCCATATATCACAGAAGGATTATCTCATCACTGATGGAGACAACACGATGACCACTGCCGGGTGCACAGCATCGGGTGTGTCCCTCTCCTGCAATCCTTGTGACCCACTGCAGTACACAACACTATGTAAAAGAAGGAGCCTGCATCGGGGACTCACATACAGTGGCGGAAATAATTATTTGACCCCTCACTGATTTTGTAAGTTTGTCCAATGACAAAGAAATGAAAAGTCTCAGAACAGTATCATTTCAATGGTAGGTTTATTGTAACAGTGGCAGATAGCACATCAAAAGGAAAATCGAAAAAATAACTTTAAATAAAAGATAGCAACTGATTTGCATTTCATTGAGTGAAATAAGTATTTGAACCCTCTAACAAAAAAAGACTTAATACTTGGTGGAAAAACCCTTGTTTGCAAGCACAGAGGTCAAACGTTTCTTGTAATTGATGACCAAGTTTGCGCACATTTTAGGAGGAATGTTGGTCCACTCCTCTTTGCAGATCATCTCTAAATCCCTAAGGTTTTCGAGGCTGTCTCTGTGCAACTCTGAGCTTGAGCTCCCTCCATAGGTTTTCGATTGGATTAAGGTCCGGAGACTGACTAGGCCACTCCATGACCTTAATGTGCTTCTTCTTGAGCCACTCCTTTGTTGCCTTTGCTGTATGTTTTGGGTCATTGTCGTGCTGGAACACCCATCCACGACCCATTTTCAGTTTCCTGGCAGAGGGAAGGAGGTTGTCGCTCAGGATTTCACGATACATGGCTCCGTCCATTTTCCCGTTTATGCGAATAAGTTGTCCTGTGCCCTTAGCAGAAAAACACCCCCAAAGCAAAATGTTTCCACCCCCATGCTTGACGGTGGGGACGGTGTTTTGGGGGTCATAGGCAGCATTTTTCTTCCTCCAAACACAGCGAGTTGAGTTAATGCCAAAGAGCTCTATTTTGGTCTCATCAGACCACAGCACCTTCTCCCAGTCACTCTCTGAATCATTCAGGTGTTCATTGGCAAACTTCAGACGGGCCTGCACATGTGCCTTCCTGAGCAGGGGGACCTTGCGAGCCCTGCAGGATTTTAATCCATTGCGGTGTAATGTGTTTCCAATGGTTTTCTTGGTGACTGTGGTCCCTGCTAATTTGAGGTCATTAACTAACTCCTCCCGTGTAGTTCTAGGATGCTTTTTCACCTTTCTCAGAACCATTGACACCCCACGAGGTGAGATCTTGCGTGGAGCCCCAGAGCGAGGTCGATTGATGGTCATTTTGTGCTCCTTCCATTTTCGAACAATCGCACCAACAGTTGTCACCTTCTCTCCCAGCTTCTTGCTAATGGTTTTGTAGCCCATTCCAGCCTTGTGCAGGTCTACAATTTTGTCTCTGACATCCTTGGACAGCTCTTTGGTCTTTCCCATGTTGGAGAGTTTGGAGTCTGCTTGATTGATTGATTCTGTGGACAGGTGTCTTTTATACAGGTGACTAGTTAAGACAGGTGTCCTTAATGAGGGTGACTAATTGAGTAGAAGTGTCTAACCACTCTGTGGGAGCCAGAACTCTTAATGGTTGGTAGGGGTTCAAATACTTATTTCACTCAATGAAATGCAAATCAGTTGCTATCTTTTATTTAAAGTTATTTTTTCGATTTTCCTTTTGATGTGCTATCTGCCACTGTTACAATAAACCTACCATTGAAATGATACTGTTCTGAGACTTTTCATTTCTTTGTCATTGGACAAACTTACAAAATCAGTGAGGGGTCAAATAATTATTTCCGCCACTGTATGTATATAGTCTGTACTGAGGACAGTTACTCTCAGTCTCTCAACCATTCATACTCTTCAAGATCTTAGGTAAAAATTAACTTCTACTATACCACTAACATCCTACTCTAGTCACGGTTCCTCATTTCTGAGATACCATACCTAGACCCAGTTTTAAAGGGGTTGTCCATTGTATGTTTCTAACTAGCAAATATAAGGGCTTTACCATGCATTTACTGCATCTGCAGTGGCTCCTTTCTCAGATTTCACTGAGGGTCACATGACCTGTGATGTCAGCTTCTCTCCCTGCTCTGATGTTTCGTGCACAAGCCTGAGAGAGCAGATATGAGTCTGTACACAAGATGTCACTGTGCTGGCCACGCCCCTGCACTGGCTAGCTGCTGCAGTCTGTCCTGTCTCCCTCTCCCTGGATTCTTCAGAAAACTTTAACCCCTTCTTCAGCACACTGGAGGCTTTGCTGAAAAGCTGCAGGCAGTGAAGAGCCGCAGGATCTTCCCTCCTCATCCTGCAGACACAGAGCTGACAGACTGGAGGAGTTCTGCAGAGCATGGCACAAGAACAGGTAGGGGGAAGCAGTGTATCAGCAGTGCCATTGTACAGCTGGGACTTGTAGTCCTACACGTACAATAGGGCAGGGCAGCACTTGTATTCACTCCCTTTGCAGAGCAGGACGAGGGGCACAAATATTCATGAGAAAAACCTTAGAGATTGTAAACAAAGGCCAGAAGAGAACGAGGGAAATGAGGCAATAGAATTTTTATTGCCTAAAACATGCTTAGCTTAGTTATATATTGCTGACCATCAGATTTATAGTGCTATTTATTTCTTTCATAACTCAGACTACCCCTTTAAGGCCCCTTTCATATGAGCGAGTTTTCCGCGTGGGTGCAATGCGTGACGTGAACGCATTGCACCCGCACTGAATCCGGACCCATTCATTTCTATGGGGCTGTTCACATGAGCGGTGATTTTCATGCATCACTTGTGCGTTGCGTGAAAATCGCTGCATGTTCTATATTCTGTGTTTTTCACGCAAAGCAGGCCCCATAGAAGTAAATGGGGCTGCGTGAAAATCGCAAGCATCCGCAAGCAAGTGCGGATGCGGTGCGATTTTAACGCACGGTTGCTAGGAGACGATCGGGATGGAGACCTGATCATTATTATTTTCCCTTATAACATGGTTGCATAGTACAATAGGGCTGGAGGGGTTAAAAAAAAATATATATATATAACTCACCTTAATCCACTTGATCGCACAGCCCGGCTTCTCTTCTGTCTTCTTCTTTGCTGTGCACAGGAAAAGGACCTTTGATGATGTCACTGCACTCATCACATGGTCCGTCACATGATCCATCGCCATGGTAAAAGATCATGTAATGGACCATGTGATGAGCGCAGTGACGTCATCAAAGGTCCTGTTCCTGTGCACAGCAAAGAAGAAGACAGAAGAGAAGCCGGGCTGTGCGATCAAGTGGATTAAGGGGAGTTATATATATATATATATTTTTTTTTTTTAACCCCTCCAGCACTATTGTACTATGCCTTCTGTATTCAGAATGCTATTATTTTCCCTTATAACCATGTTGTAAGGGAAAATAATAAAATCTACACAACACCGATCCCAAAGAAGTCCAGGTTCGGGTCTGGGTACCAAACATGCAGATTTTTCTCACACGCGTGCAAAACGCATCAGAATGTTTTGCACCCGCGCGGAAAAAAACACAAACATGGAACGCAATCGCAGTGAAAACTGACTTGTTTTAGTGTCAAAATCGCACCATTTTCCCTGAACGCATCCGGCCCCAATCCAACGCCCGTGTGAGAGGGGCCTAAAAGATGAATAAACAGATAGTGGCATTTATTTTAAATCAGATGTTTCTTTATTAACAGTTTTCAGTCATATTTTATCACATTAACATGATACTTTTGTAGACTAGATAGTGGCATTTAGTTCATCTCCACAACTCAAAGAAAATACGAAGCGCCCACCCAACGCTGTGGTTAATCGGCAACTACCCAAAACAGGAAATGTGGAGCCATTGTCTTTCCTAAGCCCAATTCATATTATAGGTAACCCGTGATGAATCACTTCCAGTACACGTCGTGACCCCAATTTATGTGACTGAAAATGTTACCCTGATGGAAGCAGAGATGGGGATATTCCTTAGGATAGGCCATCAATACCAGATGACCCCCATCTATCAGCCGATTCATGTACCATACCTTGGAAAGAACTGTACACAGTCCCAGATAAGTGAATGTGCTGTACTAAGGACAGGATATCAGTACTGTAGTCCTGAAAAAACATTTCATTTAGAGGACAAGGTCAAAGGTCATGAAGCATTAAAACCACACTTGTCATTTACATTGCTGACTCCTGTTTTTGCCACTAAGCTCTACGACTACCAAAAAAAATGTAGAAACTCCTTAAACGCACACACTGGAAAAGTTCGGTGCACATGCAGCTCTGTCCTACTACCACATCTCTACTGGCTGGAATTCCTTCTACCCAGACTTAATGGACCTTGTATAGAATCTCAGAGACTCAGGTCCCGGTTGTCGGACCCCCGCCGATCAGATGCTGATGATCTATCCAGAGGATAGATCATCAGTTTAAACAAAGTGCAGAACCCCTTTAACAAAAGACCAGGGGACATTCTTTAGGTGTGGAGGACATCAGTACAGGAAAGGATTCTAGACCATTAGGAGTGTTCACATGAAATTCTCTACCCCATGAGGTAGAAATGGCAGACATTATGTCAGCCTGTATAAAAGGGTATAGGTATAGTTCATTGACAAAGGATGAACTTAATGGACTGGGGTCTTTTTTCAACATATGTGACTAAGAGCTTAGATCAATACAAATCCCATTGGTTATAATGCTATGATATATGTTATACCAATAAACAAAAGCACAATACCGCAAGAAATAATTACCATATCTAATCAATCACACACATATGCCTGTGGTACAAAATCAAATACAAAAAGCCTATAAAAGAACCACCAGATTGCATGAAATCAGTATTGTATTTAACAAATTAGAATAAATAACAATAAAAACAAGTGCAGGGAAAAGGCGACATCACCAGGAAGGGGGGGGGGGGGGGGGGGGGGGGGGATACAACGGTACTAATTCACACTGCTCCAACATTACAGACAATACTGCAAATTACAAGGCAGAATCAATTACCCATAGTGTGTCTCTGCCTTGTAATTTGCAGTATTGTCTGTAATAGCCCTTGCACTTATATATTTTTGTACTTAATGTTGGAGCAGTGTGAATTAGTACCGTTGTATCCCCCCCCCCCCCTTCCTGGTGATGTCGCCTTTTCCCTGCACTTGTTTTATTGTTATTTATTCTAATTTGTTAAATACAATACTGATTTCATCTCGGCACGTCCACAAGATTCTCACTTTGGTTTGATAGTGTGCCAGCCTCATGGTACAAGATTCCAAGGTTTCATCTCTTTCCAATCTACATTGGACAGCTTATGTAAGAAAACCTACGCCTGTGTTCGAACTACAGCAGTTCTGCCAAGAATTCCTTGACAGCGAGTCTGCCGGCAGTAATGGCTGCTATCCATACTGGCTCACAGGGGGCACATAGTGAATGCTACCTTCTGTATGGGGAAATTGTTCTCATTGATAAGCCTGTGATATTCCCCATCCCAGAGTTTTCTGAGAGATTACTGATGTTGGTTCAGGCCATTTACACAGAACATCGATCACTAGGATCCCACCAGAAATCTTGCTGTGTTAAGCAGTAATGGTTATCCGGAGGCAGCATGTCCAACAATGGAGCTCACATCGGCTCTATTTCCTATAGCGTTACAATGTCTTCTCCCCTGTGTGAATTCTCTGATGTATAACGAGACTTGATTCATATATAAAGCATTCCCCACATTCTGAAAATGAATATGGCATCTGGTAACATTTAGATGTTCCACAGGACTTGACTCCTGATGAAAACATTTCCCACATTCAAGACACAAAGGCTTCAGTAACTTTTCAGATGTTAAATAAGATTTGACCTATGTATAAAACATTTTCCACATGCTGAACATAATTATTACTTCTCTCCTGAGTGAATACTAAGATGTTCCACAAGACTTGATTGCTGATGAAAACATTTCCCACATTCAGGACATTAAAATGGCTTCTTCTCAGTGCGACATTTCAGATGGTCTACAAGATCTGAATGATGTGTAAAACATTTCCCACATTCTGATCATAAATGAGGTTTCTCTCGTGTGTGAATCTTCTGATGTTTAACAAGGATTGATCTCTGGCTAAAACATTTCCCACATTCCGAACATAAATATGGCTTCTCTCCTGTGTGAGTTCTCTGATGTATAACAAGATCTGATTTATGTTTAAAACATTTCCCACATTCTGAACATGAATACGGCCTCTCTCTGCTGTGAGTCTTTTGATGTTTATCAAGGATTGCTCTCTGGGTAAAACATTTCCCACATTCTGAACATGAATATGGCTTCTCTCCTGTGTGAATTCTCTCGTGTATAACAAGATTCATTTTCCTGCCAAAACATTTCCCACATTCACGACATGAAAATGAATTATCCGCAGAGTGCATTTTCAAATGGTCAGCAAGACTTGATTTATATCTGAAACATTTCCCACATTCTACACAGGAATATGGCTTCTCCCCTGTGTGAATTCTCTCATGTAAAACAAGACCTGATTTATGCGTAAAATATTTCCCACATTCAGGACATGAAAATGGCTTCTCCTCCAAATGAGTTTTCAGATGGTCAACAAGACTTGATTTATAGCCAAAACATTTCCCACATTCTGAACATGAATATGGCTTCTCCCCCGTGTGAATTCTCCTATGTATTACAAGACCAGACTTCTGTGTAAAACATTTTCCACATTGAGAACATGAATATGGTTTCTTCCCTGTGTGACTATTTAAATGCCCCAGAAGACCTAATTTCTGTCGGAAACATTTCCCACATTCAGAACATGAAAATGGCTTCTCCTTAGAGTGACTTTTCAGATGGTCAATAAGACTTGATTTCTGTCTAAAACATCTCCCACATTTGGAGCATGAATACGGCTTCTCCCCGGTGTGAATTTTCTGATGTTTAAGAAGGACTGCTTTCTGGCTAAAACATTTCCCACATTCTGAACATGAATACGGCTTTTCTCCTGTGTGAATTCTCTCATGTATAACAAGACTCGATTTCCTGGTAAAACATTTTCCACATTGTGAACATGAATAAGATTTCTCCCCTTTATGACTGTTCTGATGTTTAACAAGAGCTAGTTTGTGATTAAAACATTCCCCACATTCTGAACATAAATATGGTTTCTCCCCTGTGTGAATATTTAGATGTCCAATAAGACTTAATTTTTGGCGAAAACATTTCCCACATTCAGGACATGAAAATGACTTCCCAGTATGAGTTGTTAGATGGTCAACAAGATGTGATTTCTGGGCAAAACATTTCCCACATTCTGAGCATAAATATGGTTTCTCCCCGGTGTGACATCTCTGATGTATAGTAAGGACTGCTCTCTGACTAAAACATTTCCCACATTCTGAGCATGAGTATGGCTTCTCTCCTGTGTGAATCATCTGATGTTTAACAAGGACTGATCTCCGACTAAAACATTTCCCACATTCTGAACATGAATATGGCTTCTCTCCTGTGTGCCGTCTCTGATGTTTTAATAGGCTTGCCTTCTGCCTAAAACATCCTCCACATTCAGAACATGAATATGGCTTCTCTCCTGTGTGAATTCTCTGATGACTAATAAAATTTGATTTACTTGTAAAACATTTCCCACATTCTGAACATGTAAAGAGCTTTTCTCCGGTATGAAATCTCTCATGTATAATAAGTTTTGATTTTTCTGTGAAACATCTTCCACATTCTGAACATGAATACGGCTTCTCATTTGAGTGAATTCTCTGATGCCTTTCAAGATAACTTTTAAGCATAAACTTCTGCCCACATTCCAGGCAGGAGAATGGCTTCTCTCCTGTGTGAATTCTTTGGTGTCCAACAAGAGTCTGTTTCCTAGTAAATGTTTTTCCACAGTCTGAACATGAATATCGTCTTTTAGCTGTGTGAATTTTCTCATGCATGGAAAGATTAGATTTCTTTTTGAAATTTCTTGTTTTGCCAATCGGTGACTGATTATCTTCTACTTCAAGGGAGGGAGATAGAGGGAAATCTTCAGGAAAGCCTTTAATGCAGCATTTACCTGAAAAAGAGAAAATAGAGAGAATAATTAAGAATAAAAAAGAGAAAATAATTGATATTCTATAATTTCTATGCACAAAGTCCACACAATGACCAAGACATGGAAAATACATGGAGGCATACAGGGGTTAAAAGAAATACGTCACCTTATTCTGTTTAACAGCTTAACCAGTTCAGGTCTGGAATCTTTTGGGTTTCTAGGACCAGACACAGTTTAGCTGTTTTTAGTACATGTCACTTTAACGGCTGGAACTTTTTATTTGTCCGGCTATAAATAAAAATTTTGCCTCTGTTCTTTGGGAAGAATGTAGTTTTCTTTTTTTTTTTATACACATACTTTTTTTAATATTCTAAAACATTTTTTTTCTGGCAATAAGAGTTACTCTAGTGTTTTTGTTCGAGTATTTCTTTCTTTCTAATTAATAAAAATTTTTAACATCTTAAAAAAAAATTTGTTCTTGAAAAAATGTTTTTGAGTATACTAGCAATACAAAGATATCTCAATAGCAGACGAATAGGTTACATAAAAGAGGCTGGGCCATATCACAGATCATATCATTTAAAGCAGGGGTGCGCAACCGTTTTTGATCTGAAGACAGCATTGTCACATCGCTGTATTTCAAGGGGTGCAAATAAAAATTAAATAAAAAAAAGGTGGATCGGTGCTTGTTTGCATTGGCCTATTACAGAAGCCAAGTGAATGGGGAGGAATGATCACTACCACAGTCATTCCTCTCTCATTCACTTCTATACATTATTGGTAGCACTGATTACACCAGGAGATGTGCTGACGGCAATTCTAATCTTTGTTCCTGATAAAATATGAAAATCATCTGACAAACGAGTGATTGCTGGTGATCAGCAGCTGATTATACAGGCCAGATATCAGGAATGAGCAGCCGATGAACACTTGTACCCAGTAATGTTGTGTAATAGGGGCTTAAAGGGATTCACGCGGCCTCCATCTTCTAGTCCCTGCGCTGTTTACATCTGGAAGTGTATGGGCATAGTCACATCCACCGCTCCAGCCAATAACTGGCTTCAGAGGTGAAGTGGCCACAAGCAGCCTGTCAGTCATTGGCTGGAGCCGAGCATGTGACCATGCCCGTGAATTGCCAGGTGTAAACGCAGGGACCAGAATATGGAGACAGCAGGGGTAGTGTGGAGGACTGGAGTGGCATGGAGCAGGAAAGTATGAATCTTCTGTTTCAGGCGCCATGCTGCAGGAACTTCTTAAAAAATCATTTTTACCGGAAAAACACAGAAAAGTGGCCACATTTCCTTCCATCCTGCCTGATATTCATAAATGAGTGTTTTCCTTCGCTGCAGAGGAGGAGTAACACTGGAGAGTCACTTGTAGAGAAGAATCTAGGTACTAATAATCTACATACATCATATGTCCTAGGATGAGTAACACTGGAGAGTCACTTGTAGAGAAGGATCAGGTACTAATAATCTACATACATCATATGTCCTAGGAGGAGTAACACTGGAGAGTCACTTGTAGAGGAGGATCAGGTACTAATAATCTACATACATCATATGTCCTAGGGGGAGTAACACTGGAGAGTCACTTGTAGAGAAGAATCTAGGTACTAATAATCTACATACATCTTATGTCCTAGGATGAGTAACACTGGAGAGTCACTTGTGGAGAAGGATCAGGTACTAATAATCTACATACATCATATGCTCTAGGAGGAGTAACACTGGAGAGTCACTTGTGGAGAAGGATCAGGTACTAATAATCTACATACATCATATGTCCTAGGATGAGTAACACTGGAGAGTCACTTGTAGAGGAGGATCAGGTACTAATAATCTACATACATCTTATGTCCTAGGAGGAGTAACACTGGAGAGTCACTTGTGGAGAAGGATCAGGTACTAATAGTTTACATACATCATATGCTCTAGGAGGAGTAACACTGGAGAGTCACTTGTGGAGAAGGATCAGGTACTAATAATCTACATACATCATATGTCCTAGGATGAGTAACACTGGAGAGTCACTTGTAGAGGAGGATCAGGTACTAATAATCTACATACATCTTATGTCCTAGGATGAGTAACACTGGAGAGTCACTTGTGGAGAAGGATCAGGTACTAATAATCTACATACATCATATGTCCTAGGATGAGTAACACTGGAGAGTCACTTGTGGAGAAGGATCAGGTACTAATAGTCTACATACATCATATGTCCTAGGGGGAGTAACACTGGAGAGTCACTTGTAGAGAAGGATCAGGTACTAATAATCTACAGACATCTTACGTTCTAGGAGGAGTAACACTAGAGAGTCACTTGTGGAGAAGGATCAGGTACTAATATGATGTATGTAGATTATTAGTACCTGATCCTTCAATTGTTCCAATAGCCTGCTGACTATAATTCTGGTTTCTGGTCCTATTATTAAAATATAACTTTTATTTGCCTTTTAATAAACTATATTCAATACAGAAAAAACACACACTTTTAAAAGATATATGGAGGACCTGGACCTGTGGGCTCCGTATCTATATCTTAAGAGGATTAATATAATTGTGTTATTCAGGAGGACTTGCTCTTTCCCACATATATATATCACACACAGGCTATTTGTGTTTAGCCTGTGGAATTACACTTGGGTATCCATAGGTGTCGCCTCTTACAGGTCTATGACCCGTCACGCCGCAATGTTGCTGATTGTTTCGTTTTAGGCTCAGCCTATATGATGTGTCCTACACTGCCTATTTCCAGACTACTTGTGCTACTTGTATTAAACTCTGGCCCTCAGGGGGATACGGCGTCTGCAGATCGCCTTTCCCTAACCATTCTAAGCCCTACCATTTATTAAAATGTTAAAGACACAGCTCCCCCAACATGTTTCACCGCATCAGCGGCGTCTTCAGGGGAATGGAGCTACTATCAACACGAGTGTTTGCTAGCTCCACCTCTTTATATCAATGGGGTGGGTCACACTTGAGAGTCGCCTATCACATAGCAACCTCGTGTTGACTGATGTCTATTATGGCCACTCACATATTACTTCCGAGTAGACAGACTGTCATCTGCGCATGCGTCCGGTGTTTAACTTTCTCCCACTGTTATGAATTGTATGCGCGTGCGTGGTAACATAGACTGATTTTCAAACATATATTCTACGCATGCGTCCGATCTTTAAGCTTTCTCCCACTCCTATGAGTTTGTGCGCATGCGTGGCAACATAGACTGATTTCCAAAATATATTCCGCGCATGCGTCCGATGTTTGAAACTTTTATCTTGCTGTGAGTTATGCGCATGCGTGAAGACTTAGATATATTATCAGTTCGAGTTCCACCTCATATGCGCATGCTCTAGGACTTGGATTTCCTTGTCTCACCTATCTTCTGCGTCTGCGCCCGGTGTTTGCTAATTTTTACTCTATGAGCTCATGCGCTTGCGTTGGGACATTGGTTTAGGTTCGTGCACTTCGGGACTTTGAATAAATTCTCTCCATGTCCTCTGCGCTTGCGCCTGGGGTGTTGAAGTGCATTTACCTCTGGTAAGTTTGTGCACATGTATTGGGAGATAGGCTTGTTCTCTGTTCTTATTTCACCACCATCCAGGGGGTATCCGAACTTGACCATGTCATTCTGTTCTATAAATGCTGATATTTCTATCCTATCAGATTTCGCTAATATCATGCCCCTGTCATATTTCCACTCTTTATAGGATTGCATTTCTACCTATATCACCTCATTTATGTGTATGTTATTGTACGTAGCACACTGTAATATTAATATTTTTCCCCCCTATAGCCCAGCATTAGTCCAGATCCACCAGACCACCAGGACAAGGGTTCCTCCCGGCGACCAGCCATATCCCACACAATGGAGCACCGAACCGCACATAGGCAGACTTCCAAATCGCTGAGGTCAGTTATAATATGACCATATTTTTCCTTTCATAGTTTTATTATTGTGGAGACTTTTATTCCCTTTTTTATTTTTTAATGGTTTTTAAGATACGCCTCTCGGATTCACCTTTAAATATGTCATGGCCTGTATTTTTTCTGATCAAACCCTTGGTCTAATCCTTTTAATATATTTATTGTAGTCATTTCCTACAGTCTTTCTTTGTATCTAAAGAGAGAGATATGTAGAGGGTATATTTACCATATAGGTCTATGACCTTTCTACCATTTATTTATTTATTTAATTTATTACCACATTAAAGTATCATATGAATGCTGCATATGTGAAGCCCTCATTCAGGCCTACTGGACTCATTGTGTTGAGTCGTTGAATCCATCTGGCTTCATTCTGTAATAATTTTTTGTCAAGATTGCCTCCCCTAGGGCCCATGGTTACTTTCTCAATGCCCCAGAAATGTAATACTGATTTATTATTCCCATGTACATATTTTATATGTCTTGCAATGGGTGTATCTTTCTCTGTTTCTATTGAGCTTAGATGGCCTGATATCCGCCGCCTCAATTCCTGAGTGGTTTTGCCCTCATATAATCTAGGACACGGACATGATGCTATATACACCACTCCTTGGGTTTTGCATGTAATCAGTTGTCTGATTTCATACACCCTTTTATCGGCTGGATTAATAAATTTTTTAATTCGTGGGATGTATTTACAAAAGGAGCAATCTCCACACGGTGATGACCCTTGATACTTTTCTCTATTTACAATATTACCTGTTCCTTTTTCCTTTAGGTGGCTGTGCACCAATTGATCCTTCAAGTTGGACCCTCTTCTGTATGTTACGCTTGGATTACTGGTAAGTACTGGTCTTAAGTCACTGTCTGATTGTATTATATACCAATATTTCTTTAGGATATTCTGTATCTCTTTATTATATCCGTCAAAGGTGCCTATACATCGGATGATGTCATTCCTTTTTTGAGGTGAGGGTTTCAAGAGGTCTTCTCTGTTTACAGTCCTGGCTCTTTTATAAGCTTTTTTTAGGGGGGCAGATGGATATCACCTCCTTTTAAACCTCTCGTAGAGATGTTCACTTTCCCTCTCAAAGGTCCCTTCATCAGAGCAATTTCTACGGGCCCTTAAATATTGGCCCGTAGGTATTCCTCTCCTAAGGGGCTCTGGATGCCAGCTAGTCCAATGTAAATAACTATTGGTCGAAGTTGGCTTCCTGTACACTTCTGTATTAAGACGTCCATTCTCTGAAATTTTGATTTTTAAATCGAGGAAGACTATCTCCTTTTCCTGTATTTCGTATGTATATCTCATCCCTATATTATTAGTGTTTAGTGTTTGAGTGAATTCTTTAAACAGTGATTGTCCCCCATCCCACAGGATGAGGATGTCGTCTATATACCTGCCCCAAAAGAGAATGTGACAGGTATATGACGACATCCCCTCCGTGAACACCAAATCATTTTCCCACCACCCCAAAAATAAATTAGCATAAGTGGGGGCACATAATGTCCCCATCGCGGTTCCATTAATCTGCCTGTAAAAGTGCCCTTGGAATATAAAAAAATTGTGCTCCAAAACAAATTCTAACATAGATAGAACAAGGTGGTTATGTTGGTGAAAGTTCCTACTTTTTGTACTGAGGAATTGGTGAACTGCTTTAAGCCCTAGTGAATGTTCAATGTTACTATATAGGGATTCGACGTCCAAACTTGCTAGGATGGTATTTGACGTTATTGTTATTTCATTGATTTTCAGGAGGAGGTCTTTTGTGTCCTTAATATAAGATGGAAGTGTAGTGACAAAAGGTCTCAGTATCTGGTCGATATATTGACTGATCCCCTGAGTCAGGTTGTCATTACCGGACACTATTGGTCTTCCAGGAATAGGAATTTTATCCTTATGCACTTTGGGCAGTGCATAAAAAGTGGAGATGGTCGGGTCTTTCTTAAGAAGGTACAGGAATTCGTCTTTTGATATTAAATCTCTAGATCTGGCATCACAGAGTAAAGTTTTTAATTCATTTGTATAGGCCTTAGTGGGATCGTTCGAGAGTATTTGATACGTTTTTTTATCCCTCAGCAATCTCAGTACCATTCCAACATAGTCATCCCTATTTTGGATGACTATGTTTCCACCCTTGTCACTGGGTTTAATTATGATATTTTCATTCTTTTTAAGTTCTTCAAGGGCCTCTAGTTCCTGAGTGCTCAAATTGGGTATAATCTGGTCTTTCCTCATTTTTAGAGATTTAATATCCTGCGTCACAAGATTCACAAAAGTGTCAATCTCTTTAAACTGTACAAAGGAGGGAGTGATTTTTGACTTGGGTTTAAGAGACGAGAAAGGGGGATCTGGAATGATACATTGTCCCTCATTTTCTTTGAGTAGGTCTTCCAATGTCTGGACACATCTCCTTTCATTTTCATACATCTTTTTTAGGTCCCATTCTTCCTGTTTGTGGACCTTATGTAAGGCCAACTTTCGTGCGAAAAGATTAACATCTTTTATCCACAGGAATTTATCACACTGTGGAACAGGTGAGAATGTCAGGCCTTTTTTAAGGAGTATTTTCTGTGCTGTTGTAAGTACATGTCCAGACAAATTGATAATTTGTCTATCATTCACTTCCTCAATTGTTGTTAGATCTTCTATTTGCTGTAACCCCATTTTTCTCGATCCCTCAATTGAATCCCTGCCTGTCCTAAAAAAAGGGGGGCTATTGGTGCACTTGGCTGAATATTCATCTGTGTTGTCGATGCATGGCTCACAGTTGTATTCTGAGCTGCATTGGCTCCAGCATTTGCTGACTGACCAAAGGAGAAGGGTTGTGTAGATGTGGAGATAGATGTTGCTCCTAGGGATGGATTTACATCCATATTGGTCATTGTGTGGCTTAGTCCCATATAGGGTTGTCTTATGGCTCCTATGGGGCATGATTGTGAATTTGATCTATTCTCTTGGGCAGGCCTTTTGGGTTGTTGATATCTCCCTTTCTTTATTTTTCGTTTGTTACCTGTTCTTAAATTACCCTGTGCTGACCCTTCTGTGCCTGATGTATCCGTATCGGAAGTCTCTGTCTGTCTCCTATAGGTATTCCTATTATTATTCCTGTTTTTCCACACGTATACTCTATTTGTTTCAAAATCTTGTCGATCTCTGATATATTTTACGTGTTTTCGTTATTTTATCTCATTTTGCAAGAGATCAATATTTTTCTTTATATTTTGTTCCAAGATCGTAAATTCTGGATGTTGGCTAAATTCCTGTATTTCTTTGATCTCTTTTTCTAATTGCTGATCTAATTTTGCAAAGGAACTTTTTTCGTAGTCAGACAGATATTTAATTAGTCGCAGAGAGCACTCGGTTAGGAGCTGCTCCCAGCCTTTTGTAAATTGTAAATCTTCAAGGTGCGTATTTGGTCGTAGGGGGAATACGTAATCCTCTATATACAATTCCTTGCTGTATATACGTATCAAGGCTGGCTACTTCCCACCAGGCTCTAATATGCTGGCTGTATGTTTTATTCAAATTTCTAAACGCTATATTAATATCTGTCTGATTTAATGGAATGTTTGTATTGGAGAAGACTTGACTAGCTTCGATACTAAGGCTTTCCAGATTCAATTTTTGCTTTAAAAAACCTGCCATCACATCATAGATCCAAAACCACCACAGTCGCCTACTTAGAGAATGAAGTAAATTAGGTGACCCAGCTGGGCTCTCACATATGCAGCATACAACCCTCAAACTAATTCCCTCTCTTATAGTGGGATCATACAATTCAGAGGACTTCCCTCAACTTACTAATACATATTACCAAATGATCCACTAACCCAGGAAGTTAATTCAATTGTTCCAATAGCCTGCTGACTATAATTCTGGTTTCTGGTCCTATTATTAAAATATAACTTTTATTTGCCTTTTAATAAACTATATTCAATACAGAAAAAACACACACTTTTAAAAGATATATGGAGGACCTGGACCTGTGGGCTCCGTATCTATATCCTTAAGAGGATTAATATAATTGTGTTATTCAGGAGGACTTGCTCTTTCCCACATATATATATCACACACAGGCTATTTGTGTTTAGCCCGTGTAATTATCGGACGCATGCGTAGAATATATGTTTGAAAATCAGTCTATGTTACCACGCACGCGCATACAATTCATAACAGTGGGAGAAAGTTAAACACCGGACGCATGCGCAGATGACAGTCTGTCTACTCGGAAGTAATATGTGAGTGGCCATAATAGACATCAGTCAACACGAGGTTGCTATGTGATAGGCGACTCTCAAGTGTGACCCACCCCATTGATATAAAGAGGTGGAGCTAGCAAACACTCGTGTTGATAGTAGCTCCATTCCCCTGAAGACGCCGCTGATGCGGTGAAACATGTTGGGGGAGCTGTGTCTTTAACATTTTAATAAATGGTAGGGCTTAGAATGGTTAGGGAAAGGCGATCTGCAGACGCCGTATCCCCCTGAGGGCCAGAGTTTAATACAAGTAGGACAAGTAGTCTGGAAATAGGCAGTGTAGGACACATCATATAGGCTGAGCCTAAAACGAAACAATCAGCAACATTGCGGCGTGACGGGTCATAGACCTGTAAGAGGCGACACCTATGGATACCCAAGTGTAATTCCACAGGCTAAACACAAATAGCCTGTGTGTGATATATATATGTGGGAAAGAGCAAGTCCTCCTGAATAACACAATTATATTAATCCTCTTAAGATATAGATACGGAGCCCACAGGTCCAGGTCCTCCATATATCTTTTAAAAGTGTGTGTTTTTTCTGTATTGAATATAGTTTATTAAAAGGCAAATAAAAGTTATATTTTAATAATAGGACCAGAAACCAGAATTATAGTCAGCAGGCTATTGGAACAATTGAATTAACTTCCTGGGTTAGTGGATCATTTGGTAATATGTACCTGATCCTTCTCTACAGGTGACTCTCCAGTGTTACTTCTCCTAGAACATATGATGTATGTAGATTATTAGTACCTGATCCTTCTCCACAAGTGACTCTCCAGTGTTACTCATCCTAGGACATATGATGTATGTAGATTATGTCCTAGGATGAGTAACACTGGAGAGTCACTTGTGGAGAAGGATCAGGTACTAATAATCTACATACATCATACGTTCTAGGAGGAGTAACACTGGAGAGTCACCTGTAGAGAAGGATCATGTACTAATAATCTACATGTCACGGGTAGCAAGATAGAGCGGAAGTGCACCCCCTGAGCTGACACCTGGTCCCCTGTCCCTACCTACTTGCACCACCCGCCCTAGGTGACGGGGCGCAACTGGGCAACAGTCCCTGACCTGCGTAAGTGCAAGCAGAGAGATAGAGACAGCAGGGAAGCGGACTGCCAATGAGAAGTAGCACTCGAGCGGACAGAGAGGTAGAACAAGCAAGGTACCTCCAAAAACGGAAGGGCAAGGCGGGTCAACTAGTCGAGGTCAGTCCAGGAGGTCACGTCAGTACAAGGGAGGAGACAGAGACAAATCCGAGAGCGAGCCAAGGTCAAAATCCGGGAGGTCACGTCAGTACCAGGGAAGAGGCAAAGACAAAATCCGAAAAAAAGCCGAGGTCAAAATCCGGGAATTAGCGTCAAGGTCCAGGGAGCAGGCAGAAGAGGAGTCAGGAAGCAGATCAAGGGTCAATACCAGAGGTCAGCTAATAAAAACAATACACAGCCTAAGGGATGAAAATCACAGGCAACCTGTAGCCAGCAGGTTGCCTGTTTAAATAGTGGAGGGAAGGGGTCATGTGACCAGCGTCACATGATCCCTCCTCCCTGACAGTAGCCGAGTGCCTAGCTCGGCGCTCAGCCCCAGCTGGTCCCCATGGTGACGGGGAGCGTCAGCAGCTCCTGCAGGAGGAGTGCGGCCGAACGTCCCGCCTCCCCCGTCACCATGTCAACCGGGACGCGGCAGACAAGAGAGCGCAGCCAGACGATGTGAATGTCCTGGCTGCCGCGAGATCGGAGGCCGACGGCGGCGCAGGGAACAAGAAGCCCGCCGTCTTCCTCTCGTGATACTATATACATCATATGTTCTAGGAGGAGTAACACTAGAAAGTCACCTGTAGAGAAGGATCAGGTACTAATAATTTACATACATCATATGCTCTAGGAGGAGTAACACTGGAGAGTCACCTGTAGAGAAGGATCAGGTACTAATAGTCTACATACATCATATGTCATAGGAGGAGTAACACTGGAGAGTCACTTGTAGAGGAGGATCAGGTACTAATAATCTACATACATCATATGCTCTAAGAGGAGTAACACTGGAGAGTCACTTGTAGAGAAGGATCAGGTACTAATATTCTACATACATCATACGTTCTAGGAGGAGTAACACTGGAGAGTCACCTGTAGAGAAGGATCAGGTACTAATAGTCTACATACATCATACGTTCTAGGAGGAGTAACACTGGAGAGTCACCTGTAGAGAAGGATCAGGTACTAATAGTCTACATACATCATACGTTCTAGGAGGAGTAACACTGGAGAGTCACCTGTAGAGAAGGATCAGGTACTAATAGTCTACATACATCATATGTCCTAGGAGGAGTAACACTGGAGAGTGACTTGTAGAGAAGAATTTGGGTACTAATAATCTACATACATCATACGTTCTAGGAGGAGTAACACTGGAGAGTCACTTGTACAGAAGGATCGGATACTAATAATCAGGGCTTTTTTTCTGGCAGAACGCCACCTATTTTCCCCCACCCCCCTTTAGTTACTGAGCCGTAGTTAGTGAGCTGCCGCCGCCGGGCACAGGGAGATGAGCGCTTCCATTGCGCTCATCTCCATAGTAATCTGCCTGTGCTGCGGCGGTGCAGGGGAGGGAGAGGCGTGTTCCTTCCCCTTCCTCTGATAGGCTGCCGACGTAGTGCCTGCAGCCTATCAGAGGCCGGCGTAGGCGGCGCGATGACGTCATAGCGCCGCCTGAGCCATACAGCGCAGGACACAGGCCGGAAGAGGCTGCATCGCATCGCTGACACTGAGGTAAGTATAAGTATAATGGCACATGATGGGGGGCGGGGGGCTTAATGGCACATGATGGGGGGGGCTTAATGGCACATGATGGGGGGGCGGGGGTCGGGGGGCTTAATGGCACATGATGGGGGGGCTTAATACTGGCACATGATGGGGGGGCTTAATACTGGCACATGATGGGGGGGCTTATTACTGGCACGTAATGGGGGGGCTTATTACTGGCACGTAATGGGGGGCTTATTACTGGCACGTAATGGGGGGGGCTTATTACTGGCACGTAATGGGGGGGCTTATTACTGGCACGTAATGGGGGGGCTTATTACTGGCACGTAATGGGGGGTTATTACTGGCGCGTAATGGGGGGGGCTTATTACTGGCACGTGATGGAGGCTTATTACTGGCACATGATGGGGGCACTTATTACTGGCAGTGGCACGTGATTGAGGGCACTTATTACTGGCACATTATTGGTGGGCACTATAGGGGCATCTACAGAGGGCATAAACAAGGGGTATTTTATATGGGGGGCTCTGTACAGTAGCATTTTATACTGGGACACATGGTGGGTACTATGGGGAAGGGGGGAGAGGAGTACTATGGAGTCATCTACAGGGGGCACTAAGAAGGGGTATTTTATACCTGCAAATTATGGGGGACACTGAGGGCATCTACTGGGGCACAATATATGGGGCATTTTATACTGGTAAATTATGGGGGGCACTAGGAGGAAGGGGAGAGGAGCACTATGGGGGCATTTGCTGGGGGCACTAGATAGGAGTATTTTATACTGGCACATTATGGGGGACATTAGCTCAACTGGGGGCATAAGGGGGTATTTTTTGCATTGTCACATTATAAAGAGAATTATTTCTACTGGGGGGGGGGGGGGCATTATGGTGAGCTTTATTACTCCCCCATGGTATGACCCCCTAGTAGCAGCACCAGCCTCTCCCTGCTCTGCTATCCCTCTGCCCCTTCTCCAAATCCTTATTATGAAATCTTTCTCATTAGGATAAAACACAACATCAGATCCGCCGAGCCCCCGGCCAAAGTGTCGAAGTGGCGTCCGGGACCCCCAAGGGCCGAGCCAAGTAACTAAGTGTTCCTGTGGAATATGTTAGTTATACACATATAGCCTACACTGTGCCCCACAATATACAGTATTCCTCTACACTGTGCCCCACAATATACAGTATACCTCTACACTGTGCCACACATTATACAGTATACCTCTACACTGTGCCCCACAATATACAGTACACCTCTACACTGTGCCACACAATATACAGTATACCTCTACACTGTGCCCCACAATATACAGTATTCCTCTACACTGTGCCCCACAATATACAGTATACCTCTACACTGTGCCACACATTATACAGTATACCTCTACACTGTGCCCCACAATATACAGTATACCGCTACACTGTGCCCCACAATATACAGTATACCTCTACACTGTGCCCCACAATATACAGTATACCTCTACACTGTGCCCCACAATATACAGTACACCTCTACACTGTGCCACACAATATACAGTATACCTCTACACTGTGCCCCACAATATACAGTATACCTCTACACTGCTCCCCACAATATACAGTATACCTCTACACTGTGCCCCAAAATATACAGTGTACCTCTACACTGTGCCCCAAAATATACAGTATACCTCTACACTGTGCCGCACAATATACAGTATACCTCTACACTGTGCCCCACAATATACAGTATACCTCTACACTGTGCCACACAATATACAGTATACCTCTACACTGTGCCACACAATAAACAGTATACCTCTACACTGTGCCCCACAATATACATCTACACTGTGCCCCACAATATACAGTATACCTCTACACTGTGCCCCACTATATACAGTATACCTCTACACTGTGCCCCACTATATACAGTATACCGCTACACTGTGCACACAATATACAGTATACCTCTACACTGTGCCACACAATATACAGTACACCTCTACACTGTGCCACACAATATACAGTATACCTCTACACTGTGCCACACAATAAACAGTATACCTCTACACTGTGCCACACAATATACAGTATACCTCTACACTGTGCCCCACAATATACAGTATACCTCTACACTGTGCCCCAAAATATACAGTGTACCTCTACACTGTGCCCCAAAATATACAGTATACCTCTACACTGTGCCGCACAATATACAGTATACCTCTACACTGTGCCCCACAATATACAGTATACCTCTACACTGTGCCACACAATATACAGTATACCTCTACACTGTGCCACACAATAAACAGTATACCTCTACACTGTGCCCCACAATATACATCTACACTGTGCCCCACAATATACAGTATACCTCTACACTGTGCCCCACTATATACAGTATACCTCTACACTGTGCCCCACTATATACAGTATACCGCTACACTGTGCACACAATATACAGTATACCTCTACACTGTGCCACACAATATACAGTACACCTCTACACTGTGCCACACAATATACAGTATACCTCTACACTGTGCCACACAATAAACAGTATACCTCTACACTGTGCCACACAATATACAGTATACCTCTACACTGTGCCCCACAATATACAGTATACCTCTACACTGTGCCCCACTATATACAGTATACCTCTACACTGTGCCACACAATATAAAGTATACCTCTACACTGTGCCCCACAATATACAGTATACCTCTACACTGTGCCCCACAATATACAGTATACCACTACACTGTGCCCCACAATATACCTCTACACTGTGCCCCACAATATACAGTATACCGCTACACTGTGCCCCACAATATACAGTATACCGCTACACTGTGCCCCACAATATACAGTATACCGCTACACAGTGCCACACAATATACAGTATACCGCTACACTGTGCCACACACTATACAGTATACCTCTACACTGTGCCGCACAATATACAGTATACCTCTACACTGTGCCACACAATATACAGTATACCTCTACACTGTGCCCCACAATATACAGTGTACCTCTACACTGTGCCCCACAATATACAGTATACCTCTACACTGTGCCACACAATATACAGTATACCTCTACACTGTGCCACACAATATACAGTATACCTCTACACTGTGCCACACAATATACAGTATACCTCTACACTGTGCCCCACAATATACAGTATACCTCTACACTGTGCCACACAATATACAGTATACCTCTACACTGTGCCACACAATGTACAGTATACCTCTACACTGTGCCACACAATATACAGTATACCGCTACACTGTGCCACACAATATACAGTATACCGCTACACTGTGCCACACACTATACAGTATACCTCTACACTGTGCCCCACAATATACAGTATACCTCTACACTGTGCCCCACAATATACAGTATACCTCTACACTGTGCCCCACAATATACATTATACCGCTACACTGTGCCACACAATATACAGTATACCTCTACACTGTGCCACACAATATACAGTATACCGCTACACTGTGCCCCACAATATACAGTATACCTCTACACTGTGCCCCACAATATACAGTATACCGCTACACTGTGCCCCACAATATACAGTATACCGCTACACTGTGCCCCACAATATACAGTATACCGCTACACTGTGCCCCACAATATACAGTATACCGCTACACTGTGCCCCACAATATACAGTATACCGCTACACTGTGCCACACAATATACAGTATACCTCTACACTGTGCCCCACAATATACAGTATACCGCTACACTGTGCCCCACAATATACAGTGTACCTCTACACTGTGCCCCACAATATACAGTATACCGCTACACTGTGCCACACAATATACAGTATACCTCCACACTGTGCCACACAATATACAGTATACCGCTACACTGTGCACACAATATACAGTATACCTCTACACTGTGCCACACAATATACAGTATATCTCTACACTGTGCCCCACAATATACAGTATACCGCTACACTGTGCCCCACAATATACAGTATGCCGCTACACTGTGCCCCACAATATACAGTATACCTCTACACTGTGCCCCACAATATACAGTATACCTCTACACTGTGCCCCACAATATACAGTATACCTCTACACTGTGCCCCACAATATACAGTATACCTCTACACTGTGCCCCACAATATACAGTATACCGCTACACTGTGCCACACAATATACAGTATACCGCTACACTGTGCATACAATATACAGTATACCGCTACACTGTGCCCCACAATATACAGTATACCGCTACACTGTGCCACACAATACAGTATACCTCTACACTGTGCCACATAATATACAGTATACCTCTACACTGTGCCCCACAATATACAGTATATCTCTACACTGTGCCCCACAATATACAGTATACCGCTACACTGTGCCCCACAATATACAGTATGCCGCTACACTGTGCCCCACAATATACAGTATACCTCTACACTGTGCCCCACAATATACAGTATACCTCTACACTGTGCCCCACAATATACAGTATACCGCTACACTGTGCCCCACAATATACAGTATGCCGCTACACTGTGCCCCACAATATACAGTATACCGCTACACTGTGCCCCACAATACACAGTATACCTCTACACTGTGCCACACAATATACAGTATACCGCTACACTGTGCCACACAATATACAGTATACCTCTACACTGTGCCACACAATATACAGTATACCTCTACACTGTGCCACACAATATACAGTATACCTCTACACTGTGCCCCACAATACACAGTATACCTCTACACTGTGCCACACAATATACAGTATACCGCTACACTGTGCCACACAATATACAGTATACCTCTACACTGTGCCCCACAATATACAGTATACCGCTACACTGTGCCCCACAATATACAGTATACCGCTACACTGTGCCCCACAATATACAGTATACCGCTACACTGTGCCCCACAATATACAGTATACCGCTACACTGTGCCCCACAATATACAGTATACCGCTACACTGTGCCACACAATATACAGTATACCTCTACACTGTGCCACACAATATACAGTATACCTCTACACTGTGCCACACAATATACAGTATACCTCTAAACTGTGCCACACAATGTACAGTATACCTCTACACTGTGCCACACAATACAGTATACCTCTACACTGTGCCACACAATGTACAGTATACCTCTACACTGTGCCACACAATATACAGTATACCGCTACACTGTGCCACACAATATACAGTATACCTCTACACTGTGCCCCACAATATACAAACCGGATTCCAAAAAAGTTGGGACACTATACAAATCGTGAATAAAAACTGAATGCAATGATGTGGAGGTGCCAACTTCTAATATTTTATTCAGAATAGAACATAAATCACGGAACAAAAGTTTAAACTGAGAAAATGTATCATTTTAAGGGAAAAATATGTTGAATCAGAATTTCATGGTTTCAACAAATCCCCAAAAAGTTGGGACAAGGCCATTTTCACCACTGTGTGGCATCTCCCCTTCTTCTTACAACACTCAACAGACGTCTGGGGACCGAGGAGACCAGTTTCTCAAGTTTAGAAATAGGAATGCTCTCCCATTCTTGTCTAATACAGGCCTCTAACTGTTCCATCGTCTTGGGCCTTCTTTGTTGCACCTTCCTCTTTATGATGCGCCAAATGTTCTCTATAGGTGACAGATCTGGACTGCAGACTGGCCATTTCAGTGCCCGGATCCTTCTCCTACGCAGCCATGATGTTGTGATTGATGCAGAATGTGGTCTGGCATTATCTTGTTGAAAAATGCAGGGTCTTCCCTGAAAGAGATGACGTCTGGATGGGAGCAGATGTTGTTCTAGAACCTGAATATATTATTCTGCATTGATGGTGCCTTTCCAGACATGCAAGCTGCCCATGCCACCCGCACTCATGCAACCCCATACCATCAGAGATGCAGGCCTCTGAACTGAGCGTTGATAACAACTTGGGTTGTCCTTGTCCTCTTTGGTCCGGATGACATGGCGTCCCAGATTTCCAAAAAGAACTTCGAATCGTGACTCGTCTGACCACAGAACAGTCTTCCATTTTGCCACACTCCATTTTAAATGATCCCTGGCCCAGTGAAAACGCCTGAGCTTGTGGATCTTGCTTAGAAATGGCTTCTTCTTTGCACTGTATGGTTTCAGCTGGCAACGGCGGATGGCACGGTGGATTGTGTTCACTGACAATGGTTTCTGGAAGTATTCCTGAGCCCATTCTGTGATTTCCTTTACAGTAGCATTCCTGTTTGTGGTGCAGTGTCGTCTAAGGGCCCGGAGATCACGGGCATCCAGTATGGTTTTACCGCCTTGACCCTTACGCACAGAGATTGTTCCAGATTCTCTGAATCTTCGGATGATGTTATGCACAGTTGATGATGATAGATGCAAAGTCTTTGCAATTTTTCGCTGGGTAACACCTTTCTGATATTGCTCCACTATCTTTCTGCGCAACATTGTGGGAATTGGTGATCCTCTACCCATCTTGGCTTCTGAGAGACACGGCCACTCCGAGAAGCTCTTTTTATACCCAATCATGTTGCCAATTGACCTAATTAGTGTTAATTGGTCTTCCAGCTCTTCGTTATGCTCAAATTTACTTTTTCCAGCCTCTTATTGCTACTTGTCCCAACTTTTTTGGGATTTGTTGACACCGTGAAATTTTGAATCAACGTATTTTTCCTTTAAAATGATACATTTACTCGGATTAAACGTTTGATCTGTCACCTACGTTCTATTACAAATAAAATATTGACATTTGCCATCTCCACATCATTGCATTCAGTTTTTATTCACAATTTGTTTAGTGTCCCAACTTTTTTGGAATCTGGTTTGTACAATATACCTCCACACAATATACAGTATATCGCTACACTGTGCCCCACAATATACAGTATACCTCTACACTGTGCCACACAATATACAGTATACTTCTACACTGTGCCACACAATATACAGTATACTTCTACACTGTGCCACACAATATACAGTATACTTCTACACTGTGCCCCACAATATACAGTATACCACTACACTGTGCCCCACAACATACAGTATACCTCTACACTGTGCCACACAATATACAGTATACCTCTACACTGTGCCCCACAACATACAGTATACCTCTACAATGTGCCACACAATATACAGTATACCTCTACACTGTGCCACACAATATACAGTATACCTCTACACTGTGCCACACAATGTACAGTACACCGCTACACTGTGCCACACAATATACAGTATACATCTACACTGTGCCCCACAATATACAGTATACCTCTACACTGTGCCCCACAACATACAGTATACCTCTACACTGTGCCCCACAATATACAATATACCTCTACACTGTGCCACACAATGTACAGTCGTGGCCAAAAGTTTTGAGAATTACATAAATATTGGAAATTGGAAAAGTTGCTGCTTAAGTTTTTATAATAGCAATTTGCATCTACTCCAGAATGTTATGAAGAGTGATCAGATGAATTGCATAGTCCTTCTTTGCCATGAAAATTAACTTAATCCCAAAACAAATTTACACTGCATTTCATTGCTGTCATTAAAGGACCTGCTGAGATCATTTCAGTAATCGTCTTGTTAACTCAGGTGAGAATGTTGACGAGCACAAGGCTGGAGATCATTATGTCCGGCTGATTGGGTTAAAATGGCAGACTTGACATGTTAAAAGGAGGGTGATGCTTGAAATCATTGTTCTTCCATTGTTAACCATGGTGACCTGCAAAGAAACGCGTGCAGCCATCATTGCGTTGCATAAAAATGGCTTCACAGGCAAGGATATTGTGGCTACTAAGATTGCACCTCAATCAACAATTTATAGGATCATCAAGAACAAGGAAAGAGGTTCAATTCTTGTTAAGAAGGCTTCAGGGCGTCCAAGAAAGTCCAGCAAGCGCCAGGATCGTCTCCTAAAGAGGATTCAGCTGCGGGATCGGAGGGCCACCAGTGCAGAGCTTGCTCAGGAATGGCAGCAGGCAGGTGTGAGCGCATCTGCACGCACAGTGAGGCCAAGACTTTTGGAAGATGGCCTGGTGTCAAGAAGGGCAGCAAAGAAGCCACTTCTCTCCAAAAAAAACATCAGGGACAGATTGATCTTCTGCAGAAAGTATGGTGAATGGACTGCTGAGGACTGGGGCAAAGTCATATCCTCCGATGAAGCCTCTTTCCGATTGTTTGGGGCATCTGGAAAAAGGCTTGTCTGGAGAAGAAAAGGTGAGCGATACCATCAGTCCTGTGTCATGCCAACAGTAAAGCATCCTGAGACCATTCATGTGTGGGGTTGCTTCTCATCCAAGGGAGTGGGCTCACTCACAATTTTGCCCAAAAACACAGCCATGAATAAAGAATGGCACCAAAACACCCTCCAAGAGCAACTTCTTCCAACAATCCAACAACAGTTTGGTGAAGAACAATGCATTTTCCAGCACGATGGAGCACCGTGCCATAAGGCAAAAGTGATAACTAAGTGGCTCGGGGACCAAAACGTTGACATTTTGGGTCCATGGCCTGGAAACTCCCCAGATCTTAATCCCATTGGTCAATCCTCAAGAGGCGGGTGGACAAACAAAAACCCACTAATTCTGACAAACTCCAAGAAGTGATTATGAAAGAATGGGTTGCTATCCATCAGGAATTGGCCCAGAAGTTGATTGAGAGCATGCCCAGTCGGATTGCAGAGGTCCTGAAAAAGAAGGGCCAACACTGCAAATACTGACTCTGCATCAATGTCATGTAATTGTCGATAAAAGCCTTTGAAACGTATGAAGTGCGTGTAATTATATTTCGCGGTGAGTGGCTTACTATGCTTTGGCCAAAATATAAACCAATGTTTCGTCCAGCATGGAGGGCAGAGTGCTGGATGTAGAGTGCGATCACATTTGCATTTTCCGTTTGTATATGTATTTCGCCATAGCGATCTGCACCTACAGGCAGGTTGTGCTGACCCAACCCCTTATTTTTTTCTTTGTAGTATATATTGGAGGCGTGGCGATCTCCTTGGAGTCATTGCACACCTGACCAGTTAATCTGTCCTTGAGGCTGGTTTTAAAGTCAGTATAAAACTGAGTCTGCTTGTATAGAACCTACCATTAGCCATTTGGCTCCAGGAGAAGTATATGGTGGGTTCAGCATGCATGTTGGTACTTGCATCCCTGGATCCGATGAAAGCTGTAATGGCACCGGACGGGGTTACAAGCAAAGTGTACTTGGCTTGCATGCTGACCTGCATTCCCTGGATTTTATGTGGCTGTCATGGACCATGAACAGGTAGGAACAAGAGTTAGGGACCACTCATGAGACAGCCTTGACGCGGTGAGTGGCTTACTATGCTTTGGCCAAAATATAAACCAATGTTTCGTCCAGCATGGAGGGCAGAGTGCTGGATGTAGTGTGCGATCACATTTGCATTTTCCGTTTGTATATGTATTTCGCCATAGCGATCTGCACCTACAGGCAGGTTGTGCTGACCCAACCCCTTATTTTTTTCTTTGTAGTATATATTGGAGGCGTGGCGATCTCCTTGGAGTCATTGCACACCTGACCAGTTAATCTGTCCTTGAGGCTGGTTTTAAAGTCAGTATAAAACTGAGTCTGCTTGTATAGAACCTACCATTAGCCATTTGGCTCCAGGAGAAGTATATGGTGGGTTCAGCATGCATGTTGGTACTTGCATCCCTGGATCCGATGAAAGCTGTAATGGCACCGGACGGGGTTACAAGCAAAGTGTACTTGGCTTGCATGCTGACCTGCATTCCCTGGATTTTATGTGGCTGTCATGGCCCATGAACAGGTAGGAACAAGAGTTAGGGACCACTCATGAGACAGCCTTGACGCGGTGAGTGGCTTACTATGCTTTGGCCAAAATATAAACCAATGTTTCGTCCAGCATGGAGGGCAGAGTGCTGGATGTAGTGTGCGATCACATTTGCATTTTCCGTTTGTATATGTATTTCGCCATAGCGATCTGCACCTACAGGCAGGTTGTGCTGACCCAACCCCTTATTTTTTTCTTTGTAGTATATATTGGAGGCGTGGCGATCTCCTTGGAGTCATTGCACTCCTGACCAGTTAATCTGTCCTTGAGGCTGGTTTTAAAGTCAGTATAAAACTGAGTCTGCTTGTATAGAACCTACCATTAGCCATTTGGCTCCAGGAGAAGTATATGGTGGGTTCAGCATGCATGTTGGTACTTGCATCCCTGGATCCGATGAAAGCTGTAATGGCACCGGACGGGGTTACAAGCAAAGTGTACTTGGCTTGCATGCTGACCTGCATTCCCTGGATTTTATGTGGCTGTCATGGCCCATGAACAGGTAGGAACAAGAGTTAGGGACCACTCATGAGACAGCCTTGACGCGGTGAGTGGCTTACTATGCTTTGGCCAAAATATAAACCAATGTTTCGTCCAGCATGGAGGGCAGAGTGCTGGATGTAGTGTGCGATCACATTTGCATTTTCCGTTTGTAATTATATTTCACTACATCACAGAAACAACTGAAACAAAGATCTAAAAGCAGTTTAGCAGCAAACTTTGTGAAAACTAATATTTGTGTCATTCTCAAAACTTTTGGCCACGACTGTACAGTATACCTCTACACTGTGCCACACAATATACAGTATTGTGTGGCACAGTGTATCCCTGTTCTCTAAAGGGGCGGTTTTAGGGGCGGTCCTAGGGGTGGGTAGAAGCGTGGCCAGGGGAGGGGGGGGGGGGAGAGTTCCACCACCTTTTCTCTGAGGAAAAAAAGCCCTGCTAATAATCTACATACATCATACGTTCTAGGAGGAGTAACACTGGAGAGTCACTTGTAGAGAAGGATCAAGTACTAATAATCTACATACATCATATGTTCTAGGAGGAGTAACACTGGAGAGTCACTTGTAGAGAAGGATCAGGTACTAATAATCTACATACATGATAGCAGGAGTAACACTAGAGAGTCACTTGTAGGGAAGGAACGGATACTAATAATCTACATACATCATATGTCCTAGGAGGAGTAACACTGGAGAGTCACTTGTAGGGAAGGAACGGATACTAATAATCTACATACATCATATGTCCTAGGAGGAGTAACACTGGAGAGTCACTTGCAGAGAAGGATCAGGTACTAATAATCTACATACATCATACGTTCTAGGAGGAGTAACACTGGGAGAGTCGTGTGCAAGAGGCCTTGAAGGGGTTGTAACGGATCACCTGGCACCCCGACTGGGTACCTCCGTTGACGATGCTCCTAGCGTTTTCCTGAGGTTTCCAAGCACTCTGGCAGACACCACAATCACCGAACCGAAGAAGCCTATAAATCCTCTTCAAGCTTCTGAATGCTGTAGACAGTTGAATAGGAACCATACGAATAGGTTTACACCCCTAGCAGTCAAACTGGGACAGCATGCAATAAATCCTCCCCCAAGAATGAGACGACACTTCACCTTGAGGGTTAAAACAGGAACTGACTGTACTTCACGTACAGCCTCTTTTATTCACAAACCAAAAACATAGTACTGCCCACAGGGTTTTGAAATACAACCAATTAATATATTACAACACATCCCCACAATGCATCATGGTTTCCTCCTCTCTGCCCTGGAGACACCCGGGGAGTAATCCAATTATCTCTCAGGACAAAGGGAAATCGCCAATACACATGTGGAACAACAGGACAGGAATCCCCACCCAAACACACAAAATCCTCCCTTCTGTCTGTGATATAATTATGGATTAACATAACTATCACAGACAGTAAAAATACAGTTGTTAAACATACTCTATAACTTTAAAACCATACATTCCATCTCCATAAAAATTACATATTTAAACTCAGCATACATCAAATATAACCACTTCCAAAAATCACACAAATCCCTCCAGCGGATCAAAAGTTAAGTGGAAGTCCTTTATGACCGACCGCAAGCACAATTTCCTGCCCAAAACAGTTCCATAGATTTGGGCTGTGCGGTCGGTCAATTTCATGCAGAAAAACGACTAAGAATCTTTAGTATACACTGCTGACCGCGTTCGGTCCTATTAACAGTCCAGACATGTGACATAGTTCTGTTACACTGTTCTTGAAGGGTAATATGTCTCGGGGCCATAGTCGTAGGGCAAGAGGCTGGTAAACAGGCCTCTCCAAAACCCAATGGCGAGGTTGGTTTCGCCACAGGGGTTATCCCACTTCGCCTTTTCATACTTACCTGCTGCCAGCGTGCCGTTCACATTCTGGATTCTGTCTGGGGGCGGGCTTCATCTTGATTGAAGTCTTCTCCCGGCCGGGCGGCGCGCAGGACTGAATGCGCACGCCACCACGCATGTGCCATGGGGACTTATTCCTGGCCAGTATAGTACATAGCCGGCATGCGCGTTCGCGGCTCTGTACTATTCTGGCCAGGAAGAAGTCACCATCGCACATGCAGGACAGCGAGCAGCCCAGCCGGGAGAAAAGAAGCAGTCTTCTGCGCAAGTGCAGCAACCGGGATTCTGGAGAAGAGCAGTGGCCGTAACCAGGGGAGACCAAATGACAACAATGAGGTAAGTGGGGAGGAATTTTATCCTAAACGGTGGGAGTTTGTTAATCAAATATATTTACAAAAATGATCACTGTCAAATCATTAACAGATTAAACAGTGATCATTATGATGGCACAACCCCTTTAATCTGCTGTTGCTAGTTTTTGAAAAGGAGGCGTGGCAAGGGAAGGGTGCGACCAAGGGCATCGGCCAGACATGACACAGTTTATGTCGTTTGCGCCAGTTTTCTCACATAAATGATGACTTATCTATACCAGATGCAACTGCCAGCCCATGACCTTAATTTATGATGAAACATGTGCCTCTTCATAAATTAAATGCATCCTCTGGCAGCGCAGGAGATATCTAGACTGGCATAGGACGCACCGGTCTTGATAAATCAACACCACATTTGACGAACAAACCCACCATACGGTTCTATAAGTACAAACACTGCCTACCAGCTGTCCAGCATAGGGATGGTGGGGATGATCTGGTCTTGTTTTGCAACCACAGGACCCGGGCACCTTCTAGTCTTTGAGTTGACCATGAACTCCTCTATATACTGAAGTATTCTAGACTCAAATGTGAGGCCGTCTATCCATAAGCTAAAGCCTGGCCGAAACTGGGCCATGGAACAGGACCTAAACACAACAGGAAATCTACAGCAGAATGGCTGAAAAATGAGAGAACTGAGATTCTGCTTTGAACCAAAGTCCAGACTTCAATCCCATTGAAATGTTGTGGCGGGACCCCAAGAGTGCTGTGCACTAAAGAAAGCCCAGAAACCTCAATGACCTGAAGAACATTGTAAAAAAGAGCGGTCAAAAGTGCTCCAAAACAAGAGACTAATAAAGTCATCCTAAAAAGCAGGACTTACAAGTTACTGCTGCGAACGATGGTCCTACAAGCTAATGATTCTTTGGGGGCACTTGATCATGGATTCATGGGGCACTTAGTTTATCACACATGGCTTTTCCATTTTAGCTTCATTTTTGTGGAGTAAATAAAACACTGGAATGTGTTGTGTACTGTGCTTCATCAGAGGTTGGATTTACCTAATTTTAACACCTTCTAGGATCCAGATTTTTTTTCATCAGGGGATTCGCTCTGGTAGGCAGGGTGAGCAGACGCAGTACAGAAGCACAAAAACCCTTCTTTACCAGAATTTAGTGTTTATTCACACTTGGCAGGCTTCACAAAACAGAAAACAACTTCACCTTAGTTTTCAGTCCTGGTGTTCAGTTTAAACCGTGAAGCAGGTACCGCGTATAGAGATCAAGTCCTGGTGTTCAGTCCACACCGTGCTGCGGGTACCGCGTATAGAGATCAAGTCCTGGTGTTCAGCTCACACCGTGCTGCAGGTACCGCGTATAGAGATCAGGTCCTGGTGTTCAGTCCACACCGTGCTGCGGGTACCGCGTATAGAGATCAAGTCCTGGTGTTCAGTTCACACTGTGCTGCAGGTACCGCGTATAGAGATCAAGTCCTTGTGTTCAGCTCACACCGTGCTGCAGGTACCGCGTATAGAGATCAAGTCCTGGTGTTCAGCTCACACCGTGCTGCAGGTACCGCGTATACAGATCAAGTCCTGGTGTTCAGTCCACACCGTGCTGCGGGTACCGCGTATAGAGATCAAGTCCTGGTGTACAGTTCACACCGTGCTGCAGGTACCGCGTATAGAGATCAAGTCCTGGTGTTCAGTCCACACCGTGCTGTGGGTACCGCGTATAGAGATCAGGTCCTGGTGTTCAGTCCACACCGTGCTGCGGGTACCGCGTATAGAGATCAAGTCCTGGTGTTCAGCTCACACCGTGCTGCAGGTACCGCGTATAGAGATCAAGTCCTGGTGTTCAGTCCACACCGTGCTGCGGGTACCGCGTATAGAGATCAAGTCCTGGTGTTCAGTTCACACTGTGCTGCAGGTACCGCGTATAGAGATCAAGTCCTGGTGTTCAGCTCACACCGTGCTGCAGGTACCGCGTATAGAGATCAAGTCCTGGTGTTCAGCTCACACCGTGCTGCAGGTACCGCGTATACAGATCAAGTCCTGGTGTTCAGTCCACACCGTGCTGCGGGTACCGCGTATAGAGATCAAGTCCTGGTGTACAGTTCACACCGTGCTGCAGGTACCGCGTATAGAGATCAAGTCCTTGTGTTCAGTCCACACCGTGCTGCGGGTACCGCGTGTAGAGAAAAAGTCCTGGTGTTCAGTCCACACCGTGCTGTGGGTACCGCGTATAGAGATCAAGTCCTTGTGTTCAGTCCACACTGTGCTGCGGGTACTGCGTATAGAGATCAAGTCCTGGTGTTCAGTCCACACCGTGCTGCGGGTACTGCGTATAGAGATCAGGTCCTGGTGTTCAGCTCACACCGTGCTGCAGGTACCGCGTATAGAGATCAAGTCCTGGTGTTCAGCTCACACCGTGCTGCAGGTACCGCGTATACAGATCAAGTCCTGGTGTTCAGTCCACACCGTGCTGCGGGTACCGCGTATAGAGATCAAGTCCTGGTGTACAGTTCACACCGTGCTGCAGGTACCGCGTATAGAGATCAAGTCCTTGTGTTCAGTCCACACCGTGCTGCGGGTACCGCGTATAGAGAAAAAGTCCTGGTGTTCAGTCCACACCGTGCTGTGGGTACCGCGTATAGAGATCAAGTCCTTGTGTTCAGTCCACACTGTGCTGCGGGTACTGCGTATAGAGATCAAGTCCTGGTGTTCAGTCCACACCGTGCTGCGGGTACTGCGTATAGAGATCAGGTCCTGGTGTTCAGTTACTACCGTGCTGCAGGTACCGTGTATAGAGATAAAGTCCTGGTGTTCAGTCCATACTGTGCTGCAGGTACCGCGTATAGAGATCAAGTCCTTGTGTTCAGTCCACACCGTGCTACAGTGGTCAAGTCCGGAACATAGTCGACCTGTCCTCCCAGACAGGTTGCAAATATGCACCCAGGTACAAACACCTAACACATCCAGCCTTTCTCACACTCTGGTCGGAAACGAGAGTTTAGCTGGTTTTAATGAGAGTTGGGCGTCCGCAAAGCCCGGAACGGCATGTCAAGTCTGGTCCGATGCTTAACCTCACCTTGCTGCAATCAGTCAATATTAGGGGCTGGACTTTCTTTACCTCATGACTGTATTCAGTCTGTATCTATCACACTTCACAAGTGTGGCGAAACCAACCTCGCCACTGGGTTTTGGAGAGGCCTGTTTACCAGCCTCTTGCCCCAGGATTATGGCCCATACTAACTTTAAAGGAGCAGACAGACCGGCCGCACAGCTTAAATCTGTCTTTGCAATTGTATTTTGTCATGTGAGGGTACCCAGATAGCTAATTGTATTGTATTTGTGTATTCTGAGTGCCATTCACCTAATGATATGCACTCAGACTTGAGCTATCTGGGAATATGTTAAATGTCTGTGTTTGCTGTGGGAGTGTGACATTGTATGTTTGGGTGGTGATTTCTGTCCGGTTGTCCCCACATGTGTATTGGCGATTTCCCTTTGTCTTGAGAGATAATTGGATTACTCCTCGGGTGTCTCCAGGGCAGAGAGGAGGAAACCATGATGCATTGTGGGGATGTGTTGTGTCTGTGTATCCTGAGTTGCTGCATATCTGTCCTGTGTCGTAGTCTTCCTTCTGGTCCACTAGGGGCGTGTCCACCAGATGGGGACCTGCATAAATACGGGCGGGTAGCCCTCAATAAAGGAGTTCCTGTTTTATACCTTCATGAAGTCTTGGCTCATGTTTGGGGGATGGAATAACTACACTCTTGGGGATTGCTATATCACAATACTACCCTTAGTATAAGCTCTTGTAAGAGCTTGCTCCTGGTTCCTGTCTCTGGATTTAGGAGAGGTTCACCCACTGCAGCCTGGAGCCTTGTCGTAGGTCCAGGGTGGGTAGGAGACGGCGGGACCTCCACCAAGCTTCGGCGGTTCATGGGGTCTGCAGTGCTGACGGTGTCAAGTGGAGTGCTTGGAGTCCTCTGGAAGCACTAGGAGAATCTATCGACGGAGGTGCCCGGTCGGGGTGCTAGGCGTTCCGTTACATTGGTGGCAAGCAGTGGGATGGCGTCCTAGTGTGAGGAGAAGCAGCTCGGAGACACCGTTCGTGGAGTATATTGAGGGCAATGCTAGTATCCGTACAGCGCCCCTGGCTACAGCAATATGGATGCCGTTGGTTCGGCACAGCATTCCATGAGGAACATCACCCGGATTACAGGGATGCCAAGCGGAAAGGCGTATGGCACCAGGCCCTGGAGGACGTGCAGCGTCGGAGGGGTGAGAGTCTTCCCAGTGAGGAGCAGAGATTGCGAATGCGATTGGCGCTGCGACTACCTCTACTGGGAGAGCAACCATTGATGGAGTGGGTGTCAGAGCTTGAGACACTGGTATGGCAGGAAACCTGGCTGGATGACGCTTACCAAGCACTATGGTGGGACACAGTACGATAGTCTCCATGGATGGAGGAGTACGCCAAGCCCGAAGGTGAGGAATATAATTGCCCTGGGTTATTGTGGGAGTCTTTTGAAGACATTGACTTTGGGAACACAGAAGAGTCTAGATTTTGGGACATTACTGACTACAGGTGGGACTTGCACAATTGGCCTACAACTAGTGGGGTGAGGGCAGATCTGACCTTTCTGGTCCAAAGGGAGTGGGAGCTGGAGCAAGATTATCAACAGTTGTTTCGCTCCATTCAAGCCCAGTGCAAGATACAAGACAGTTGGATACCAGGCCCAGACCTGCAGCCCTTCCCCTGGCAAGTCACAGCTGAGGTATCCCCTACTTCCTCACCAACTGTGGAGGTAGGGGACTTCATAGACTGGTACTGGGAGGAACCCCAGTCGGCAGGTGGAGATGGGACCGTAGTCACTCCACCGGCCCAACAGGGTGGCTGGGCAGGCGGCCCAGATCCCCAACTGCCACTGGGAGTACAGGGAGAGGAGATCGTCGGTCCCTCATCTCTGCAACAACCAGAATCACTGGTAGTGGAGACAGTCGGTCTCACTACCCAGCGGCAGTATACTCTACAGGGAGGGGAGACAGTTGGTCTCTCTCCCCAGCGGCAGATGGGGTATCCAGAGGAGGGGGTAAGTGATAGCCCCCCTCCACAGCTCTCTCCCAGCCCAATACTGAGGGTAGTGGGTAAGGCTTTAAACCCCACTGACACCTCTCCAGCAGAAGAGCTGGCATCAGAGCAGAGCGCCGCTGGCCTCTGCCCTAACCGTTCATTTACTACCAAGGCAGGAGTTGGCACCATCAACCCCAGCTGAAGCGCTGGCATCAGGGCAGAGCGCCGCTGGCCTCTGCCCTCCCCTATCCTCTTCTCCAGAGCTGGACTTCCCACTGGCTACCCCAGCAGAAGAGCTGGCATCTGGGCAGAGCGCAGTCGGCCTCTGCCCACCAAGTACCTACAGCTCCAAGCTAGAGAACCACAAGGAAGCAAGGAGTCGCAGATGCCCACTCAACAGCTGGGGACATACAAAAAAGAGCCAGGCCCCAAAATTCAACAGGTCCAGTATTGGGTTGCGGTTGGACTGCCAGACACACTCAGGTACTGACCGTGAGGTCAGGTATCTGGTTAGTCTTCCCTGGGAGGGGGAGATGTGTGGGGAAACCAACCTCGCCACTGGGTTTCGGAGGGGCCTGTTTATCAGCCTCTTGCCCCAGGATTATGGCCCATACTAACTTTAAAGGAGCAGACAGACCGGCCGCACAGCTTAAAGCTGTCTTTGGAATTGTATTTTGTTATGTGAGGGTACCCAGATAGCTAATTGTATTGTATTTGTGTATTCTGAGTGCCATTCACCTAATGATATGCACTCAGACTTGAGCTATCTGGGAATATGTTAAATGTCTGTGTTTGCTGTGGGGGTGTGACATTGTGTGTTTGGGTGGCGATTCCTGTCCGGTTGTCCCCACATGTGTATTGGCGATTTCCCTTTGTCCTGAGAGATAATTGGATTACTCCTCGGGTGTCTCCAGGGCAGAGAGGAGGAAACCATGTTGCATTGTGGGGATGTGTTGTGTCTGTGTATCCTGAGTTGCTGCATATCTGTCCTGTGTCGCAGTCTTCCTTCTGGTCCACTAGGGGTGTGTTCACCAGATGGGGACCTGCATAAATACGGGCGGGTAGCCCTCAATAAAGCAGTTCCTGTTTTATACCTTCATGAAGTCTTGGCTCATGTTTGGGGGATGGAATAACTACACTCTTGGGGATTGCTATATCACAATACTCCCCTGAGTATAAGCTCTTGTAAGAGCTTGCTCCTGGTTCCTGTCTCTGGATTTAGGAGAGGTTCACCCACTGGAGCCTGGAGCCTTGTCGTAGGTCCAGGGTGGGTAGGAGACGGCGGGACCTCCACCAAGCTTCGGCGGTTCGTGGGGTCTGCAGTGCTGACGGTGTCAAGTGGAGTGCTTGGAGTCCTCTGGAAGCACTAGGAGAATCTATCGACGGAGGTACCCGGTCGGGGTGCTAGGCGTTCCGTTACAACAAGTAAATCCACTGCTCAACTATTCTGCAAAGATATTTACTGCGGGGGCAAGTTGAAAACACAGATGGCACATGCTTGTGACAGTCACTCGAGTGCGTGATCCATAACTTTAGGGCTATTTAAGGACCACTCCCCATCATCTCTTTCCCTAAACAATTAGGTTTGTTCGTATCTGTGGTGCCAGGATAGATCTGGATTGTCCCAACTAGTATTTTTTCCATGTGCCTTTACCTTCTCTGCTTGGACTACTATATTCCATTAACTCTGCTAGCTCTGACCTTTTTCTTGATCAAACACAATTCCTTCTCTTGACACAGAACTGTTTTCTACTCACATCAGTCAATGACCACAAATTCTGCAGCAGTGAAGCTGCCCTCCATCCGTGGCAACCCAGAGGATACACTATCCAGATAGGCCTAGTGTCAGCCACCCATCTAATGGAGTATCATTGTGGCATTTTTCTTTTGAAAACTTAAAAAAAAAAAGGCGCAGTTGATAAATCTGACATGCACCTCAGTAACATTACTAACTACACCCACTTTCACAACCAAAAGTACAGAGTGTAGTAACATCACAACAGCAGCATGCCCCCCAAAAAGTGTGAATTTTTCCCACCAGAATGTTGTGGTAACATAAATTCTGCCCAATATATCTCCAGCCCAAAAGGGATGAGAAGAGAAAAACACCAAATAATATTCCGCTGAACCTTCTGGTAAAACATTCTACTGATCCAACTCACTGGACGAGGGCTTCAGGAAACAATCAGCAGGTATGTATGCCACACATATCTCCAAGGACAGCTTAGGAAAACTGAGTCTACAATCTAGAATAGCAGAATAAAACACACCATTTAGGAGAACCTCTTACCATTCGCAGACACTGTTGGTTTTTTTTTGAGCCCACTCGTCGTTCCTCCACAACTTTCCTGCAAGAATCACACATTAAGGACATGAGAACACAGAAAAAGAAGCCATAGTCCATCCAATATCCAGATGAAGAAGATGAATGACCCAGAGAAAGCATAACCAACCTACCTAAAAGGGGAAGGATCACCCTTAGTGCCGATCATCAGGATCAACCTTCATCCAAGGATTTCACTACAACATCAGACGATCCTGGAGTGATCGCTGTAATAATTACCTCCAGGTCCTAGATTATTCAATGACGTTCATGCTTTTATAGTAAAGAACCCTTTAATCACCACTGAATGTTCTTTTCTCCACCGAGAGGTGTCACTATGGTTTTTGAGGTGATCTTATGACAGAAATCTCCTGACAATATTTCTTGCAATTATATACTTGTACAAATGGTTCACGTCCTCCTTAGATGACTCTGGAGCCCAGGACTGGACTGTATATTCTAGATGAGGCTGCACTAATGATCTGTACAATTCATGTCCTCCTTAGATGACTCTGGAGCCCAGGACTGGATGTACAGTCAGGTCCATAAATATTGGGACATGGACACAATTCTAACATTTTTGGCTCTATACACCACCACTATGGATTTGATATGAAACGGGCAAGATGTGCTTTACCTGCAGACTGTCAGCTGTAATTTGAGGGCATTTACATCCAAATCAGGTGAACGGTGCAGGAATTACAGCAGTTTGTATATTTGCCTCCCACTTGTTAAGGGACCAAAAGTAATGGGACAATTGTCTTTTCAGCTGTTCCATGGCCAGGGGTGTGTTATTCCCTCATTATCCCAATTACAATCAGCAGATAAAAGGTCCAGAGGTCATTTCCAGTCTGCTATCTGCATCTGGAATCTGTTGCTGTCAACTCTCAAGATGAGATCCAAAGAGCTGTCACTATCAGTGAAGCAAGCCATAATTAGGCTGAAAAACACAACAAACCCATCAGAGAGATAGCAAAAACATTAGGCCTGGCCAAAACAACTGTTTGGAACATTCTTAAAAAGAAGGAACGCACCGGTGAGCTCAGCAACACCAAAAGACCCGGAAGACCACGGAAAACAACTGTGGTGGATGAGCGAAGAATTCTTTCCCTGGGGAAGAAAACGCCCTTCACAACAGTTGGCCAGATCAAGAACACTCTCCAGGAGGTAGGTGTATTTGTGTCAAAGTCAACAATCAGGAGAAGACTTCACCAGAGTGAATACAGAGGGTTCACCACAAGATGGAAACCATTGGTGAGCCTCAAAAACAGGAAGGCCAGATTAGAGTTTGCCAAACGGCATCTAAAACAGTCTTCACAGTTCTGGAACAACATCCTATGGACAGATGAGACCAAGATCAACTTGTACCAGAGTGATGGGAAGAGAAGAGTATGGAGAAGGAAAGGAGCTGCTCATGATCCTAAGCATACCTGTCACAGCCAGACAGCTGAGAAGCGCTCACAGGAGCTTCTCAGATCCTCCTCCTTGAATTTCTTTGTTTTGGTTTAGTTTCTCATCTCGTTAGTCTATCTCAGCTGTCATGCAGTCAGACTGATCGCTACCCTTTAAGTTCCTCCCCATAATGCAGTAGTGTGCGGCTGATACAACTTCCTGGAGTGTGTGTGCATGCTGTTCCCAGTTCCCAGTCCTCAGTCGTCTGCAGATAAGTGCTGTTTATGTATTTATGTTTTTGTCTTTTCTGGATCCAGGTGACCCTGACTCCCTCCGTGTCAGTGTAGGGAGCCGGTGGTCGTGTCCCTTCACTATTGTAGGGTCTTCAGGTAATAGATAGCCGAGGAACGTGGATATGCGGCCATACACCTTTGGGGTGTTCGCATAGGCTGAGCAGTGAGGGAGAACGGCAGCTCTATTGCAGGGGTCTCCCTTTGTTCCTTAGTTGTGGATCCAGAGAGACATTGTTTATATGGTATTGTCTTGTTTCCTGTACACCATCCGTGACATTATTAGCCGCCAAAACCGTCTCAAGCATGGATCCGGTTTCACTTTTGGCTGAACGCCTCCAGGGTCTTTCATTGGAGGTAGCTGATCTCCGTAGGATTTTTTTCTCTGTTTCAAGTGACCGGTTCAGCTTGCGTTCATGGAGTTTGTGCTGAGCCCAAGATCTCGCTCCCGGATACGTTCTCTGGGGGTAGTGAGAATTTTGTGCGTTTTAAAGAGGCTTGCAAACTCCATTTTCGCCTTCTTCCCCATTCCTCTGGTGATGAAGAATGGAGGGTGGGGATCATTGTATCGCTGCTCAGAGGTAACGCTCAGTCTTGGGCCTTTTCGCTACCGGAGGGGGCACGGCCCCTCCGCTCAGTGGATGAATTCTTTTTAGCCCTGGGTCAGATATATGATGATCCGGATCGTATTGCTCTGGCTGAGTCTAGACTACGTCTGTTATGCCAGGGTAAACAATCCGCAGAGATATACTGCTCCGAATTTCGGAGATGGGCAGCTGATACTGGTTGGAATGATGCTGCACTCCGAAGTCAATTTTGCCATGGTCTTTCAGAGGGATTGGAAGATGCATTTTCCTTTCATGAGAGGCCTATCTCCTTGGACTCTGCTATGTCTCAGGCCGTTCGTATTGACAGGCGTCTTAGAGAGAGACGAGAGATCTCTCCTTCCTGTCCTACTCAGTCTCGGAACAGTGCAGCGGTCTCATTCTGTGCGCAGGAGTCTCAGTCGCTGTCAGCCCCTTCTGAGCAGGAGCCCATGCAGCTGGGGTTGATTGCCTCTGACAATAGAAGATTCAGCCCGCATGGGAGGGTTTGTTTTTGTTGTGGAGGTATAAATCATTTGGCAAATGTTTGTCCCTCAAGGAGATTCAGGCAGTTTTCTGGGAGTAATAAAGAGACAAAAAGGAAAAAATCTTTTAAAAATGTTCCGTCTGTTACTATTGGCAGGGTTGAGGCGGAAATTGAAGGTTTTCCGTTTGCTTGTAGTTCCCGTTTTGTCCTGTCTGCTAGGGTGGCGCTAGAGAGCAAGAGCATTTTTTGTGAGATTTTTGTGGATAGTGGAGCAGCTGTCAACCTCATTGATAATCAATTTGCAATAACTCATGGTTTCCAGGTATGCACTTTGGGAAGGGATATTCCTGTTTTTGCTATTGATTCAGCTCCACTTTCTCAGAAATCATTAAAGGGCATAGTTCACAATATCCGTTTAATTGTGAGTGATGCTCATGTTGAGGATGTGTCATGTTTCGTCCTTAGCGGTTTGCATACTCCTCTAGTGTTGGGGCTACCCTGGCTCACTAAACATAACCCCACCATTGATTGGCAAGCGAGGCAAATAAATGGTTGGAGTAACTTTTGCAGAGAGAATTGCCTCATAACATCTGTTTCTGAGGTTTCTACTAAGACTGTACCACCTTTCCTCTCAGAATTTTTGGATGTCTTCTCTGAGAGTGGAGTTCAGGGTTTGCCTCCGCACAGGGAGTACGATTGTCCTATTAATCTCATCCCAGGCGCCAAGCTGCCTAAATCTCGTTTATACAATCTCTCCCAACCTGAGAGGGTCGCTATGCGTGCTTATATCTCTGAGAGTCTGAGAAAAGGACACATACGACCCTCGAAGTCACCTGTTGCCGCTGGTTTTTTCTTTGTTAAGAAAAAAGATGGTTCTTTAAGACCTTGTCTGGATTTCAGGGAGCTGAACAGTATCACTATTCGTGATCCTTATCCGCTTCCTCTGATCCCGGACCTGTTTAACCAGGTTGTTGGGGCTAAAGTCTTTTCCAAATTAGACCTAAGAGGGGCATACAACCTGGTTAGGGTCAGAGAAGGAGACGAATGGAAGACGGCTTTCAATACCCCTGAGGGCCATTTTGAGAATTTGGTTATGCCTTTTGGTTTGATGAATGCCCCAGCCGTTTTTCAGCATTTCGTCAACAGCATTTTTTATCATTTATTGGGAAAATTTGTATTAGTGTATTTGGATGACATTTTGATTTTTTCTCCTGATTTTAAGACTCATAAGGAACACTTACGTCAGGTCTTGCTCATTCTGCGGGAGAATAAATTATATGCGAAACTGGAAAAATGTGTGTTTGCGGTTCCAGAGATCCAATTTCTGGGGTTTCTTGTCTCCGCTTCTGGTTTTCGCATGGACCACGAGAAGGTTCGCGCTGTGCTTGAGTGGGAGCTTCCTGAGAATCAGAAGGCGCTGATGCGTTTTTTGGGCTTTGCCAATTATTACAGGAAATTTATTTTGAATTATTCCTCTGTTGTTAAACCACTCACTGATATGACCAGAAAGGGGGTAGATTTTTCTTCCTGGTCGGTAGAGGCGCGTAAGGCCTTTTCTAATATCAAGGAGAGTTTTGCTTCCGCTCCCATCCTAGTACAACCTGATATTTCGTTACCCTTCATAGTTGAGGTTGATGCTTCTGAGGTAGGGGTGGGTGCGGTCTTGTCTCTCTCAGGGTTCCTCTCCTGCCAAATGGCAACCGTGAAACTCTCCTCCGCAGAGAGAAATTATGATGTGGGAGATAGGGAATTGTTGGCCATCAAGTTGGCTTTTGAGGAATGGCGCCATTGGCTAGAGGGAGCCAGACACCCTATTACCGTGTTTACTGACCATAAAAATCTGGCCTATTTGGAGTCAGCCAAGCGTCTGAACCCGAGACAGGCCAGATGGTCTTTGTTCTTTTCAAGGTTTAATTTTGTTGTTACGTTCCGCCCTGGGGTTAAGAATGTGAAGGCAGATGCCCTGTCACGTTGTTTTCCAGGAGGTGGGAATTTTGAAGACCCGGGTCCCATTTTGGCTGAAGGTGTGGTGGTCTCTGCTCTTTTTCCTGAATTGGAGGCAGAGGTGCAGGCAGCCCAGTCAGAAGCTCCTGATCTTTGTCCTCCTGGGAGGTTGTTTGTGCCTCTCGCTTTGAGACACAAGATTTTTAAAGAACACCACGACACGGTCCTTGCTGGGCACCCGGGGGCAAGAGCCACACTGGATCTCATCGCTCGGAGATTCTGGTGGCCTGCGCTTCGTAAGTCGGTTGAGGGTTTTGTGGCAGCTTGCGAGACTTGCGCTCGTGCCAAGGTCCCCCATTCACGGCCATCAGGTCCTCTCCTTCCTTTGCCCATTCCTTCCCGTCCTTGGACACATCTGTCCATGGACTTCATAACGGACTTGCCTCGTTCCTCGGGGAAGTCTGTGATTCTGGTGGTGGTGGACCGTTTTAGCAAAATGGTGCATTTTATCCCTTTCCCTGATTTGCCCAATGCTAAGACGCTGGCGCAGGCATTTATTGAACACATTGTCAAATTGCATGGGATTCCTTCAGACATAGTCTCTGATAGGGGCACGCAGTTTGTTTCCAGATTCTGGAAGGCTTTCTGTTCTCGCTTGGGGGTTCGGTTGTCATTCTCTTCTGCTTTCCATCCGCAGTCGAATGGCCAGACAGAGCGCGTCAATCAGAATCTGGAGACATATCTGCGCTGTTTTGTGGCGGAGAATCAGGAGGATTGGTGTTCTTTTTTGTCCCTTGCTGAGTTTGCTTTAAATAACCGTCGTCAGGAGTCCTCTGATAAGTCACCATTTTTTGGTGCATATGGGTTCCATCCGCAGTTTGGGACTTTCTCGGGAGAGGGCTCTTCTGGTTTGCCTGATGAGGACAGATTCTCCTCGTCTTTGTCATCTATTTGGCAAAAGATTCAGGATAATCTAAAGAGCATGAGTGAGAGATATAAGCGTGTGGCGGATAAGAGACGTGTGCCTGGTCCGGACCTGAATGTTGGTGATCTGGTGTGGTTGTCTACCAAGAATATCAAATTGAAGGTTCCCTCCTGGAAGTTGGGTCCTAGGTTTATTGGGCCTTACAAGATCCTGTCTGTCATCAATCCTGTTGCCTACCGTCTTGATCTTCCTCAGACTTGGAAGATCCATAATGTTTTTCATAAGTCCTTTTTGAAACCTTATGTTCAACCTATTGTACCCTCGCCTTTGCCTCCTCCTCCGATTATGGTTGATAGAAATCTTGAATTTCAGGTCTCTAGGATTGTGGATTCTCGTCTTGTCCGCGGTTCCCTCCAGTACCTCGTTCATTGGGAGGGTTATGGTCCTGAGGAGAGGATGTGGGTCCCAGTGACGGACATTAAGGCCTCTCGTCTCATCAGGGCTTTCCATAGGTCCCATCCTGAGAAGGTGGGCCCTGAGTGTCCGGAGTCCACTCCTAGAGGGAGGGGTACTGTCACAGCCAGACAGCTGAGAAGCGCTCACAGGAGCTTCTCAGATTCTCCTCCTTGAATTTCTTTGTTTTGGTTTAGTTTCTCATCTCGTTAGTCTATCTCAGCTGTCATGCAGTTGGACTGATTGCTGCCCTTTAAGTTCCTCCCCATAATGCAGTAGTGTGCGGCTGATACAACTTCCTGGAGTGTGTGTGCATGCTGTTCCCAGTTCCCAGTCCTCAGTCGTCTGCAGATAAGTGCTGTTTATGTATTTATGTTTTTGTCTTTTCTGGATCCAGGTGACCCTGACTCCCTCCGTGTCAGTGTAGGGAGCCGGTGGTCGTGTCCCTTCACTATTGTAGGGTCTTCAGGTAATAGATAGCCGAGGAACGTGGATATGCGCCCATCCACCTTTGGGGTGTTCGCATAGGCTGAGCAGTGAGGGAGAGCGGCAGCTCTATTGCAGGGGTCTCCCTTTGTTCCTTAGTTGTGGATCCAGAGAGACATTGTTTATATGGTATTGTCTTGTTTCCTGTACACCATCCGTGACAATACCACCTCATCAGTGAAGCATGGTGGTGGTAGTGTCATGGCGTGGGCATGTATGGCTGCCAATGGAACTGCTTCTCTTGTATTTATTGATGATGTGACTGCTGACAAAAGCAGCAGGATGGATTCTGAAGTGTTTCGGGCAATATTATCTGCTCATATTCAGCCCAATGCTTCAGAACTCATTGGGCGGCGCTTCACAGTGCAGATGGACAATGACCCAAAGCATACTGCAAAAGCAACCAAAGAAGTGGAATGTTCTGCAATCAATCACCGGACCTGAATCTGATTGAGCATCTCACTTGCTGAAGACAAAACTGAAGGGAAAATGCCCCAAGAACAAGCAGGAACTGAAGACAGTTGGAGTAGAGGCCTGGCAGAGCATCACCAGGGATGAAAACCAGCGTCTGGTGATGTCTATGCTCCAGACTTCAGGCTGTAATTGACTGCAAAGGATTTGCAACCAAGTATTAAAAAGTGAAAGTTTGATTTATGATTATTATTCTGTCCCATTACTTTTGGTCCCTTAACAAGTGGGAGGCACATATGGAAACTGCTGTAATTCCTGCACCGTTTATCTGATTTGGATGTAAATACCCTCAAATTACAGCTGACAGTCTGCAGGTAAAGCACATCTTGTTTGTTTTATCTCACATCCATTGTGGTGGTGTATAGAGCCAGAAATGTTAGAATTGTGTCCATGTCCCAATATTTATGAACCTGACTGTATATTCTAGATGAGGCTGCACGAATGATCTGTACAATTCATGTCCTCCTTAGATGACTCTGATGTCCAGGACTGAACTGTATATTCTAGATAAACTCTGAGTCACAAGACTATATTCTGTCAGCCTTACAAGCAGCTGATTGACATTGTGCTATTATTTGGTCTATGATTTGTACTGCAGCGCCTTACATTCATCTACACTGAACTTCAATTGTCAAGTGGACATCTAAACAGGTGGAAGTTCTACACAATCTTTTATGAAACCAGAAACTATTTCTAGATAATAGCACAGCCAACAACACAAGGAAGAGAGCAGAATCTCCACGGCTGGAGACATTTAGTAGAAAGCTTCCTGATATCAGTCAACAGAGGATTTACAGAAATCTCTGCATCATCTACCTGATCATCCAGACTTTGCTTTTCCTCCAGACAATCCTGGGAATATAGAGGATGGGGACATCTCTCTGGTGGATTTCTCTGACTGGATCCATCTATAGGGAACACACACACTGACTGACTGACTACATGATATATATGTAATGATCAGAAGATGGGTGAGTCTATGTGAGCCTCAAACCTGGTCCCCTATAAGACAGAGCTCCACTTACCCAGTGACAGAAGAGGCTGGTGGTCCTCCATCATGGCCTCCTTGTACAGATCCTTGTGTCCTTCTATATACTCCCACTCCTCCATGGAGAAATAGACCACCACATCCTGACACCTTACAGGAACCTGACAACACAATGACACCATCATCACCCAGACTCCACCAGTGCTGTTACTGGAGAAATTCCCAGTATTCCAAGCAGTGTCACCTCTCCTGTCAGCAGCTCAATCATCTTGTGGGCGAGTTCTAGGATCTTCTGCCCCAATTTCAGGGCCGGAGGCTCTGTGATAGGGAACCTGCTTAACCATTCTGACTCATGTATGATGAGAGTAACACAGTCCCCCGATGTCTTCTTCACTACTGTGTAATCCTGTGTAAGGAGAGAAACACTCAGAGAACAAAGCCCAGAAAAGAGGAGAAGAGAAAGGGAGGGCATGATGGAGACCTTTATAAATGTTACATGAGAGAAGAAGAGAAAGGGAGGACATGACGGAGACCTTTATATATGTTACATGAGAGAAGAAGAGAAAGGAAGGACACGACGGAGACCTTTATATATGTTACATGAGAGAAGAAGAGAAAGGGAGAACACGACGGAGACCTTTATATATGTTACATGGGAGAAGAAGAGAAAGGGAGGACACGACGGAGACCATTATATATGTTACATGAGAGAAGAAGAGAAAGGGAGGACATGACGGAGACCTTTATATATGTTACATGAGAGAAGAAGAGAAAGGGAGGACATGACGGAGACCTTTATATATGTTACATGAGAGAAGAAGAGAAAGGGAGGACACGACGGAGACCTTTATATATGTTACATGAGAGAAGAAGAGAAAGGGAGGACACGACAGAAACCTTTATATAAGTTACATGAGAGAAGAAGAGAAAGGGAGGACAGGACGGAGACCTTTATATATGTTACATGAGAGAAGAGAAAGGGAGGACACGACGGAGACCTTTATATATGTTACATGAGAGAAGAAGAGAAAGGGAGGACACGACGGAGACCTTTATATATGTTACATGAGAGAAGAAGAGAAAGGGAGGACACAACGGAGACCTTTATATATGTTACATGAGAGAAGAAGAGAAAGGGAGGACAGGACGGAGACCTTTATATATGTTACATGAGAGAAGAAGAGAAAGGGAGGACACGACGGAGACCTTTATATATGTTACATGTGAGAAGAAGAGAAAGGGAGGACACGACGGAGACCTTTATATATGTTACATGGGAGAAGAAGAGAAAGGGAGGACAGGACGGAGACCTTTATATATGTTACATGAGAGAAGAAGAGAAAGGGAGGACACGACAGAGACCTTTATATATGTTACATGAGAGAAGAAGAGAAAGGGAGGACACGACGGAGACCTTTATATATGTTACATGAGAGAAGAGAAAGGGAGGACACGACGGAGACCTTTATATATGTTACATGAGAGAAGAGGAGAAAGGGAGGACACGACGGAGACCTTTATATATGTTACATGGGAGAAGAAGAGAAAGGGAGGACAGGACGGAGACCTTTATATATGTTACATGAGAGAAGAAGAGAAAGGGAGGACATGACGGAGACCTTTATATATGTTACATGAGAGAAGAAGAGAAAGGGAGGACACGACGGAGACCTTTATATATGTTACATGAGAGAAGAAGAGAAAGGGAGGACACGACAGAAACCTTTATATATGTTACATGAGAGAAGAAGAGAAAGGGAGGACAGGACGGAGACCTTTATATATGTTACATGAGAGAAGAGAAAGGGAGGACACGACGGAGACCTTTATATATGTTACATGAGAGAAGAAGAGAAAGGGAGGACACGACGGAGACCTTTATATATGTTACATGAGAGAAGAAGAGAAAGGGAGGACAGGACGGAGACCTTTATATATGTTACATGAGAGAAGAAGAGAAAGGGAGGACACGACGGAGACCTTTATATATGTTACATGTGAGAAGAAGAGAAAGGGAGGACACGACGGAGACCTTTATATATGTTACATGGGAGAAGAAGAGAAAGGGAGGACAGGACGGAGACCTTTATATATGTTACATGAGAGAAGAAGAGAAAGGGAGGACACGACAGAGACCTTTATATATGTTACATGAGAGAAGAAGAGAAAGGGAGGACACGACGGAGACCTTTATATATGTTACATGAGAGAAGAGAAAGGGAGGACACGACGGAGACCTTTATATATGTTACATGAGAGAAGAGGAGAAAGGGAGGACACGACGGAGACCTTTATATATGTTACATGGGAGAAGAAGAGAAGGGAGGACATGACGGAGACCTTTATATATGTTACATGAGAGAAGAGAAAGGGAGGACACGACGGAGACCTTTATATATGTTACATGAGAGAAGAAGAGAAAGGGAGGACAGGACGGAGACCTTTATATATGTTACATGAGAGAAGAGAAAGGGAGGACAGGACGGAGACCTTTATATATGTTACATGAGAGAAGAAGAGAAAGGGAGGACACGACGGAGACCTTTATATATGTTACATGAGAGAAGAAGAGAAAGGGAGGACACGACGGAGACCTTTATATATGTTACATGAGAGAAGAAGAGAAAGGGAGGACACGATGGAGAGAATTTTATTCTGTTCAAAAATGCTTTCACTGCGTAAAACCTAACAAAAATAATAGACACATTGGGTATCGCCGCGTCTGTAACAACCGACTCTATAAAAATATCACATGATGTACCCCATCAAGTGAACGCTGTAAAACAATAGACACATTAGGCATCACCGTGACCGTAACAACCGGCTCTATAAAAATATTACATGATCTACCCAGTCAGGTGAACGCTGTAAAAATAAAATATATAAAAAGTGTGCAAGAACAGTCATTTTTTGTCACCTCGCCTTACAAAATGCATAATATCGAGTGATCAAAAAAGTCATATATACCCCAAAATGGTACCAATGAAAAAGTCACCTCATCCCGCAAAAAATGAGCCCCCACAGAAGACAATCACTTAAAAAATAAAAACCAATGGCACCCATAAACCAATCCATCAAAATCTATGCTGCAAAAGCCATATGGCACTCCTTCCGTCATGAGTCCTGCCATGTGCCCCCACAGCAGTTTACCAGCACATATGGGAAGTTCCCGTATTCAGGAGAAAATGGGTAACACATTATGGGGTGCTTTTTCTCCTGTTACCCCTTGTAAAAATGAGAATTTGGGGCTAAAGCAACATTTTAATGGAAGAAATGAAAACTTTCATTTTCACAGCCAAGTGTTTCCAAATTCTGTAAAACGCTTAGGGGGTCAAAGTGCTCAGTACCCCCCTTAATATATACTTTGAGTGGTATAATTTTCGAAATGGGGTCACTTTTTGAGGGTTTCCACTGCATGGGTACGTCAGGGTCTCTTCAAATACAAAATGGAGCCATTCTAGCAAAATCTGCCTTCAAAAGCCATATGGTGCTTTTTTCCTTCTGCCCCTACAGCCGTTTAGCACTATATATGTGGTATTTCTGTAAACTGCTGAATAATGTGTATTGAGGTTCATTTTGATGTTAATCCTTGCTGTGTTGCAAGAAAAATTTGATTAACATAAAAAAAAAATATATATATATATATATATATATATATATACAGGGAGTGCAGAATTATTAGGTAAGTTGTATTTTTGAGGATTAATTTTATTATTGAACAACAACCATGTTCTCAATGAACCCAAAAAACTCATTAATATCAAAGCTGAATATTTTTGGAAGTAGTTTTTAGTTTGTTTTTAGTTTTAGCTATTTTAGGGGGATATCTGTGTGTGCAGGTGACTATTACTGTGCATAATTATTAGGCAACTTAACAAAAAACAAATATATACCCGTTTCAATTATTTATTTTTACCAGTGAAACCAATATAACATCTCAACATTCACAAATATACATTTCTGACATTCAAAAACAAAACAAAAACAAATCAGTGACCAATATAGCCACCTTTCTTTGCAAGGACACTCAAAAGCCTGCCATCCATGGATTCTGTCAGTGTTTTGATCTGTTCACCATCAACATTGCGTGCAGCAGCAACCACAGCCTCCCAGACACTGTTCAGAGAGGTGTACTGTTTTCCCTCCTTGTAAATCTCACATTTGATGATGGACCACAGGTTCTCAATGGGGTTCAGATCAGGTGAACAAGGAGGTCATGTCATTAGATTTTCTTCTTTTATACCCTTTCTTGCCAGCCACGCTGTGGAGTACTTGGACGCGTGTGATGGAGCATTGTCCTGCATGAAAATCATGTTTTTCTTGAAGGATGCAGACTTCCTGTACCACTGCTTGAAGAAGGTGTCTTCCAGAAACTGGCAGTAGGACTGGGAGTTGAGCTTGACTCCATTCTCAACCCGAAAAGGCCCCACAAGCTCATCTTTGATGATACCAGCCCAAACCAGTACTCCACCTCTACCTTGCTGGCGTCTGAGTCGGACTGGAGCTCTCTGCCCTTTACCAATCCAGCCATCTGGCCCATCAAGACTCACTCTCATTTCATCAGTCCATAAAACCTTAGAAAAATCAGTCTTGAGATATTTCTTGGCCCAGTCTTGACGTTTCAGCTTGTGTGTCTTGTTCAGTGGTGGTCGTCTTTCAGCCTTTCTTACCTTGGCCATGTCTCTGAGTATTGCACACCTTGTGCTTTTGGGCACTCCAGTGATGTTGCAGCTCTGAAATATGGCCAAACTGGTGGCAAGTGGCATCTTGGCAGCTGCACGCTTGACTTTTCTCACTTCATGGGCAGTTATTTTGCGCCTTGGTTTTTCCACACGCTTCTTGCGACCCAGTTGACTATTTTGAATGAAACGCTTGATTGTTCGATGATCACGCTTCAGAAGCTTTGCAATTTTAAGAGTGCTGCATCCCTCTGCAAGATATCTCACTATTTTTGACTTTTCTGAGCCTGTCAAGTCCTTCTTTTGACCCATTTTGCCAAAGGAAAGGAAGTTGCCTAATAATTATGCACACCTGATATAGGGTGTTGATGTCATTAGACCACACCCCTTCTCATTACAGAGATGCACATCCCCTAATATGCTTAATTGGTAGTAGGCTTTCGAGCCTATACAGCTTGGAGTAAGACAACATGCATAAAGAGGATGATGTGGTCAAAATACTCATTTGCCTAATAATTCTGTACAGGGTGTATATATATATATATATATATATATATATATATATATATACCCCCCATTTTGAAATTTCACCTCCATTTTTCTTTAATTTTTGTAGAACACTTCAAGGGTTAACAAAGTTTGTGAAATCAGTTTTGAATAATTTGAGGGCTGGTCCTTTATGTGTGGTTTCCATTACATAAGCCCCTCAAAATAACTTTAAAACTGTATTGGTGCTTATAAAAATGGTTTTGGAAATTTTGTTGAAAATTTGAAAAATTGCTTCTAAAATTCTAAGCCCTCTAACGTCCCATAAAAAAATAAAATGAAGTTTACAAAAGTATGCCATCATAAAGCAGACATATAGGGAATGATGACTGATAACTATTTTGTGAGGTATCACTATCTGTCTTAAAAGTAGAGAAATTCTAATTTAGAAAAAAAAATCCAAATTTTGGGATTATTCTATAAATAAAGATGAAATATATCAACTCAAATTTACTACTGTCATAAAGTACAAAGTGTCACGATAAAACTATCTCAGAATGGCTTGGATGAGTAAAAGCGTTCCAAAGTTATTACCATATAAAGTGACACTGGTCAGATTTGCAAAAAATAGGCCTGGAATTTAACCCCTTTAGGACACGGCCTTATTTCACTTTAAGGACTTGGCCATTTTTTGCAAATCTGACCAGTGTCACTTTAAGTGGTGATAACTTTAAAACGCTTTGACTTATCCAGGCCATTCTGAGATTGTTTTTTCGACACATATTGTACTTCATGACACTGGTAAAATGGAGTAAAAAAAAAATATTTTTATTTATAAAAAAATACTAAAATGTACCAAAATGAAGTAAAAAATTGCAAATTTCCAAGTTTCAATTTCTCTACTTCTATAATACATAGTAATACCTCCAAAAAGAGTTATTACATTACATTCCCCATATGTCTACTTCATGTTTGGATCATTTTGGGAATGATATTTTATTTTTTGGGGGATGTTACAAGGCTTAGAAGTTTAGAAGCAAATCTTGAAATATTTCAGAAATTTTCAAAAACCCAATTTTTAGGGACCAGATCAGGTCTGAAGTCACTTTGCGAGGCTTACATAATAGAAACCACCCAAAAATGACCCCATTATATAAACTACACCCCTCAAGGTATTCAAAACTGATTTTATAAACTTTGTTAACCCTTTAGGTGTTCCACAAGAATTAATGGAAAATAGAGATACAATTTCAAAATTTCAAATTTTTGGCCGATTTTCCATTTTAATAATTTTTTTCCAGTTACAAAGCAAGGGTTAACAGCCAAACCAAACTCAATATTTATGGCCCTGATTCTGTAGTTTACAGAAACACGCCATATGTGGTCGTAAACTACTGTACGGGCACACGGCAGGGCGCAGAAGGAAAGGAATGCCATACGGTTTTTGGAAGGCAGATTTTGCTGGACTGTTTTTTTTTGACACCATGTCCCATTTGAAGCCCCCCTGATGCATCCCTAGAGTAGAAACTCCAAAAAAGTGACCCCATTTTAGAAACTAAGGGATAGGGTGGCAGTATTGTTGGTACTAGTTTAGGGTACATATGATTTTTGGTTGGAGGCAAGATAACAAGAAATAGCTGTTTTGGCACAGTTTTTTTTATTTACAACATTCATCTGACAGGTTAGATCATGTGGTATTTTTATAGAGCAGGCTGTCACTGATGCGGCGATACCTAATACGTATACTTGTTTTTTAATGTAAGTTTTACACAATGATTTCTTTTTTTAAACAAAAAAAAAATCATGTTTCAGTGTTTCCATAGTCTGGGAGCCATCATTTTTTCAATTTTTGGGCGATTACCTTGGGTAGGGTATGATTTTTGCGGGATGAGATGACTATTTTGGGGTGCGTGTGACTTTTTGATCGCTTGCTATTACACTTTTTGTGATGTAAGGTGACAAAAAATGGTTTATTTAGCAGTTTTTATTTTAAATTTTTTACGGTGTTCATCTGAGGGGTTAGGTCATCTGATATGTTTATAGAGCCGGTCGATACGGACGTGGCGATACCTAATTTGTATACTTTTTTTCCCCTTATTTTTTACCAATTTTTTTTTAACTTTATTTGGGGAAAATGACGTTTTTGTTTATTTTTATTTGAAACGTTTAATTTTTTTGGGGGGGAAAACTTTTTTTTTTCAACTTTTCTTTTTCACTTTATTTTTTGTCCCACTTTGGGACTTGAACTTTTGGGGGTCTAATCCTTTACAATGCCTTCCAATACTTCTGTATTGGAATGCATTGGCTGTATGAGTAATACTGTGTGTATTACTCATACAGCTTCCGGCCTGTGAGATCTAGGGGGCTAGATTTCACAGGCACGTCACAGGAAGGCAGCGCCCCCTACAGCCGCATGCGGACCCGATGGCACCGCCGATCGCAGCCGTAAACCGCAGGTAAAATCTGCAAACCGCAGGTCTGAATTGAGCCAAGAACTATACATTAGAACTATACATGATGTATTGTGTCCTTAAGTACCAGGACAACATGCCATACCGGTACGTCAGGTGTCCTGAAGAGGTTAAGTTGAAAAGTGGCTCGGTACTGAAGGGGTTAACAGATTTACTTATGTATAAAAAATGTAAACACCCTAAAATCTGTAGTATCCCATCCCAATTACACAATCAAGGATTAACGGATTGAATTGTTTATAAAGGTATGTGACTCCCAAAATCTGTATTATTATCAGGTTTCACCCCAATAACAGAATCAAGGACTACTGGAATTACTTATGTATCAAAGGGTGCAAACAACTTTTGAACCCAAATTAATGCATCAAGGTGTAATAGAATAGCACCTATTAGCCAGGCTTCACACTTTCCTATTGCTCCCTGCTCTCTCCCTACAGTGTGGATAAAGCCTCCCTATTATCTCTACACTATCTCTAAGCTGTCCCTGCTCTCTCTCTACAGTGTGGATAAAGCCTCTCTATTATATCCCTACAATATATTTAAGCTGTCCCTGCACTGTCCCTATAGTGTGGATAAAGCCTCCCTATTATATCCCTACAATATATTTAAGCTGTCCCTGCACTGTCCCTATAGTGTGGATAAAGCCTCCCTATTATATCCCTACACTATATCTAAACTGTCCCTATAGTGTGGATAATGCCTCCCTATTATATCCCTACACTATCTCTAAGCTGTCCCTGCAGTGTGGATAAAGCCTCCCTATTATCTTTACACTATCTCTAAGCTGTCCCTGCTCTCTCTCTACAGTGTGGATAAAACCTCCCTATTATATCCCTACAATATATCTAAGCTGTCCCTGCACTGTCCCTATAGTGTGGATAAAGCCTCCCTATTCTATCTCTACACTATCTCTAAGCTGTCCCTGCTCTCTCCCTATAGTGTGGATAAAGCCTCCCTATTATATCTCTACACTATCACTAAGCTGTCCCTGCTCTCTCCCTATAGTGTGGATAATGCCTTCCTATTATATCCCTACACTATCACTAAGCTGTCCCTGCACTGTCCCTATAGTGTGGATAAAGCCTCCCTATTATATCTCTACACTATCTCTCAGCTGTCCCTACAGTGTGGATAAAGCCTCCCTATTATATCCCTACACTATCTCTAAGCTGTCCCTGCTCTCTCCCTACAGTGTGGATAAAGCCTCCCTATTATATCCCTACACTATATCTAAGCTGTCCCTGCACTGTCCCTATAGTGTGGATAAAGCCTCCCTATTATATCCCTACACTATCTCTCAGCTGTCCCTACAGTGTGGATAAAGCCTCCCTATTATATCCCTACACTATCTCTAAGCTGTCCCTGCTCTCTCCCTACAGTGTGGATAAAGCCTCCCTATTATATCCCTACACTATATCTAAGCTGTCCCTGCACTGTCCCTATAGTGTGGATAAAGCCTCCCTATTATATCCCTACACTATCTCTAAGCTGTCCCTGCTCTCTCCCTACAGTGTGGATAAAGCCTCCCTATTATATCCCTACACTATATCTAAGCTGTCCCTGCACTCTCCCTATAGTGTGGATAAAGCCTCCCTATTATATCCCTACACTATCACTAAGCTGTCCCTGCACTGTCCCTATAGTGTGGATAAAGCCTTCCTATTATATCTCTACACTATCTCGAAGCTGTCCCTGCTCTCTCCCTATAGTGTGGATAAAGCCTCCCTATTCTATCTCTACACTTTCTCTTAGCTGTTCCTGAACTGCTCAGTAGTAATATTTTGGGAGTAAAGTCTTTCCTAATCACTGTCCCGAGCGCCTGTAACAGTCCACCGTAAAATGACAGAGACTGGGCAGGAGGAGAGTTTTCATAGGGCTGTGACATCACAGGGACTGGCTATCTGCACGGCATTGTGGGTGCTCCCTCGTTCCAGGGCTTCTTACTTTCACTTTCTAACGTGCAGCATTTTAGAAAAAATATGATTCCTTACCACGAAGGGCGAGGAAATTTGACTAATCAAATTTTTCCTGAAATTCAGATCCAATTCCACTTCGTCAAACTTTGATTGGCTCACCTATATATACACTCACCTAAAGAATTATTAGTGCCCCCATACTAATACGGTGTTGGACCCCCTTTTGCCTTCAGAACTGCCTTAATTCTACGTGGCATTGATTCCACAAGGTGCTGATAGAATTCTTTAGAAATGTTGGCCCATATTGATAGGATAGCATCTTGCAGTTGATGGAGATTTGAGGGATGCACATCCAGGGCACGAAGCTCCCGTTCCACCACATCCCAAAGATGCTCTATTGGGTTGAGATCTGGTGACTGTGGGGCCATTTTAGTGCAGTGAACTCATTGTCATGTTCAAGAAACCAATGTGAGATGATTGGAGCTTTGTGACATGGTGCATTATCCTGCTGGAAGTAGCCATCAGAGGATGGATACATGTTCTCATTCTGTAACGAGTGGTTATTTCAGCCAACGTTGCTCTTCTATCAGCTTGAATCAGTCGGCCCATTCTCCTCTGACCTCTAGCATCCACAAGGCATGTTCGCCCACAGGACGGCCGCATACTGGATGTTTTTCCCTTTTCACACTGTTCTTTGTAAACCCTAGAAATGGTTGTGCGTGAAAATCCCAGTAACTGAGCAGATTGTGAAATACTCAGACCGGCCCGTCTGGCACCAACAACCATGCCACGCTCAAAATTGCTTAAATCACCTTTCTTTCCCATTCTGACATTCAGTTTGGAGTTCAGGAGATTGTCTTGACCAGGAGCACCCCCCTAAATGCATTAAAGCAAATGGCATGTGATTGGTTGGCTAGAGAATTGCATCAATGAGAAATAGAACAGGTGTTCCTAATAATTCTTTAGGTGAGTGTATATGCCACGGTGCTGCTAATCACTTTTCTGCTGGTGACATGCCTTTTGACCTTTGGTGGCATGTTCAGGTCTGCCCTATGAATTAAAGTGAGGTAGTTTGGTTTGGATTCTGTCATGCCAGTGGTTTGTGCCAGCCAGTGTGTCTCCTCTCGGAGATAGCATGGCCAATTGAACACAACTTTTTTGCAGTCTTAGCATGGTGGTGGTGTGTGTATCTGTCTTCTCCCAGCGGGGCTGGTCACCGGAGTGCTCAGACTTCTGCCTGCTGTAATGTTCTCTTATGTGTGAATCAGATATAAACCTCCAGAATTTCCCTCGTTCAGGCCCGGAGGATCCATCTAAATTTCAGAAGTGGGTTTTCTTTGATTGTTCTCTTGATCAGTTTTTGTGGATTTTGCTTCAAGCTGCCTTTGAAGTCAGTTTCTAGTTCTCAGTTATTCCTAGTATTTGTGGTACTACTGGGTATCTGTGACTACGAGTCTGTTGTTACTGCTCTCCTGGTGATGACGATTTGCTACGGTCTTGACCATGTTTTGCTCCTCTGTGCTCCAGTCCTTCTAGTCCAAACTTACAGCCTCAACTAACCCTTTCTGAGCCTTTCCTGCTTCTACCTGGACTGCCTGGTTGTCTCATCGTTTGCTCGTGTCCACGTCACTTTCTGTGCTCTGGCCATCTCATCCTCTTGTTCCTGGCCCTTTCCTCCATGGTACAATGTGCCTACTGGAAATTCTCATGGCTGCTAGAATATTACTATTGGTCACCATGATACATAACTGACTGTATTGGTGGCTGCTCACCATTCATGTTGTCCATCACTTGGAAGGTCTGGAGGCCATTATACAGGACTCTGATTATGAAGTTTCTTGATAACTGACAAACAATGCAATAAAGATGTTAGAAATCTAGAGGAGGTTACCTCTCCGCTCAACAGGGAGATGATCTCCAAGGTGACGTCTAATATTTTTCTGGTGATCTCCTTCTGGTTCTTCCCCATTCTTGGTGGGTCTTTCAGTGGACGGTGAGCAAAGTGAGCTGAAGGCTTCTAGTACTGCAGGCGCCTTTATGAGGAATGAAGAACCTGGAATCATCCGAAGACAAGATCATTAGAGACATCCAGAACCGCACTTTGAGTCTCCGCTTCTCAGAACCTCTACCACATGGAATAAAGCAGACATGCTCAACCTGCGGCCATCCAGCTGTTGGAAAACTACAACTCCCATAATTCCCGGACAGCCTACAGAAGGGCATGGTGGGAGTTGTAGTTTTACAACAGCTGGAGGGCCGCAGGTTGAGCATCTCTGGAATAAAGGAATTCCTAACATGGACATCCATGTGCCACATGAGGGCTCCATCTCCTGGCAAATGTTTAACTACTCCTCTAACTCCCAAAGGAGAGGGAACACATGCGTCATCCCCTCTCTTCACATGTGCACATACCTGAACCTCTGTTCATTCTCCAGTTGGACGCAGTTGAGCATTGGGGCCCCTCATCTATAGTGCATTAAAAGAGGTTCTGCAGCAGCTTAGATTTGGATTACAATTAAATCCTTAAAGTGCTGCTTTATCTATTTCTCTACATTCTAAGAATCATAACTTTCACATTTCCTGTGGACACCGACATATGGCGGCGCGTGGGTTTTAGCGGTGCTATGTTGGGCTATATAACGGACGGCGTTCATCTTTGTGGGGTTGCGCCTTTACTTTTTGGCCTGTTTTATAAATAACCAGATGACCTTCTTTTATGTGTCGACCAATTACACGTATGAAGCAGTTTTTATCTTCTCTCTGTTGGCTTTGGCGCTGCTGCATCACAAGACCCAGGACATCCTCTGTGGATGGAGCTGGTGGAGAACTCGTTTGTGTAGTTGTTATTAGTACCTGTTACCTTCACCTGTTCACCGACTCTGGCGCCTGGCAGTGAACGGCTGGAGCTGTCGACTGCTTGTCCTTTAGAAGTCTAAGCCTTTCGCTTTCCTGGCTGCTGAGGATAGAGAATATTCTGGGCATTTTCCACTATCTTGTCCCAGGATGTTGGGAAGTGTATCCTGGGACCTGTAGTCCTCCGGCCTTTCATTTCTGTCAGCACTGAGGGTTGTAGGTTATCATATCCTGGCGGGTGCTGGTGGTCTTTTGGAGGAGGGTCAGCTCCGTCTCAGGGTAATTCTCAGCACGTTAGGGGACGTCATGCATTCAGGGTGAGAAATCTTACACATCTAAAGGACATCACAAGCAGAACCAGTATCCCCAGTGCTCCACACAAGACCTGCACCAGGTTTAATAGAGTAATGGGAATCTGTTAAAGGGGTTGTCCGGGATCAGTTTACTCACTATTAATAGCAGTTTCAAGGCCCCCCCCCCCCAGATGTTTTTATGTATTTTTCGACATCAGCAGGGCTCCGACAGTCCCCCGCTGATTGTTGCGGTAACTTCCTGCTGCACTGCCTTCTGGGTCCCAGCGCAGAGCAGCATTGCGTGGTTTCTGGTGTCCGTCTGCTCCTCCGTGCAGCCGCCCCCCTTAGGCTACTTTCACACTGGCGTTTGTGAGATCCGTTCAGGGCTCAGCGATCCAAAACGGATCAGTTCAGCTCCAACGCATTCTGAATGGAAAAGGATCCGCTCAGAATGCATCCGTTTGCCTCCGTTCCGCTTTGGAGGCGGCCTGCAGCATTTTGGTGTCCGTCTGACGAAACTGAGCCGATCCGTTCTAACACACAATGTAAGTCAATGGGGACGGATCCGTTTTTCATTGACACAATAGAAAAAGGATCCGTCCTCCATTGACTTCCAATGGTGTTCAAGATGGATCCGTCTTGGCTATGTTACAGATAATACAAACGGATCCGTTCTGAACGGATGCAGATGGATCCGTCTGTGCAGATCCATGACGGATCCGCACAAAACGCGAGTGTGAAAGTAGCCTAATACATATGCCGCCTCCTGCCGCACATATTCCTCCCCCTTAGTTACGCCCCTAAACTCTGCCTCCTTCACTGATAATAAAGCGCCCTGCCCGGTGACGTCACCGGACCGGAGGGGCAGCGCTCCAGACTAAAAAAAAATAACCAGGAGCCACTGGCCCCTAACCTGAAAAATTTAGGAGCCAAAAATTTTAAATACATATAAATTACGGTATAATAAAAAAAATGTATGCCTTACCTAGGGTTGTCACCATACCAAAATTTTGATTTGATAAAAAAGTATTGTGATACTCGATACCACGCAAAAGAAAGAAAACACCAAAAAAGCTGCGTGAATTCCGCATTTTATGGAACCTCTGGACCAGAATAGAACAGTCCGATCCTAATTTTTGTCGGGCAAGGTGACCAAAAAAAAAAAAAAAAGCAAATTGCATGTTTTTTTTTTTTTTCCTGTTACAGCGTTGACCGCATAGGAGATATTTATTAATATTTTGATAGTTCGCACTTTTTGAGCGTGGCGATATGTGATATGTTTATTTTTTTAATTGTTTATATATTTTATATGTAAAATTGTGAAAGGGGGTGATTTAAACTTTTAGTATTTTGGTGTTTGTTTGTTTTTTACTTTTTATTTACTATCAGCCCCCTTAGGGGCCAGAACCTGGGATCTTTCATCCCTTGTCCTATTCACCCCGATAGATCTCTATCAGGGTGAATAGGACCTCACACTCTCCCTGCTGTCCTGGGCATAGTACACACAGCAGCAGGGAGGTTACCATGGCAGCCAGGGCTTCAGTAGACTCTGATAGAGCTCTACCAGGGTGAATAGGACCTCACACTCTCCCTGCTGTCCTGTGCATAGTACACACAGCAGCAGGGAGGTTATCATGGCAGCCAGGGCTTCAGTAGTGTCTGATAGAGCTCTACCAGGGTGAATAGGACCTCACACTCTCCCTGCTGTCCTGTGCATAGTACACACAGTAGCAGGGAGGTTACCATGGCAGCCAGGGCTTCAGTAGAGTCTGATAGAGCTCTATTATGGTGAATAGGACCTCGCACTCTCTCTGCTGTCCTGGGCATAGTACACACAGCAGCAGGGAGCGGACCATGGCAGCCAGGGCTTCAGTAGAGTCTGATAGAGCTCTATTATGGTGAATAGGACCTCGCACTCTCTCTGCTGTCCTGTGCATAGTACACACAGCAGCAGGGAGGTTACCATGGCAGCCAGGGCTTCAGTAGAGTCTGATAGAGCTCTACCAGGGTGAATAGGACCTCACACTCTCCCTGCTGTCCTGTGCATAGTACACACAGCAGCAGGGAGGTTATCATGGCAGCCAGGGCTTCAGTAGTGTCTGATAGAGCTCTACCAGGGTGAATAGGACCTCACACTCTCCCTGCTGTCCTGTGCATAGTACACACAGTAGCAGGGAGGTTACCATGGCAGCCAGGGCTTCAGTAGAGTCTGATAGAGCTCTATTATGGTGAATAGGACCTCGCACTCTCTCTGCTGTCCTGGGCATAGTACACACAGCAGCAGGGAGCGGACCATGGCAGCCAGGGCTTCAGTAGAGTCTGATAGAGCTCTATCAGGGTGAATAGGGCCTCACACTCTCCCTGCTGTCCTGTGCATAGTACACACAGTAGCAGGGAGGTTACCATGGCAGCCAGGGCTTCAGTAGAGTCTGATAGAGATCTAAGATGGTGAATAGGGCCTCACACTCTCCCTGCTGTCCTGTGCATAGTACACACAGCAGCAGGGAGGTTACCATGGCAGCCAGGGCTTCAGTAGTGTCTGATAGAGCTCTATCAGGGTGAATAGGGCCTCACACTCTCCCTGCTGTCCTGTGCATAGTACACACAGTAGCAGGGAGGTTACCATGGCAGCCAGGGCTTCAGTAGAGTCTGATAGAGCTCTATTATGGTGAATAGGACCTCACACTCTCTCTGCTGTCCTGGGCATAGTACACACAGCAGCAGGGAGCGGACCATGGCAGCCAGGGCTTCAGTAGAGTCTGATAGAGCTCTATCAGGGTGAATAGGGCCTCACACTCTCCCTGCTGTCCTGTGCATAGTACACACAGTAGCAGGGAGGTTACCATGGCAGCCAGGGCTTCAGTAGAGTCTGATAGAGCTCTATTATGGTGAATAGGACCTCACACTCTCTCTGCTGTCCTGGGCATAGTACACACAGCAGCAGGGAGCGGACCATGGCAGCCAGGGCTTCAGTAGAGTCTGATAGAGCTCTATCAGGGTGAATAGGGCCTCACACTCTCCCTGCTGTCCTGTGCATAGTACACACAGCAGCAGGGAGGTTACCATGGCAGCCAGGGCTTCAGTAGAGTCTGATAGAGCTCTATGATGGTGAATAGGGCCTCACACTCTCCCTGCTGTCCTGTGCATAGTACACACAGCAGCAGGGATGTTACCATGGCAGACAGGGCTTCAGTAGAGTCTGATAGAGCTCTATCAGTGTGAATAGGACTTCACACTCTCCCTGCTGTCCTGTGCATAGTACACACAGCAGCAGGGAGGTTACCATGGCAGCCAGGGCTTCAGTATAGTCTGATAGAGCTCTATTATGGTGAATAGGACCTCACACTCTCTCTGCTGTCCTGGGCATAGTACACACAGCAGCAGGGAGCGGACCATGGCAGCCAGGGCTTCAGTAGAGTCTGATAGAGCTCTATCAGGGTGAATAGGGCCTCACACTCTCCCTGCTGTCCTGTGCATAGTACACACAGTAGCAGGGAGGTTACCATGGCAGCCAGGGCTTCAGTAGAGTCTGATAGAGATCTAAGATGGTGAATAGGGCCTCACACTCTCCCTGCTGTCCTGTGCATAGTACACACAGCAGCAGGGAGGTTACCATGGCAGCCAGGGCTTCAGTAGTGTCTGATAGAGCTCTATCAGGGTGAATAGGGCCTCACACTCTCCCTGCTGTCCTGTGCATAGTACACACAGTAGCAGGGAGGTTACCATGGCAGCCAGGGCTTCAGTAGAGTCTGATAGAGCTCTATTATGGTGAATAGGACCTCACACTCTCTCTGCTGTCCTGGGCATAGTACACACAGCAGCAGGGAGCGGACCATGGCAGCCAGGGCTTCAGTAGAGTCTGAAAGAGCTCTATCAGGGTGAATAGGGCCTCACACTCTCCCTGCTGTCCTGTGCATAGTACACACAGTAGCAGGGAGGTTACCATGGCAGCCAGGGCTTCAGTAGAGTCTGATAGAGATCTATGATGGTGAATAGGGCCTCACACTCTCCCTGCTGTCCTGTGCATAGTACACACAGCAGCAGGGATGTTACCATGGCAGCCAGGGCGTCAGTAGTGTCTGATAGAGCTCTATCAGGGTGAATAGGACCTCACACTCTCCCTGCTGTCCTGTGCATAGTACACACAGCAGCAGGGATGTTACCATGGCAGCCAGGGCTTCAGTAGTGTCTGATAGAGCTCTATCAGGGTGAATAGGACCTCACACTCTCCCTGCTGTCCTGTGCATAGTGCACACAGCAGCAGGGATGTTACCATGGCAGCCAGGGCTTCAGTAGTGTCTGATAGAGCTCTATTATGGTGAATAGGGCCTCACACTCTCCCTGCTGCCCTGGGCACAGTGCACACAGCAGCAGGGAGCTGACCTTGGCAGCCAGGGCTTCAGTAGTGTCTGATAGAGCTCTATCAGGGTGAATAGGATCTCACACTCTCCCTGCTGTCCTGTGCATAGTACACACAGCAGCAGGGAGGTTATCATGGCAGCCAGGGCTTCAGTAGTGTCTGATAGAGCTCTATCAGGGTGAATAGGACCTCACACTCTCCCTGCTGTCCTGTGCATAGTACACACAGCAGCAGGGAGGTTACCATGGCAGACAGGGCTTCAGTAGAGTCTGATAGAGCTCTATCAGGGTGGGTGCCAGGTATGGGATATGGCCAGCACCCGCAGCCTGCGTTTGTATTCAGGTATAAACTATATTCATTGGTGGCGCAGTGGCCACAACCCCTCCCCTCCTCCTCCCTGCTATCAGTCCACTGGTGGCAGCGGCGGTCCTCAGAATGTGTATCCTGTGTACTTACCTGACACTGGAGCCGGGGGGAGGAGTCCGGGGGCCACAGTCATATATATGTGTGTATCCTGTGTACTTACCTGACACTGGAGCCGGAGGGAGGAGTCCGGGGGCCACAGTCATATATATGTGTGTATCCTGTGTACTTACCTGACACTGGAGCCGGAGGGAGGAGTCCGGGGGCCACAGTCATATATATGTGTGTATCCTGTGTACTTACCTGACACTGGAGCCGGAGGGAGGAGTCCGGGGGCCACAGTCATATATATGTGTGTATCCTGTGTACTTACCTGACACTGGAGCCGGAGGGAGGAGTCCGGGGGCCACAGTCATATATATGTGTGTATCCTGTGTACTTACCTGACACTGGAGCCGGGGGGAGGAGTCCGGGGGCCACAGTCATATATATGTGTGTATCCTGTGTACTTACCTGACACTGGAGCCGGAGGGAGGAGTCCGGGGGCCACAGTCATATATATGTGTGTATCCTGTGTACTTACCTGACACTGGAGCCGGAGGGAGGAGTCCGGGGGCCACAGTCATATATATGTGTGTATCCTGTGTACTTACCTGACACTGGAGCAGGAGGGAGGAGTCCGGGGGCCACAGTCATATATATGTGTGTATCCTGTGTACTTACCTGACACTGGAGCCGGAGGGAGGAGTCCGGGTGCCACAGTCATATATATGTGTGTATCCTGTGTACTTACCTGACACTGGAGCCGGGGGGAGGAGTCCGGGGGCCACAGTTATATATATGTGTGTATCCTGTGTACTTACCTGACACTGGAGCCGGGGGGAGGAGTCCGGGGGCCACAGTCATATATATGTGTGTATCCTGTGTACTTACCTGACACTGGAGCCGGGGGGAAGAGTCCGGGGGCCACAGTCATATATATGTGTGTATCCTGTGTACTTACCTGACACTGGAGCCGGGGGGAGGAGTCCGGGGGCCACAGTCATATATATGTGTGTATCCTGTGTACTTACCTGACACTGGAGCCGGGGGGAGGAGTCCGGGGGCCACAGTCATATATATGTGTGTATCCTGTGTACTTACCTGACACTGGAGCCGGAGGGAGGAGTCCGGGGGCCACAGTCATATATATGTGTGTATCCTGTGTACTTACCTGACACTGGAGCCGGAGGGAGGAGTCCGGGGGCCACAGTCATATATATGTGTGTATCCTGTGTACTTACCTGACACTGGAGCCGGAGGGAGGAGTCCGGGGGCCACAGTCATATATATGCGTGTATCCTGTGTACTTACCTGACACTGGAGCCGGGGGGAGGAGTCCGGGGGCCACAGTCATATATATGTGTGTATCCTGTGAACTTACCTGACACTGGAGCCGGGGGGAGGAGTCCGGGGGCCACAGTCATATATATGTGTGTATCCTGTGTACTTACCTGACACTGGAGCCGGGGGAGGAGTCCGGGGGCCACAGTCATATATATGTGTGTATCCTGTGTACTTACCTGACATTGGAGCCGGGGGGAGGAGTCTGGGGGCCACAGTCATATATATGTGTGTATCCTGTGTACTTACCTGACACTGGAGCCGGGGGGAGGAGTCCGGGGGCCACAGTCCTATATATGTATGTATCCTGTGTACTTTCCTGACACTGGAGCCGGGGGGAGGAGTCCGGGGGCCACAGTCATATATATGTGTGTATCCTGTGCACTTACCTGACACTGGAGCCGGGGGGAGGAGTCCGGGGGCCACAGTCATATATATGTGTGTATCCTGTGTACTTACCTGACACTGGAGCCGGGGGGAGGAGTCTGGGGGCCACAGTCATATATATGTGTGTATCCTGTGTACTTACCTGACACTGGAGCCGGAGGGAGGAGTCCGGGGGCCACAGTCATATATATGTGTGTATCCTGTGTACTTACCTGACACTGGAGCCGGAGGGAGGAGTCCGGGGGCCACAGTCATATATATGTGTGTATCCTGTGTACTTACCTGACACTGGAGCCGGAGGGAGGAGTCCGGGGGCCACAGTCATATATATGTGTGTATCCTGTGTACTTACCTGACACTGGAGCCGGGAGGAGGAGTCCGGGGGCCACAGTCATATATATGTGTGTATCCTGTGTACTTACCTGACACTGGAGCCGGGAGGAGGAGTCCGGGGGCCACAGTCATATATATGTGTGTATCCTGTGTACTTACCTGACACTGGAGCCGGGGGGAGGAGTCCGGGGGCCACAGTCATATATATGTGTGTATCCTGTGTACTTACCTGACACTGGAGCCGGGGGAGGAGGCCGGGGGCCACAGTCATATATATGTGTGTATCCTGTGTACTTACCTGACACTGGAGCCGGAGGAGGAGTCCGGGGGCCACAGTCATATATATGTGTGTATCCTGTGTACTTACCTGACACTGGAGCCGGGGGGAGGAGTCCGGGGGCCACAGTCATATATATGTGTGTATCCTGTGTACTTACCTGACACTGGAGCCGGGGGGAGGAGTCCGGGGGCCACAGTCATATATATGTGTGTATCCTGTGTACTTACCTGACACTGGAGCCGGAGGGAGGAGTCCGGGGGCCACAGTCATATATATGTGTGTATCCTGTGTACTGATAACAGCGCTAGTGACCAGGACCTGCAAAGTGTCTGCTACAGGCAAGAGCTGCAGGACCTGTGATGACGTCATTGTCATGTGATCAGTGACGGAGGGGGCGGAGCTAAGTATTGGATATTTGTTGTGGATAAGGACCTTTGATGACGTCACTAACATGTAATCGTGTTCGCAATCAAGGACATGTTGGGAGTCGTAGTACTCTCCTCCCAGGAATATCTGTAGAACTTGAAAACAAATTATTCCGTTCATGTTTCCCACGTGATGTACAGAACATGAGCTTCTCTGTTCAGGGCACATGTCTTCAACATAAGTCCTTTACCATCTATTTTCATCTTGGTGAACTCCGCCCCTGAACTGATCACATGACAGTGACAAAGGTACTTAGGCCCAACTTCTCGCTACTGCTGAGCTCCGCCCCCTCCGTCACTGATCACATGACAATGACGTCATCACAGGTCCTGCAGCTCTTGCCTGTAGCAGACACTTTGCAGGTCCTGGTCACTGGCGCTGTTATCAGTACACAGGATACACACATATATATGACTGTGGCCCCCGGACTCCTCCCTCCGGCTCCAGTGTCAGGTAAGTACACAGGATACACACATATATATGACTGTGGCCCCCGGACTCCTCCCCCCGGCTCCAGTGTCAGGTAAGTACACAGGATACACACATATATATGACTGTGGCCCCCGGACTCCTCCCTCCGGCTCCAGTGTCAGGTAAGTACACAGGATACACACATATATATGACTGTGGCCCCCGGACTCCTCCCCCCGGCTCCAGTGTCAGGTAAGTACACAGGATACACACATATATATGGCTGTGGCCCCCGGACTCCTCCCTCCGGCTCCAGTGTCAGGTAAGTACACAGGATACACACATATATATGACTGTGGCCCCCGGACTCCTCCCTCCGGCTCCAGTGTCAGGTAAGTACACAGGATACACACATATATATGACTGTGGCCCCCGGACTCCTCCCTCCGGCTTCAGTGTCAGGTAAGTACACAGGATACACACATATATATGACTGTGGCCCCCGGACTCCTCCCTCCGGCTCTAGTGTCAGGTAAGTACACAGGATACACACATATATATGACTGTGGCCCCCGGACTCCTCCCCCCGGCTCCAGTGTCAGGTAAGTACACAGGATACACACATATATATGACTGTGGCCCCCGGACTCCTCCCTCCGGCTCCAGTGTCAGGTAAGTACACAGGATACACACATATATATGACTGTGGCCCCCGGACTCCTCCCTCCGGCTCCAGTGTCAGGTAAGTACACAGGATACACACATATATATGACTGTGGCCCCCGGACTCCTCCTCCCGGCTCCAGTGTCAGGTAAGTACACAGGATACACACATATATATGACTGTGGCCCCCGGACTCCTCCCCCCGGCTCCAGTGTCAGGTAAGTACACAGGATACACACATATATATGACTGTGGCCCCCGGACTCCTCCCCCCGGCTCCAGTGTCAGGTAAGTACACAGGATACACACATATATATGACTGTGGCCCCCGGACTCCTCCCCCCGGCTCCAGTGTCAGGTAAGTACACAGGATACACACATATATATGACTGTGGCCCCCGGACTCCTCCCCCCGGCTCCAGTGTCAGGTAAGTACACAGGAGGTGGTTTTGATGCCATTTATACTCTGGGTTGTCACCGGTGTCAGGTGGGTGTGGTTTGGGCGTGGCTTATATCAGATGTCATCTAACTCTAATGGTGGTTGATGTAAAAGCTTTGAGGCGTCAGGTGTGAACGAGGTCCAGAAGCATCTCCACCAGTCCCGGTGCGCCCCTGAACTGTGTGGCCCTATGCAGGAGCCCGTCACGTGATACTAATAGTCACCCTCCATTCTGCGCTGTGGTAGGCCGTCTGGCTCCGCTATTTCCGGCAGTCCCATAGTGGTGTTAGACATCGCTGTATTTCAAGGACCCCCAAGTCTGTCAGCGAGGCTCAGGTTAGGTCCTTTACGATGCCTCAGAGAGAAGGAAAGACACAGATACCATGGGGTACAGTAGAACTGGCTCAGTCGCCCATAGCAACCAATCAGATTCCACCTTTCATTTTCCAATGTAGCTGTGAGTAATGAAGCGTGGAATCTGATTGGTTGAGGCAGTTCTACTGTACCCCAGCTTTATAAATGACCCCAATGTCTCCAGGTGTCTGGAGAACAATGTCCTGCAGAGCAATGTGTTACCAGCAGATCTAATCATCTCATCGGTGTGAAGCAGAACCGCACATTTACCTAGTACTGTGAGTACGGACATGACGGCGATTACACAGGGGACATATAGGTCCATACGGAGGGGCTCCTGCCCCAGTACTATACCAGTATGAACTGGTTTAGTCGAGTTTGTACTATCCTTTAGACACAGCTTATGAACTCTAAATGACCCGACAGTGGTGAGTGGAGAGGTGGTCGTCTGCACACATATCCCTCAGTGGGTATATAAGGGGTGTGATAGGCTGTCTGCACACACATCCCTCAGTGGGTATATAAGGTGTGATAGGCTGTCTGCACACATATCCCTCGGTGGTATATAAGGTGTGATAGGCTGTCTGCACACATATCCCTCGGTGGGTATATAAGGTGTGTGATAGGCTGTCTGCACACATATCCCTCGGTGGGTATATAAGGTGTGATAGGCTGTCTGCACACATATCCCTCGGTGGGTATATAAGGGATGTGATAGGCTGTCTGCACACATATCCCTCGGTGGGTATATAAGGGATGTGATAGGCTGTCTGCACACATATCCCTCGATGGGTATATAAGGTGTGTGATAGGCTGTCTGCACACATATCCCTCGGTGGGTATATAAGGTGTGTGATAGGCTGTCTGCACACATATCCCTCGTTGGGTATATAAGGGATGTGATAGGCTGTCTGCACACATATCCCTCGATGGGTATATAAGGTGTGTGATAGGCTGTCTGCACACATATCCCTCGGTGGGTATATAAGGTGTGATAGGCTGTCTGCACACATATCCCTCGTTGGGTATATAAGGTGTGTGATAGGCTGTCTGCACACATATCCCTCGGTGGGTATATAAGGGGTGTGATAGGCTGTCTGCACACATATCCCTCGGTGGGTATATAAGGTGTGATAGGCTGTCTGCACACATATCCCTCGGTGGGTATATAAGGTGTGTGATAGGCTGTCTGCACACATATCCCTCGGTGGGTATATAAGGGGTGTGATAGGCTGTCTGCACACATATCCCTCGGTGGGTATATAAGGTGTGATAGGCTGTCTGCACACATATCCCTCGGTGGGTATATAAGGGATGTGATAGGCTGTCTGCACACATATCCCTCGGTGGGTATATAAGGGATGTGATAGGCTGTCTGCACACATATCCCTCGATGGGTATATAAGGTGTGTGATAGGCTGTCTGCACACATATCCCTCGGTGGGTATATAAGGTGTGTGATAGGCTGTCTGCACACATATCCCTCGTTGGGTATATAAGGGATGTGATAGGCTGTCTGCACACATATCCCTCGATGGGTATATAAGGTGTGTGATAGGCTGTCTGCACACATATCCCTCGGTGGGTATATAAGGTGTGATAGGCTGTCTGCACACATATCCCTCGTTGGGTATATAAGGTGTGATAGGCTGTCTGCACACATATCCCTCGGTGGGTATATAAGGGATGTGATAGGCTGTCTGCACACATATCCCTCGATGGGTATATAAGGTGTGTGATAGGCTGTCTGCACACATATCCCTCGGTGGGTATATAAGGTGTGATAGGCTGTCTGCACACATATCCCTCGTTGGGTATATAAGGTGTGATAGGCTGTCTGCACACATATCCCTCGGTGGGTATATAAGGTGTGATAGGCTGTCTGCACACATATCCCTCGGTGGGTATATAAGGTGTGATAGTCTGTCTGCACATATATCCCTCGGTGGGTATATAAGGTGTATGATAGGCTGTCTGCACACATATCCCTCAGTGGGTATATAAGGTGTGATAGGCTGTCTGCACACATATCTCTCGGTGGGTATATAAGGTGTGATAGGCTGTCTGTACACATATCCCTCGGTGGGTATATAAGGTGTATGATAGGCTGTCTGCACACATATCCCTCGGTGGGTATATAAGGTGTGATAGGCTGTCTGCACACATATCTCTCGGTGGGTATATAAGGTGTGATAGGCTGTCTGTACACATATCCCTCGGTGGGTATATAAGGTGTGATAGGCTGTCTGCACACATATCCCTCGGTGGGTATATAAGGTGTGATAGGCTGTCTGCACACATATCCCTCGGTGGGTATATAAGGTGTGATAGGCTGTCTGCACACATATCCCTTGGTGGGTATATAAGGTGTATGATAGGCTGTCTGCACACATATCCCTCGGTGGGTATATAAGGTGTGATAGGCTGTCTGCACACATATCCCTCGGTGGGTATATAAGGTGTGATAGGCTGTCTGCACACATATCCCTCGGTGGGTATATAAGGTGTGATAGGCTGTCTGCACACATACAGTTGCAAGAAGAAGTATGTGAACCCTTTGGAATGATCTGGATTTCTGCACAAATTGGTCATAAAATGTGATCTGATCTTAATCTAAGTCACAACAATAGACCATCACAGTCGGCTTAAACTAATAACACACAAAGAGTTAACTGTTACCATGTTATTATTGAAGATAAAAGAAGGACAGGAGGCAGCGCCCCTTGTGTGGTGTTGTATAATAGGATGATGAAATAGTAGTAAGTTACTCTTACCGGAGAATGTTGTGAGCAGCCACAACCTCTATCTGTAGCCTCTGCTGATCCTGCGCGGTGCCTGCGCTGCGGCCTAGGTTCAAACCCGCGCTATGGGAGCATTCGTCGGGGAAGAGGAATCCGTAACGAAGAAGAAAGAACAGAACCTTTCTGGTGGCGCTGTCAGCAGTAGACGGAAGCAGGTAAGTATTGATAAGACGCGTTTCTGGGGCGGAGAGCCCCTTCATCAGGACAATATACAACATGAGACGGCATTCACATACAGCGGAGGGAGAGGGGCGGGTTAGTGGGCGTGTACCAATGGAGAGAGACGTGACCTAACCTTAGCGATCCCTATGTTCTGTAAGGTAGGATGATGCTGATGTAGAGGACGTGGCCATGTTCTGTAAGGTAGGATGATGCTGATATAGAGGACGTGGCTATGTTCTGTAAGGTAGGATGATGCTGATGTAGAGGACGTGGCCATGTTCTGTAAGGTAGGATGATGCTGATATAGAGGACGTGGCCATGTTCTGTAAGGTAGGATGATGCTGATGTAGAGGACGTGGCCATGTTCTGTAAGGTAGGATGATGCTGATGTAGAGGACGTGGCCATGTTCTGTAAGGTAGGATGATGCTGATATAGAGGACGTGGCTATGTTCTGTAAGGTAGGATGATGCTGATGTAGAGGACGTGGCCATGTTCTGTAAGGTAGGATGATGCTGATATAGAGGACGTGGCCATGTTCTGTAAGGTAGGATGATGCTGATGTAGAGGACGTGGCCATGTTCTGTAAGGTAGGATGATGCTGATATAGAGGACGTGGCCATGTTCTGTAAGGTAGGATGATGCTGATGTAGAGGACGTGGCCATGTTCTGTAAGGTAGGATGATGCTGATGTAGAGGACGTGGCCATGTTCTGTAAGGTAGGATGATGCTGATGTAGAGGACGTGGCCATGTTCTGTGAGGTAGGATGATGCTGATGTAGAGGACGTGGCCATGTTCTGTAAGGTAGGATGATGCTGATGTAGAGGACGTGGCCATGTTCTGTAAGGTAGGATGATGCTGATGTAGAGGACGTGGCCATGTTCTGTAAGGTAGGATGATGCTGATGTAGAGGACGTGGCCATGTTCTGTAAGGTAGGATGATGCTGATGTAGAGGACGTGGCCATGTTCTGTAAGGTAGGATGATGCTGATGTAGAGGACGTGGCCATGTTCTGTAAGGTAGGATGATGCTGATGTAGAGGACGTGGCCATGTTCTGTAAGGTAGGATGATGCTGATGTAGAGGACGTGGCTATGTTCTGTAAGGTAGGATGATGCTGATGTAGAGGACGTGGCCATGTTCTGTAAGGTAGGATGATGCTGATGTAGAGGACGTGGCCATGTTCTGTAAGGTAGGATGATGCTGATGTAGAGGACGTGGCCATGTTCTGTAAGGTAGGATGATGCTGATGTAGAGGACGTGGCCATGTTCTGTAAGGTAGGATGATGCTGATGTAGAGGACGTGGCCATGTTCTGTAAGGTAGGATGATGCTGATGTAGAGGACGTGGCCATGTTCTGTAAGGTAGGATGATGCTGATGTAGAGGACGTGGCCATGTTCTGTAAGGTAGGATGATGCTGATGTAGAGGACGTGGCCATGTTCTGTAAGGTAGGATGATGCTGATGTAGAGGACGTGGCCATGTTCTGTAAGGTAGGATGATGCTGATGTAGAGGACGTGGCCATGTTCTGTAAGGTAGGATGATGCTGATGTAGAGGACGTGGCCATGTTCTGTAAGGTAGGATGATGCTGATATAGAGGACGTGGCCATGTTCTGTAAGGTAGGATGATGCTGATGTAGAGGACGTGGCCATGTTCTGTAAGGTAGGATGATGCTGATGTAGAGGACGTGGCCATGTTCTGTAAGGTAGGATGATGCTGATGTAGAGGACGTGGCCATGTTCTGTAAGGTAGGATGATGCTGATGTAGAGGACGTGGCCATGTTCTGTAAGGTAGGATGATGCTGATGTAGAGGACGTGGCCATGTTCTGTAAGGTAGGATGATGCTGATGTAGAGGACGTGGCCATGTTCTGTAAGGTAGGATGATGCTGATGTAGAGGACGTGGCCATGTTCTGTAAGGTAGGATGATGCTGATGTAGAGGACGTGGCCATGTTCTGTAAGGTAGGATGATGCTGATGTAGAGGACGTGGCCATGTTCTGTAAGGTAGGATGATGCTGATGTAGAGGACGTGGCCATGTTCTGTAAGGTAGGATGATGCTGATGTAGAGGACGTGGCCATGTTCTGTAAGGTAGGATGATGCTGATGTAGAGGACGTGGCCATGTTCTGTAAGGTAGGATGATGCTGATGTAGAGGACGTGGCCATGTTCTGTAAGGTAGGATGATGCTGATGTAGAGGACGTGGCCATGTTCTGTAAGGTAGGATGATGCTGATGTAGAGGACGTGGCCATGTTCTGTAAGGTAGGATGATGCTGATGTAGAGGACGTGGCCATGTTCTGTAAGGTAGGATGATGCTGATGTAGAGGACGTGGCCATGTTCTGTAAGGTAGGATGATGCTGATGTAGAGGACGTGGCCATGTTCTGTAAGGTAGGATGATGCTGATGTAGAGGACGTGGCCATGTTCTGTAAGGTAGGATGATGCTGATGTAGAGGACGTGGCCATGTTCTGTAAGGTAGGATGATGCTGATGTAGAGGACGTGGCTATGTTCTGTGAGGTAGGATGATGCTGATGTAGAGGACGTGGCCATGTTCTGTATGTTCTTCACCTGCCGCTATGTCGGGGGGACAAGACGAGAGGGGGTCTATAGTAGTCATTTGGTCTGATTCATTATCTGATGCTTGTTTCGTTTCAGAAAAAAGAAGAATAAGAAGAGCAGGAAACGATGTAATAACCAGTAACCGCTGCAAGGTACGGAGGATCAGAAGTATCCAAACAGAGTAATGATGTATTTCTGTATCAATCAATCTCATAGACACAATTACATAAATGTAGCAGTTTCCCCTTTATTAAGGGGGTGAGGATGCAGAGGAGTGAAAACTGTAAGGCCCCTTTCACACGGGCGAGTATTCCGCGCGGATGCGATGCGTGAGGTGAACGCATTGCACCCGCACTGAATCCGGACTTATTCATTTCTATGGGGCTGTTCACAGGAGCGGTGATTTTCACACATCACTTGTATATTGTGCGTTTTTCACGCAACGCAGGCCCCATAGAAGTGAATGGGGTTGCGTGAAAATCGCAATCAAGTGCGGATGCGGTGCGATTTTCACGCACGGTTGCTAGGAGACGATCGGGATGGAGACCCGATCATTATTATTTTCCCTTACAACATGGTTATAAGGGAAAATAATAGCATTCTGAATACAGAATTCATAGTACAATAGCGCTGGAGGGGTTAAAAATAAAAAATAATTTAACTCTCCTTACTCCACTTGATCGCGCAGCCGGCATCTTTTCTGTCTTCTTCTTTGCTGTGTGCATGAAAAGGACCTGTGGTGACGTCACTGCGCTCATCACATGGTCCATCACCATGGTAAAAGATCATGTGACGGACCATGTGATGACCGGAGTGACATCACCACTGGTCCTTTTCCTGCACACAGCAAAGATGAAGAAGACAGAAGAGATGCCGGCTGCGCAATCAAGTGGATTAAGGTGAGTTAAATTTTTTATTTTTAACCCCTCCAGCGCTATTGTACTATGCATTCTGTATTCAGAATAACATAGTAACACAGTACATAAGGCCGAAAAAAATACATCTGTCCATCCAGTTCGGCCTGTTATCCTGCAAGTTGATCCAGAGGAAGGCAAAAAAAAACTGTGAGGTAGAAGGCAATTTTCCTCACTTTAGGGGAATAAAAAATTCTTTCCCGACTCCAATCAGACATCAGAATAACTCCCTGGATCAACGACCCCTCTAGTAGCTATAGCCTGTAATATTATTACACTCCAGAAATACATCCAGGCCCCTCCTGAACTCTTATAGTGAACTCACCATAACCACCTCCTCAGGCAGAGAGTCCATAGTCTCGCTGCTCTTACCGTAAAGAGTCCATAGTCTCACCGCTCTTACCGTAAAGAATCCATAGTCTAACTGCTCTTACAGTAAAGAGTCCATAGTCTCACTGCTCTTACCGTAAAGAGTCCATAGTCTCACTGCTCTTACAGTAAAGAGTCCATAGTCTCACTGCTCTTACAGTAAAGAGTCCATAGTCTCACTGCTCTTACAGTATAGAGTCCATAGTCTCACTGCTCTTACAGTAAAGAGTCCATAGTCTCACTGCTCTTACAGTAAAGAATCCATAGTCTCACTGCTCTTACCGTACAGAGTCCATAGTCTCACTGCTCTTACAGTATAGAGTCCATAGTCTCACTGCTCTTACCGTACAGAGTCCATAGTCTCACTGCTCTTACAGTAAAGAGTCCATAGTCTCACTGCTCTTACAGTAAAGAGTCCATAGTCTCACTGCTCTTACCGTACAGAGTCCATAGTCTCACTGCTCTTACAGTAAAGAGTCCATAGTCTCACTGCTCTTACCGTAAAGAGTCCATAGTCTCACTGCTCTTACAGTATAGAGTCCATAGTCTCACTGCTCTTACAGTAAAGAGTCCATAGTCTCACTGCTCTTACAGTATAGAGTCCATAGTCTCACTGATCTTACAGTAAAGAGTCCATAGTCTCACTGCTCCTACAGTAAAGAGTCCATAGTCTCACTGCTCTTACAGTAAAGAGTCCATAGTCTCACTGCTCTTACAGTAAAGAGTCCATAGTCTCACTGCTCTTACAGTACAGAGTCCATAGTCTCACTGCTCTTACAGTATAGAGTCCATAGTCTCACCGCTCTTACAGTAAAGAGTCCATAGTCTCACTGCTCTTACAGTAAAGAGTCCATAGTCTCACTGCTCTTACAGTAAAGAGTCCATAGTCTCACTGCTCTTACAGTAAAGAGTCCATAGTCTTACTGCTCTTACAGTATAGAGTCCATAGTCTCACTGCTCTTACAGTAAAGAGTCCATAGTCTCACTGCTCTTACAGTAAAGAGTCCATAGTCTCACTGCTCTTACAGTAAAGAGTCCATAGTCTCACTGCTCTTACAGTAGAGTCCATAGTCTCACTGCTCTTACCGTAAAGAGTCCATAGTCTCACTGCTCTTACAGTAAAGAGTCCATAGTCTCACTGCTCTTACAGTAAAGAGTCCATAGTCTCACTGCTCTTACAGTAAAGAGTCCATAGTCTCACTGCTCTTACAGTACAGAGTCCATAGTCTCACTGCTCTTACAGTATAGAGTCCATAGTCTCACTGCTCTTACAGTATAGAGTCCATAGTCTCACTGCTCTTACAGTAAAGAGTCCATAGTCTCACTGCTCTTACAGTAAAGAGTCCATAGTCTCACTGCTCTTACAGTAAAGAGTCCATAGTCTCACTGCTCTTACAGTATAGAGTCCATAGTCTCACTGCTCTTACAGTAAAGAGTCCATAGTCTCACTGCTCTTACAGTAAAGAGTCCATAGTCTCACTGCTCTTACAGTAAAGAGTCCATAGTCTCACTGCTCTTACAGTATAGAGTCCATAGTCTCACTGCTCTTACAGTAAAGAGTCCATAGTCTCACTGCTCTTACAGTACAGAGTCCATAGTCTCACTGCTCTTACAGTACAGAGTTCCATAGTCTCACTGCTCTTACAGTAAAGAATCCTCTTCTATGTTTGTGTACAAACCTTCTTTCCTCCAGACGCAGAGGATGTCCCCTCGTCACAGTCACAGTCCTGGGGATAAATAGATGATGGGAGTGATCTCTGTACTGACCCCTGATATATTTATACATAGTAATTAGATCTCCCCTCAGTCGTCTTTTTTCTAAAGTGAATAACCCTTATTTTGATAATCTTTCAGGGTACTGTAGTTGCCCCATTACAGTTATTACTTTAGTTGCCCTCCTCTGAACCTTCTCCAGCTCTGCTATGTCTGCCTTGTTCACAGGAGCCCAGAACTGTACACAGTCCTCCATGTGTGGTCTGACTAGTGATGTGTAAAGTGGTAGGACTATGTTCTCATCACCGCCATCTATGCCCCTTCTGATGCCCCCATTATCTTATTGGCCTTGGCAGCAGCTGCCTGACACTGGTTTTTGCTGCTTAGTTTGCTGTTTATAAAAATTCCTAGATCCTTCTCCATGTCAGTGTTACTAGTGTTTTATCATTTAGTATTGTATTTTACATTTAGTCTGAGACTACTGGTTGCCTGCTCTTGACATGCGCATATTTAGTTTTGTGATATTTCTTTTGTAAAAATTAACTTTTATTATTCCTTCATTTAATAAATTGTGAAAACTTAAATCTAACCTACTTAATTAAATGTAAAACTCTCTACAGTGGACCCGCTAGGCTTTGCGTATTTTCTCTTATAATAGCCGATATTGCAGTAGCAACTGTTTAACTGGCTGTCTAATTTCGCTGTCTACTTGAACATATACTTTTGTATCTGCTACAGTTTTGTAGCAGTTACTTGCTATACTGCCTGCAGGCTACACAGTGTCAGTGCCTTTTGACACTGATTGTAACATTCTTACTCTTATTAATAACTAATATCGGTAGCTGTACATTTGCTGCGCTTGGCGCCTGCCACCTATCTACTTTCATTTATTCATTTAGTTTAGGTTCTGATGGCGGCGCGGTCACTTGCTATGCTACCTGCTCGCTACTCAGTAGCTTGCACACTCTATCTGGGTCCGCTGTAGCCTGAAATCTTAATCGCTGCCCCCCGACATGTTTCGCCGTGTACATGGCGTCCTCAGGGAATCGGGCAGTCTGCACAGAGATTGACGTTGCCGGGTGTATTTAAAACCTCCTATTTTTGTGACGTAATTGGCTTTTAGCGAATAGCTTTCCTCCTTATTGAGTTTGTTCCTATTGTTTATTTCTTGATAGGCTATTCAATTCGCTCAGTCCTGACGTCAGCATTCACGCCATCTTGCTCTGATCTCGCGCATGTCTCCGTACTTAGAGCTTTTAGCTGGTTCCGATCTGTGGCCTGATCTGCAGATATCTAGAATAATGTCATCTTATTTCTTTATTGATTTGTGTGATTTGTATAATACTCTTATCTGCTACTAGCAGGTAGACACTTTCCGACAGGGAAGTTAGCTGGTCCTTGCGTGATAATGACAGTGAACGGCGCATGTCTCTATACTTCGAGGTTTATTTCCCCTCCATCTCTCTTCCTTTTGTTATTCTTCTTGTTTTTCTCCGCATGTCTCTATACTTAGATGTCTTTTCCTTTCTCCTTTTTTCCTCATGTCTCTATACTTAGATGTCTTTTCCTTTCTCCTTTTTTCCTCATGTCTCTATACTTAGATGTCTTTTCCTTTCTCCTTTTTTCCTCATGTCTCTATACTTCGATGTCTTTTCCTTTCTCCTTTTTCCCTCATGTCTCTATACTTAGATGTCTTTTCCTTTCTCCTTTTTTCCTCATGTCTCTATACTTAGATGTCTTTTCCCTTCTCCTTTTTTCCTCATGTCTCTATACTTAGATGTCTTTTCCTTTCTCCTTTTTTCCTCATGTCTCTATACTTCGATGTCTTTTCCTTTCTCCTTTTTTCCTCATGTCTCTATACTTAGATGTCTTTTCCTTTCTCCTTTTTCCCTCATGTCTCTATACTTAGATGTCTTTTCCTTTCTCCTTTTTCCCTCATGTCTCTATACTTAGATGTCTTTTCCTTTCTCCTTTTTCCCTCATGTCTCTATACTTAGATGTCTTTTCCTTTCTCTTTTTAGGTTACCATGTGTGATGCCTTCTTTCTGTTGTCATTAGTTTGGCGCTTGTTCTGGTACTTGGCTGATTTATCTTGATTTTATTTGGATATTCTATTTCCCTATTCTTGGCTGTATTATTTATTATATAGTATTAATAATTTTTAATTGATTTACGTAGTGTTATTCATTTTATTAATGAATATATATATTTTTAATTATTATTCCTCTTGTTTATCTTACAGGTCAGTCCGCACTTCCGGATCTATTAGGAGGTAAAATACTTCATATGGTTTCTTTTTTATTTCATTTTGATGATATTATTGTATTCTTCGCCACTACTCTGTTATTTTATTCAAGGAGGTCAGATGTCATTTATTTCTTTTGAATTTTCTCCTTTTTCCTGTTAGGTTTTATTATACTAATTTTTACAGGAAAGATGCGTAAGTGAAACCTTCCTTTAGGCCCTGGGGTGAAAGGCTTTTGAGTCTATATATCCTCCTGCTGTAGTTTTTTGTCTATGTCACCCTGTCTGGGGCCTGATTTGATTTTAGTTATCCCCCATATTTTCAAACTATCACTTTTGCCGCCATGTTCTGCCTGTATGTGTCTGGAGAGTGGTGTCTGTTTTTAGATTGCTGTCACTAAGGCTACTTTCACACGAGCGTTCAGAGCGGGTCCGTCTGGTGTCTGCACAGACGGATCCACTCCGATAATGCAGACGTTTGGATCCGTTCAGAACGGATCCGTCTGCATTATAGTTTGAAAAAAAACTAAGTATGAAAGTAGCCTGAGCGGATCCGTTCAGACTTTACATTGAAAGTCAATGGGGGACGGATCCGTTTGAAGATTGAGCCATATGGTGTCATCTTCAAGCGGATCCGTCCCCATTGACTTCCATTGTAAGTCTGGACGGATCCGCTCGCCTCCGCACGGCCAGGCGGACACCCGAACGCTGTAAGCTGCCTGCTGAGCGGAGCTGAGGCTGAGCGCTGGCAGACGGATGCATTCTGAGCGGATCCGCGTCCACTGAGAATGCATTAGGGCCGGACGGCTGCGTTCGGGGCCGCTTGTGAGAGCCTTCAAACGGAGCTCACGAGCGGACACCCGAACGCAGGTGTGAAAGTAGTCTAAGATGGTTTGATATTCTTCTCCAGAGTTCTTGTACAGTTTTGCCCCCATAAATCTTGGGGCAGCTGCATTGTATCGCAGACACCACCCCTGTTGTTTTGCAGTTTATATAGTGGGCAATTTTATACTTTTTGTGATCGACCGGATTTTCAAATTCCTTACATACTAGCATTCTGCTGCAGAACTGGCAATCTCCGCATGGATGGGACCCTTTAGTGGTTGGCCATGTCGTTTTTTCTGCTTGTTGGGGGTTCCTCTGGAAATGGCTGTGTACGAGCTGTTCTCTGAGATCTGTTCCTCTTCTGTATGTGATTGAGGGGTATTTGGTGATAACACTCTTAGTATCTTCATCCAGTCTTAAAATATTCCAGTATTTTTTTAGGATATTGCTGACTTCTTGATGTTTGATGTCAAATGTACCAATACAGCGCACTATTCTTTCACTACTTACTTTTTCTCTATCCTGTAAAAGATCATTTCTGTCTTTTTCTTTCGCCTTCCGATACGCTTTGTGTAGAACTTTTTTTGGATAGCCTCGTTCCAAAAATTTCTGATATAGGATTTTACTTTCACATTCGAAGCCATCCTCTGTTGAGCAATTCCTTCTCGCTCTAAAATACTGGCCTACTGGGATTCCTCTTTTCAGAGGTATTGGGTGGTAACTGGACCAGTGGAGGAGACTATTGCTGGACGTGGGCTTTCTGTAGATTTCTGTTATTATGGTTCCATCCTCTGAGAGGCTGAGGGCTACATCCAGAAAGTGGAGTCTGTTTTTATCAATTTCACCAGTGAATTTTACTCCAATTGTGTTAATATTGAGAATTTTAATAAATTCATAGAATTCTTCTTGTGCACCTTCCCACAGTATTAAGACGTCGTCAATGTAACGACCCCAGTATGTGATATATTTTGTGTAATGGCTGTGTGCTTCAGTGAAGACTATTCTATCCTCCCACCACCCTAGAAAAAGATTTGCTTAATTTGGTGCGCATTTCGTACCCATTGCGATACCAGTGATCTGTAAATAATAATCCCCGTCAAATACAAAATAATTGTGAGTGAGTAGAAATCCTAAAAGTGACAGAACAAACTCATTGTGATCTTTATACTGCGTGCCTCTTGTATCTAGATAGTACTTCACTGCATCTAGGCCTTTGGGATGCTGTATGCTGGTATATAGCGCCTCTACGTCTAGGCCTTTGGGATGCTGTATGCTGGTATATAGCGCCTCTACGTCTAGGCCTTTGGAATGCTGTATGCTGGTATATAGCGCCTCTACGTCTAGGCCTTTGGGATGCTGTATGCTGGTATATAGCGCCTCTACGTCTAGGCCTTTGGAATGCTGTATGCTGGTATATAGCGCCTCTACGTCTAGGCCTTTGGAATGCTGTATGCTGGTATATAGCGCCTCTACGTCTAGGCCTTTGGAATGCTGTATGCTGGTATATAGCGCCTCTACGTCTAGGCCTTTGGAATGCTGTATGCTGGTATATAGCGCCTCTACGTCTAGGCCTTTGGGATGCTGTATGCTGGTATATAGCGCCTCTACGTCTAGGCCTTTGGAATGCTGTATGCTGGTATATAGCGCCTCTACGTCTAGGCCTTTGGGATGCTGTATGCTGGTATATAGCGCCTCTACGTCTAGGCCTTTGGGATGCTGTATGCTGGTATATAGCGCCTCTACGTCTAGGCCTTTGGGATGCTGTATGCTGGTATATAGCGCCTCTACGTCTAGGCCTTTGGAATGCTGTATGCTGGTATATAGCGCCTCTACGTCTAGGCCTTTGGAATGCTGTATGCTGGTATATAGCGCCTCTACGTCTAGGCCTTTGGAATGCTGTATGCTGGTATATAGCGCCTCTACGTCTAGGCCTTTGGAATGCTGTATGCTGGTATATAGCGCCTCTACGTCTAGGCCTTTGGGATGCTGTATGCTGGTATATAGCGCCTCTACGTCTAGGCCTTTGGGATGCTGTATGCTGGTATATAGCGCCTCTACGTCTAGGCCTTTGGAATGCTGTATGCTGGTATATAGCGCCTCTACGTCTAGGCCTTTGGAATGCTGTATGCTGGTATATAGCGCCTCTACGTCTAGGCCTTTGGGATGCTGTATGCTGGTATATAGCGCCTCTACGTCTAGGCCTTTGGGATGCTGTATGCTGGTATATAGCGCCTCTTCGTCTAGGCCTTTGGAATGCTGTATGCTGGTATATAGCGCCTCTACGTCTAGGCCTTTGGAATGCTGTATGCTGGTATATAGCGCCTCTACGTCTAGGCCTTTGGAATGCTGTATGCTGGTATATAGCGCCTCTACGTCTAGGCCTTTGGAATGCTGTATGCTGGTATATAGCGCCTCTACGTCTTGGCCTTTGGAATGCTGTATGCTGGTATATAGCGCCTCTACGTCTAGGCCTTTGGAATGCTGTATGCTGGTATATAGCGCCTCTACGTCTAGGCCTTTGGAATGCTGTATGCTGGTATATAGCGCCTCTTCGTCTAGGCCTTTGGAATGCTGTATGCTGGTATATAGCGCCTCTTCGTCTAGGCCTTTGGAATGCTGTATGCTGGTATATAGCGCCTCTACGTCTAGGCCTTTGGAATGCTGTATGCTGGTATATAGCGCCTCTACGTCTAGGCCTTTGGAATGCTGTATGCTGGTATATAGCGCCTCTACGTCTAGGCTCGCTAGTGAGGTTCCCTTTTCTACATGTATATTCTGCAACTTGGTCAATACATCTTTGGTATCTCTTAGATGTGATGTCAGACTGGGGACAAATGGGGACATCACCTCATCGACATAGCCACTTATCCCCTCACACAAACTCTCATTCCCGGATACTATAGGTCTCCCAGGGACTGGGTGTCGTTTTTTGTGTATCTTGGGGACAGCACAAAACGTTGCAAGCACTGGGTTCGGTTTGTACATGACTTTAAACTCTTCTTTAGTGATCAGATTGTTTTCTTTTGCTTGTTGTAACATGCTCTTGAGTTCTTGTACAAATGTTATGGTGGGGTTGGTCTGTAATTTTTTATAAGTATTTTTGTCTTTTAAAAGGTCCATGACCGTTCTCTTGTACTCTGGTTTCTCCATTATTACTATGTTGCCCCCTTTGTCTGACGGTTTTATTTCCAGATTTTTATTTTCTGTCAGTTCCTGCAACGCTTTATTTTCTTTTTTTACTTAGATTATTACCCATTTGTGACTTCTTCCCTTGGTTGTTTGTAGTTCTATAGTCACTAGATCTACAAATGTCTGGATATTATTATATTTTGTGAAAGGTGGTGTAAATTTAGACTGGGGGGTCATAGTGGAGAATGGTGGTTTAGGCACTTGAATTTGTCCCAGATGTTCTTGCTGTAATTCTTCTAATATTTGGACTGCTTCACGTTCACGTCTCATTATTTCTTGGGTATCTTTTTCTTTATTTTTAAACTCTTTATGCAATGCCAGTTTCCTTGCAAAAAGGTTTATATCTTTTACCCATGTGAAGCAGTCAAAATATGGTGCTGGTGTATAGGAAAGACCCTTTTGTATGAGTTTTTTATGTTCCGAATCTAGAATGATGTTTGATAAATTAACTACTTGCATCTCATTTGTTTTTAGAGGAAGTGCTATGTCTTGGGAAGGCGAAAGAAAAAGACAGAAATGATCTTTTACAGGATAGAGAAAAAGTAAGTAGTGAAAGAATAGTGCGCTGTATTGGTACATTTGACATCAAACATCAACAAGTCAGCAATATCCTAAAATAATACTGGAATATTTTAAGACTGGATGAAGATACTAAGAGTGTTATCACCAAATACCCCTCAATCACATACAGAAGAGGAACAGATCTCAGAGAACAGCTCGTACACAGCCATTTCCAGAGGAACCCCCAACAAGCAGAAAAAACGACATGGCTAACCACTAAAGGGTCCCATCCATGCGGAGATTGCCAGTTCTGCAGCAGAATGCTAGTATGTAAGGAATTTGAAAATCCGGTCGATCACAAAAAGTATAAAATTGCCCACTATATAAACTGCAAAACAACAGGGGTGGTGTCTGCGATACAATGCAGCTGCCCCAAGATTTATGGGGGCAAAACTGTACAAGAACTCTGGAGAAGAATATCAAACCATCTTAGACTACTTTCACACCTGCGTTCGGGTGTCCGCTCGTGAGCTCCGTTTGAAGGCTCTCACAAGCGGCCCCGAACGCAGCCGTCCGGCCCTAATGCATTCTGAGTGGACGCGGATCCGCTCAGAATGCATCCGTCTGCCAGCGCTCAGCCTCAGCTCCGCTCAGCAGGCAGCTTGCAGCGTTCGGGTGTCCGCCTGGCCGTACGGAGGCGAGCGGATCCGTCCAGACTTACAATGGAAGTCAATGGGGACGGATCCGCTTGAAGATGACACAATATGGCTCAATCTTCAAACGGATCCGTCCCCCATTGACTTTCAATGTAAAGTCTGAACGGATCCGCTCAGGCTACTTTCATACTTCGTTTTTTTTCAAACTATAATGCAGACGGATCCGTTCTGAACGGATCCAAACGTCTGCATTATCGGAGTGGATCCGTCTGTGCAGACACCAGACGGACCCGCTCTGAACGCTAGTGTGAAAGTAGCCTTAGTGACAGCAATCTAAAAACAGACACCACTCTCCAGACACATACAGGCAGAACATGGCGGCAAAAGTGATAGTTTGAAAATATGGGGGATAACTAAAATCAAATCAGGCCCCAGACAGGGTGACATAGACAAAAAACTACAGCAGGAGGATATATAGACTCAAAAGCCTTTCACCCCAGGGCCTAAAGGAAGGTTTCACTTACGCATCTTTCCTGTAAAAATTAGTATAATAAAACCTAACAAGAAAAAGGAGAAAATTCAAAAGAAATAAATGACATCTGACCTCCTTGAATAAAATAACAGAGTAGTGGCGAAGAATACAATAATATCATCAAAATGAAATAAAAAAGAAACCATATGAAGTATTTTACCTCCTAATAGATCCGGAAGTGCGGACTGACCTGTAAGATAAACAAGAGGAATAATAATTAAAAATATATATATTCATTAATAAAATGAATAACACTACGTAAATCAATTAAAAATTATTAATACTATATAATAAATAATACAGCCAAGAATAGGGAAATAGAATATCCAAATAAAATCAAGATAAATCAGCCAAGTACCAGAACAAGCGCCAAACTAATGACAACAGAAAGAAGGCATCACACATGGTAACCTAAAAAGAGAAAGGAAAAGACATCTAAGTATAGAGACATGAGGAAAAAAGGAGAAAGGAAAACACATCTAAGTATAGAGACATGAGGAAAAAAGGAGAAAGGAAAAGACATCTAAGTATAGAGACATGAGGAAAAAAGGAGAAAGGAAAAGACATCTAAGTATAGAGACATGAGGAAAAAAGGAGAAAGGAAAAGACATCTAAGTATAGAGACATGAGGAAAAAAGGAGAAAGGAAAAGACATCTAAGTATAGAGACATGAGGGAAAAAGGAGAAAGGAAAAGACATCTAAGTATAGAGACATGAGGGAAAAAGGAGAAAGGAAAAGACATCGAAGTATAGAGACATGAGGGAAAAAGGAGAAAGGAAAAGACATCTAAGTATAGAGACATGAGGAAAAAAGGAGAAAGGAAAAGACATCTAAGTATAGAGACATGAGGAAAAAAGGAGAAAGGAAAAGACATCTAAGTATAGAGACATGAGGGAAAAAGGAGAAAGGAAAAGACATCGAAGTATAGAGACATGAGGAAAAAAGGAGAAAGGAAAACACATCTAAGTATAGAGACATGCGGAGAAAAACAAGAAGAATAACAAAAGGAAGAGAGATGGAGGGGAAATAAACCTCGAAGTATAGAGACATGCGCCGTTCACTGTCATTATCACGCAAGGACCAGCTAACTTCCCCGTCGGAAAGTGTCTACCTGCTAGTAGCAGATAAGAGTATTATACAAATCACACAAATCAATAAAGAAATAAGATGACATTATTCTAGATATCTGCAGATCAGGCCACAGATCGGAACCAGCTAAAAGCTCTAAGTACGGAGACATGCGCGAGATCAGAGCAAGATGGCGTGAATGCTGACGTCAGGACTGAGCGAATTGAATAGCCTATCAAGAAATAAACAATAGGAACAAACTCAATAAGGAGGAAAGCTATTCGCTAAAAGCCAATTACGTCACAAAAATAGGAGGTTTTAAATACACCCGGCAACGTCAATCTCTGTGCAGACTGCCCGATCCCCTGAGGACGCCATGTACACGGCGAAACATGTCGGGGGGCAGCGATTAAGATTTCAGGCTACAGCGGACCCAGATAGAGTGTGCAAGCTACTGAGTAGCGAGCAGGTAGCATAGCAAGTGACCGCGCCGCCATCAGAACCTAAACTAAATGAATAAATGAAAGTAGATAGGTGGCAGGCGCCAAGCGCAGCAAATGTACAGCTACCGATATTAGTTATTAATAAGAGTAAGAATGTTACAATCAGTGTCAAAAGGCACTGACACTGTGTAGCCTGCAGGCAGTATAGCAAGTAACTGCTACAAAACTGTAGCAGATACAAAAGTATATGTTCAAGTAGACAGCGAAATTAGACAGCCAGTTAAACAGTTGCTACTGCAATATCGGCTATTATAAGAGAAAATACGCAAAGCCTAGCGGGTCCACTGTAGAGAGTTTTACATTTAATTAAGTAGGTTAGATTTAAGTTTTCACAATTTATTAAATGAAGGAATAATAAAAGTTAATTTTTACAAAAGAAATATCACAAAACTAAATATGCGCATGTCAAGAGCAGGCAACCAGTAGTCTCAGACTAAATGTAAAAGACAATAATAAGTGCCTCTACGTGTGCAGGGTATACACAAGTGTAATATAGTTACCATTTAGTATGTACGGGTGACTTGCATTATTCCTTCCCATGTGCATAACCTTACATTTGTCAGTGTTAAACCTCATCTGCCACTTATCTGCCCAAGAGTCCAATCTATCCAGATCCCTCTGTATTAGTATACTGTCCTCTGTAGTGTATATATACAGTATACTGTCCTCTGTAGTATATATACAATATACTGTCCTCTGTAGTGTATATACAGTATACTGTCCTCTGTAGTGTATATACAGTATACTGTCCTCTGTAGTATATATACAGTATACTGTCCTCTGTAGTGTATATATACAGTATACTGTCCTCTGTAGTATATATACAGTATATTGTCCTCTGTAGTGTATATATACAGTATACTGTCCTCTGTAGTATATATACAGTATACTGTCCTCTGTAGTATATATATACAGTATACTGTCCTCTGTAGTATATATACAGTATACTGTCCTCTGTAGTGTATATATACAGTATACTGTCCTCTGTAGTATATATACAGTATACTGTCCTCTGTAGTGTATATACAGTATACTGTCCTCTGTAGTATATATACAGTATATTGTCCTCTGTAGTGTATATATACAGTATACTGTCCTCTGTAGTATATATATATATATATACACACAGTATACTGTCCTCTGTAGTATATATATATATACAGTATACTGTCCTCTGTAGTGTGTATATATACAGTATAATCTCCTCTGTAGTATATATACAGTATACTGTCCTCTGTAGTGTATATATACAGTATACTGTCCTCTGTAGTATATATATACAGTATACTGTCCTCTGTAGTATATATATACAGTATACTGTCCTCTGTAGTGTATATACAGTATGCTGTCCTCTGTAGTATATATACTGTCCTCTGTAGTATATATACAGTATACTGTCTGTAGTATATACAGTATACTGTCCTCTGTAGTGTATATATATATACATTATACTGTCCTCTGTAGAATATATACAGTATTCTGTCCTCTGTAGTATATATACAGTATACTGTCCTCTGTAGTATATACACAGTATACTGTCCTCTGTAGTGTATATATACAGTGTACTGTCCTCTGTAGTATATATACAGTATACTGTCTGTAGTATATACAGTATACTGTCCTCTGTAGTGTATATATATATACATTATACTGTCCTCTGTAGAATATATACAGTATACTGTCCTCTGTAGTATATATACAGTATACTGTCCTCTGTAGTATATACACAGTATACTGTCCTCTGTAGTGTATATATACAGTGTACTGTCCTCTGTAGTATATATACAGTATACTGTCCTCTGTAGTGTATATATACAGTATACTGTCCTCTGTAGTATATATACAGTATACTGTCCTCTGTAGTATATATATACAGTATACTGTCCTCTGTAGTATATATATACAGTGTACTCTCCTCTGTAGTATATATACAGTATACTGTCCTCTGTAGTATATATACAGTATACTGTCCTCTGTAGTATATATACAGTATACTGTCCTCTGTAGTATATATACAGTATACTGTCCTCTGTAGTATATATACAGTATACTGTCCTCTGTAGTATATATACAGTATACTGTCCTCTGTAGTGTATATATACAGTATACTCTCCTCTGTAGTATACGTACAGTATACTGTCCTCTGTAGTATATATACACAGTATACTCTCCTCTGTAGTATACGTACAGTATACTGTCCTCTGTAGTATATATACACAGTATACTGTCCTCTGTAGTGTATATATACAGTATACTGTCCTCTGTAGTGTATATATACAGTATACTGTCCTCTGTAGTATATATACAGTATACTGTCCTCTGTAGTATATACACAGTATACTGTCCTCTGTAGTGTATATATACAGTATACTGTCCTCTGTAGTATATGTATACAGTATACTGTCCTCTGTAGTATATATACAGTATACTGTCCTCTGTAGTATATATACAGTATACTGTCCTCTGTAGTGTGTATATATATATATATACTGTCCTCTGTAGTATATATACAGTATACTGTCCTCTGTAGTATATATACAGTATACTGTGCTCTGTAGTATATATAGTATACTGTCCTCTGTAGTGTGTATACAGTATACTGTCCTCTGTAGTATATATACAGTATACTGTCCTCTGTAGTATATACACAGTATACTGTCCTCTGTAGTATATATATACAGTATACTGTCCTCTGTAGTATATACACAGTATACTGTCCTCTGTAGTGTATATATATATACAGTATACTGTCCTCTGTAGTATATACACAGTATACTGTCCTCTGTAGTATATATATACAGTATACTGTCCTCTGTAGTGTATATATACAGTATACTGTCCTCTGTAGTATATATATACAGTATACTGTGCTCTGTAGTATATATACAGTATACTGTCCTCTGTAGTATATATACAGTATACTGTCCTCTGTAGTATATATACAGTATACTGTCCTCTGTAGTATATACACAGTATACTGTCCTTTGTAGTATATATATACAGTATACTGTCCTCTGTAGTATATATATACAGTATACTGTCCTCTGTAGTATATATACAGTATACTGTCCTCTGTAGAATATATACAGTATACTGTCCTCTGTAGTATATATACTGTCCTCTGTAGTATATACAGTATACTGTCCTCTGTAGTATATATATATATATACAGTATACTGTCCTCTGTAGTGTATATACAGTATACTGTCCTCTGTAGTATATATACAGTATACTGTCCTCTGTAATATATATACAGTATACTGTCCTCTGTAGTATATACAGTATACTGTCCTCTGTAGTGTATACACAGTATACTGTCCTCTGTAGTATATATATACAGTATACTGTCCTCTGTAATATATACAGTATACTGTCCTCTGTAGTATATACACAGTATACTGTCCTCTGTAGTATATATACAGTATACTGTCCTCTGTAGTATATACAGTATACTGTCCTCTGTAGTGTATACACAGTATACTGTCCTCTGTAGTATATATACAGTATACTGTCCTCTGTAGTATATACAGTATACTGTCCTCTGTAGTGTATACACAGTATACTGTCCTCTGTAATATATACAGTATACTGTCCTCTGTAGTATATATACAGTATACTGTCCTCTGTAGTATATATACAGTATACTGTCCTCTGTAGTGTATACACAGTATACTGTCCTCTGTAGTATATATATACAGTATACTGTCCTCTGTAGTATATACAGTATACTGTCCTCTGTAGTATATATATATACAGTATACTGTCCTCTGTAG